>NC_060064.1:34979599-35298432 GCF_020283565.1 Trifolium pratense
AATGATAGATGTGTTGAGAGATAGCTAATTTGAAAAATTGTGTCCATTGGTTTATTGCTAAACTTTTGTATCAACCTGCTCATTGCAGAATAAGGTATCATCAAGTGGAGCCTCAGCTGCTTCATCTGCACCCTCAAACCCAGTAAGTTCAAATTTTACACTTACATTTTGCTTGTTAGTTATTTTATATAATTTTTTTATTGCACTTTGTTACCATTAGGTTGAATTGTCATAACATTCCTTCATGAAGTTCTTTAACAAACTTAGAGATTGATGTCTTTAGTCTTTACTATCTTTACAGTTGATCGATATCGCTATGATTCGGTTAATGATTTAAAGTGTTATTATTTTGTCAAGTACTCTCAGCAATTGCGTGTTTATGTTCTTGTGTTGGCGTTTTCGTCTTGTAGTAAGAGTATATGATATAATATGTTTGGTTCTAGTACTATTGGACGTGGATTGTGTCTTTTGTTGAAAATGTTACATCCCATAGGAAGGCACCATGTTTTTTATTTAAAATTTATAGTATTTTCATAGTATTCAATTTTGCATGACTATTTAGGTTTTGTTTTTATTTCACCTGTTGACCACTGTGAAATCTCATTGTTCTTATATCTAGGCTGCCCCAGCTGCAAGTTCTTTGCCTCCTTCATCAACACCTCAGCCTCCTGCTTCTACTGCCAGACAGTATGTGTTCATATTGTATTTTGTGGCTTCATAGTTTCAGCATGATGAATGTTCTTATTTAGTTTTCATGTAACATTCTTTTATTTTTCTCACCTTTCAGGGGAGAATCCAATCCTGAGCAAGCTCCTGCTGTAACTCCTCCCACTAAGTAAGTATCTGCATTTTCTCTATTATCATGGCTTTTGAAATTTCGTCAGTACATGAATATCGTTGATGATTTGTGGCTATCTGGAACCTGTGCCCTCTGTGGCTCCCTTCTTGTGTAGATACTAGATAGTGTCTTAATTGTTATCAGTTATCACCTATTCTCTCTATTATTGACCATCTGATACTTTTATGCTGAAAAACATATGAACTGGAGCTCTCTTTATTGGTCCTATCCTATATATGTATTACCATTTTGTGAGCTCATATAATTTTTGTATATACTGTTTATTGCAGTGTGGTGTCCAACACGTATGGCCAAGCAGAATCTAATCTCCTTGCTGGAAGTAATTTAGAATCAACTATTCAGCAGATTCTAGAAATGGGGGGAGGAAGTTGGGATCGGGATACTGTGATCCGCGCTCTTCGAGCTGCATTTAACAATCCTGAAAGAGCTGTTGAATATCTCTATTCTGTAAGTCTCTACACCCACACAATATGGTGTTTCTGCCTTTTTGCTGTTAATTGGTAGTTTGTTGTTTGTATGTATTTGTAGTGAAGTGGTTATGATTTTTGTATTAATTTCATAAACTTTAGAATGGATAAATAATGTATCAATAATGTATTTTGTTTACAGAGTTGACATTTTTTTTTGGGTCTAACATCCATGTAAAATTTAACTGATAGGGCATCCCCGAACAAGCTGAAGCTCCAGCAGTTGCTGCATCCACCAATGTTGGACAGGCAGAAAACCCTTCAGTCCAGGCTCCACAACCAGCTGTGCCTACTGGTGGGCCCAACACCAACCCACTGAACTTGTTCCCCCAGGTTTGTACTGTGTACCTCCCCTCTTTCTCATGCATAAAAATTTAAACAATAACGGTGCTAGAATTATTATGGCTATTTTTTTGAATCAGGGCATTCCCAATTTGGGTGCAAATGAAAATGCAGGTGACTTGGAATTCCTGCGTAACAGTCAACAGGTAGTTTAATTGTGTTTTCTACAAAGAAGCTAACCACCATTTTAATTTTAATTATTATCTTACTTATTTTTCTTTGACATTTCAGTTCCAAGCATTGAGAACAATGGTGCAAGCAAACCCTCAAATCTTGCAGGTATCACTTGTACTTGTAGACCCCATTACTATAATTTTCTAGGACATCATGAACCATTTTTGTTTCCATTGCAGCCTATGCTTCAGGAACTGGGAAAACAAAATCCAAACTTAATGGAGCTCATCCAAGACCATCAAGCTGACTTCTTACGTCTTATAAATGAGCCTGGAGGAGAAGAGTAAGATATGACTATTTTAATCTTCTTGCATTTCCATTTCATTATATATTGTATAAATTTTTCAAACATTTTGATTGCTCACTCTATTTGTTGTATTTGTATGACCAGGAACCTAGAGGGTCAGTTGGGTTCTCTTGCGCCTAACACCATCACTATCACCCCAGAAGAGAATGAGGCCATTCAACGGGTAAGCTGCTTGTCTTGCTTAATAGCTTTAGGAGTTTTATGAAAGTTCTCCAATGTTTCAAACTTGCATGCCATTATATCATAAACAATAAATAAAGAGCCCAATTTAAAATACTAGTCTATTAGGAGGGAGAATCCCTTGACTTATAAACCTCATTTTTCTGAACATATTTGTACTGTATTTTGAAACCTTCCTGCATCTTTCTCGGCATTCACTGATATTTGTACTGTATTTTTGTGATATATATGCCCTGCTTGAATTTTATCTGTTTGTGCTCTTGCACATTAATATAACGATGACAGTTCCTCAGCCCCCTTTTCTATAAAAATAAAATACTGACTAGGACATTTTTGCAGCTTGAAGATATGGGATTTGATAGAGATCTCGTGTTGGAGGTGTTCTTTGCTTGCAATAAAAATGAGGATCTTGCAGCCAACTATCTATTGGATCACCAAAATGAGTTTGATGATTAGTCAAAATTCTAGTTCATCTTTAACTGGTATTTCTGTGTCAATTATTTGTGTTCTGAACTATTTGGAGAAGTGATATTTTATACTTTTTATTGTCTTGGGAACTATAGTATCTGTAAATTTTTCAACACCATTGACTAGAGATTAGAATCGTGTTGAGGATAGACCATAGATTTATTTATATATTATTTCTTCTCCAATTGTATATTTTTGTGCGTGGTATTCCCTTAGTATTTTTCTTTTGGTGAAAATAACATAGAAAATCTATCCAAAAAAGAAACACAGAAAATGGTTATGCCATCCTATTTATATTTCATTTTTTTCATGAAAAATTAGCTTTCTCTAAAAAAATTATTTGCATTTTTGTAAAGAATTAAATTAGACAAACATTTTAAAATACACTGAGAAATTTTTAGTAGCTATATACTTCTAATTATTTTTAGAAAACTATTTTTATAATTTTGAAAATAGTAAGCCTTACAAGGTGAACCTAAAAATAGTTTTGAAAATCGCGAGGATTCCATGAAAGACTATAAGCCTATTTTTAATAGCGCAGTCGAATCAATGTTTAATAAGCGTCGATCGAGGATTCCACCTTATAATATTTTTGTCAATGGTGATTTTGAAAATAAGCTTTTAGGTTTAGCGAGTTTCCTTTCCAACCGTGATACCAATCTACAATACAATATAAATTCTTCAATCTAAAACATCAATGATACATATTTCCAATTTCCATAAAAATAACAAATTGAAAATAATCACATTGCCACGTTGATTTCTACAAACACACGTACTGTCATACCAAACATACACTACAATCTAAATTCTTCATCTAAAAATATTAATTATAGTATTCTACTTATATTCAATTTCCACAACTACCTTCAAGTCTAATTCAATTGGTCAAACTCCTTATCCAACAGCAACTTAATACCTTCAAGTGTAATTCATGAGTTAACCATAAGGTTTGTATCATAAGCCAATTTGATAATTCCCACCAAATATTTTCATTAGTACTTAGGGATAATAAATAAGTTTAAATAAATTATTTCATATGAAAATAAAAAAAGTTACTCTTATACCAAAAAAATATATTTTATAAGCATATATCTAAATGTACTTCAAAGTATTTTGAGTGATTATTACTCTTTTACAGTATATTACTTGTGTAGGAGGAGAAAATATTTTGATAAATTATAAAGTTAAAGAAAAGTTCATATTTTAATTTCTTTGGTAACAGTGTGCACATGGCTTCCTTTATTCCCTAAGCAGCCACATTATATGATATGGTCAATTTTTCAACATTTGGTAAATACTTGTGATGATGGCTCACCAAACCAACCTTTTTATACAACATTACAACCTGTTCAACCTAATACGACAACATTAAATTATCCAAATTATTTATCCATATAATAAAACAAAAAACAACTATATAACAATTTTGACCTTTGAAACAACTAGTCTTGGGCAAAGTGGTCAATTCCAACTTGACTTCATTATAAACATAGTATTATAGTCCCCACTCATGCCAATAAATTATATATTTTTTTTTCTTAGTTTATGAAACAAAAGAAGGAAGCATGAAAGAAAGAACAAAAAAAGTTTAAGTTAGATAAATTCAAAAAAAGTCATATTTATGGTACTAAGGAGAGTTACATTATTTTATTACTATATAAGAAGCACGAATGCACATATAAACAAACATTGACATGTTCATTTGAAACAGTCAAATTTGAACACAAATTCTTACATTGAAGCTATATAAGAAAGAGTCTTTAATTCATAAACTCATTCATTGTTTATCCAAAAACTCATTCATTGTCCTCTCATTGTCAAAATTTTCTAGCAAATTTCCAATATTTACATAACTTAAAGTGAGAAAAATTATGGGTCTTATTGGAAAAAGTTTCACTTCTAAATTGAAAAACATGACATCACTTGCAATTTCTAGGATTGCTATCTTGAAGAATCATCGCAAAGCTAGAGCTTCTTATGCATTCTCTGATGTTTCTCAACTCCTGAATCTTGGTTACCATGATCAAGCTCTTGTTAGGGTAAGCTCACCAACATATGTTTTTTACATATTCCTCTTCTTCTTCTTCTTCTTGGTAAATCACATTTCTCTTTTGTTAAAACAAGCATTAATTAATTTGAATATATGTATTAATTATTTATCAATAGGTGGAGCAGTGGATTGTAGAGCAAAACATGTTGGATGCATTTGTCATGATAGAAGATTATTGTAATGTCCTAAGAGAAAGAGCTCAAGTACTTGAAAATCACAAGTTAGTTTTTCTAATCTCTTCTTTTCTTTAATTGTGGGGTTAATCTTAGACAAACCACCAAATGACCAAAACAATTGTGGTGATGAATTGTTTAAGGAAGATACAATTCACCCTCAAATTTTCTAAAAGATCACATATACTTCGAAAATTATGTAGCATCGATATTGCAATTTCAAATTGAAAGTATGTCAGGTGTTAGACGCTTGTTAGTGTCTGATACTGCACGACGCCAACACATGTAATTACATTCAATTATTTTAATTTTTACAAAATATTACTGGTGTTGACGTGTCAATACTATCGATGTCTCATGGTTTTTGGAAATGTACTTCTGGATGACATAAACTTGGTTGAAAGCACTTTCAAACAACTCGAAATTTGAGCTTTTTTTAAGATGTGTACATGTTTGAGTGGAGAAAGTTTGTCCTATCTTTTAATGGCACATACATTGTTTTACTATCCTAATTTACTAATTTAGTTACTTCAAAAATTTGTTTCTGTAGGGAATGTCCATTTGATCTCAAGGAAGCAACATGCAGCCTTATCTTTGCATCATCAAGGTGTGGAGAATTTCCAGAGTTGCACAAGATACAAGAGATTTTGACTTCAAAATTTGGTAAAGAATTTGCAGATCATGCTATTAGATTGCATAAAACTAATGGAGTGAACTCTGAGGTATATAAATCTTATGAGACCTTGTTTTATTTCAAGAGTTCAATTAACTATCCCAAAATATTCTAATAATTTTTTCTTTGATTTAATTATGTAGATGATACAAAAGCTTTCATCAAGACACCCCACATTGGAAATCAAAATGGAAGCTCTGAAGAAAATTTCCTCAGAAATTGGAGTTACTTTGCCTATTAAGAAGAACCCTACATTGATAAATAAGGTAATAAAATCATGTCTAAATGAGAAATGAAAACACTTAAATGAAAACACTTAATTAAGCACTTATAGCACAAGTGCTTGGTATAAAGTCAAATTATTTTCATATCGATTATAAGACTATTTTCATAAGTTATCCTTGAGAGTTTATGGGAATAAGCTGAAAACAACTTATGAACATATCATAAGATGTTTACATATAAGTTGTAAGTTGTTTCAATAAGCTATTATGGAGAGCTTATGAAAATAAGCTGAAAACAACCTATATAAGGACGCTTGTGAACATGTCAGAAGCAGTTTTCATAAGCTCTCACAAATAGCCGTACAGGACTTATATCAGTAGATAAGCTCAAATAAGTTAATCTAAACATACTAAACTTTGATGTGACATATTCCATAGTGAAACATGTTCTCATGTATTATTTATGTATACTATTGCAGGACAAATTGAATGTTGACCAAAGACAACATGAAGTAGAAACCAAAAATTGTAGTAGTGTTAATGATGCTAAGCATGAAGAAGATAACCAACATGATCCTAATCAAAATATGATTGAAGAAGAAACCAAATATTGTAGTAGTGTTAATGATGCTAAGCATGAAGAAGAGAATCAACATGATGATGATCAAAATGTAATTAAGGATAATTATCTATTTGATGTGAATGAGGAAAGGAGGAGGAACAAATATGCTGCTGCTGCTGTTCAACAAGCTTTGGAATTAGCATCTTTTGAGATTAGTAAATACTCAAATCATAAGCAAAAGGATATAGTGATTTCAAAAAGAAACTATAGAATTGATATTAAAGAAGAATCACAAATAAGTCAAAATCCAAGAGATGAAATGAAGCCAACACCAAAGAATGCAACAAATTTAGTTTCCAAAGAAAATGTGGAGGAAAATGCAAATAGAGAAAATGATAATAATGATCACAAAAGTGAGTCTAATGCAGCTAGAGAAAATGAAGATTTGAGTGAAGAAAAAGCACACCCTTCTTCACATGCTATTAGATGGAATAATCAACAAAGGTCTCAAACTAATCATTCTGTAAGAACATACTTTCCAAAGAAAATGAATACACATCATGAACATTTGGATTGGAAGATGATGTCAGTGAGGACCAGATGAGCACACCAATAAACCAGTGATTTAAAAATCGGACCGAACCAAGAAACGGCCAATTTGTGGATTGGTTTGATCTCTGATTGTACCTTAGTCTGGTTGAACTACTATTTGTTCAACAAGTTCTTATTTTTTCATTTATTTATGTGTTTGTTATCTGGTTTAACAATGGTGAACTCAAACCAATTAAACTATAACTGAAATTTTTCACCATTCGGTGTGGTTTTTAAAACATTGCAATGACAACTAAACAAAACAGATATAAGAAATAACATTATTGCATCAATTGTCAACATTCAAGCTGAGTTTTGTGCCATGATGGGCGGTTTTTCAGTCCATAGCTCCAATTCTTGCAAACTCATTGGCAAGCTCTTTCATCAGACAACGTAAAGCATCCGTAAAATGCTCCGGGCAACTTTTATGAGTCTGACGATCATATTTCCAACCCTCACTTTTGACCAAAGAACACACTTCAACACCTTCCAAGTATGCCTTGCATTCGCTTAGAATATCATGAGCTCGGTTGAGGAAATGTCCCACTACAAAATTCTCAAAATTCTGAAACCAAAAATAACAAACAGTTAAATTTCATTATGAGTATCAATCACTCTTTGGCAGAAGATCATTTCATTATGCTCTACTGTATTCTTGAGATATGGTTTTAGTTGTATTAATTATGGTACGTACGCGTAACTTATTTCAAGTATTTTAATGATAAGCATATAACTTTAAAGGGCGTATTGTGCAGTAAGTATACTAATAATGGTTTCTAAAACACCCAAGCACTACAAATGAACATGGCAGAAAAACTTGCTAGTTATTATTATTATATATATAAAAAAATTGAACCAAGAATAGAATCAAACCTTTAGAGGCCTTCTAATCACATGTATCATTGTCCGCAGTGAATCAAGGAATACATTCTGGTTGTAAGTCCGGGTCATATCTTTTAATGATTCTGAACGTCTACGGAATCCACGATAGCCATCATATGGTACAATATTAAGGCAAGGATCTGTAGTCAATACTAGACCTTGTATGGAGACTAGAACCTGTAGAATTGTTGAGCGTGGACGCCAACGCTCATTCTTCGTGCCATTCCAAGTGGTAAGTAGACTAAGGCAAAATTGGCCAAAACGTCCGATATTTCGATTCAACTTAGAAGAAGCACATGGATTGTGGAGCAGCACTTGCTACCATGAAAAATATAGAGTTAGTAACATTTAAAATTAAAAGAGAGTGACGACAAGATAGATGAGGCACATACTGGTGGTCGATTGGGAAAGTCATAAGGTAAGCAAATATCTAAAAAGAAAAGACCATTGTGGTAAGGAGTCCCTTCTGCTCCAATAATGACAGCCCTCATGAGTTCCATCCTTGATTCATAAACTCGAACAAACATTGAATCTGATGCGGATAAAAGAAATTGATTACTACTACTACTACTACTACTACATGAAAAATATAACAAGCTAAGCTAGTAGTGAAGAAACTCACTCACCTGGCATACTGTTGTTCAAAATATTCCACTCTTTCTGGATTCTTTTAGCCCAATTCTTTTGATGCTGTGTGTTTAATTAGGATTAGGACATTTCATTATTATTGTAAATAAAACTCATATTATAATAAGTCAATCAATCAATCAATCAAAAAGCCAAATGTTATTACTTACCTCATTCAATAAGTATTTGGTACTAAGAAATGCATGGTCTGAAGGGGGATCGCCACTGACAATATCGAATTGCTTAAAACTTGAAAATTTGTTGAGAATTTCATCTTTGAAATTTGCTGCATGGTTTGAACTTTGATTAACTACTTTTTCACCAATTATGACTACATCATCATCATCATCATCGTTAGAGTCGTCGTCAACGTCAATAATCACATCATCATCGTTGCACAAAATGGTCTTCCTCTTATTAATAATTTTCCTGGGTGGTTTTTCACCGATTATAACTAAATCATCATCATCATCATCATCATCATCATCATCGGAAATGTCAATCACAACACGAAACTTGTCCTACAAACAAAAGTAGCACAATACAGAAATGTTAGTAGAGATTGGGATTTCAAAACATTAAATTTGGACCTGTCTGTGGGTGAGAAAACTGGGCCATGGGCCAAACTTTTGTTTTCATGATTTTTTCAAAAGAATTTTACTTTTCGCACCCCTTGATATTCACATACTGCCCCTCTCGCTACCTGTATTGCAAGTGTGTAAAATGACAAAAACTTATAAAACACCGTTCGTAAACTTTTATGAGAAATCATGGTCTCATAAAATTTTAAGGCCGTGAAAAATAAGAGCATATTATTTACTCAAAATAGATTGATATTATTTTAATGGAAACAATAGTCAAAATAGATTGATATTATTTACTCGAAAAATAATAGGCGCGCTTGCCTAAAACGACCTAAGGTTGCCTCCCTTTGTGTTCTTCTCCTCATTTACATTATAAAATAGTTAAATCACGCAGTAGGAAAAATAAGAAAGAAATTTAGAAAATATATGATCTCTTGGACAAAAGTACAATTTTCTTTAAGAAAAATCTCATGTACCGAGACATAACATTTAAAGCTTTGTAAAAGAAAAAAAGATTTAATAACTTCTTGGAAAAAGAGAATAAAAAGGGTAGTTTAGGAAGATCAACAATAATTATACATTGATATCGTAAAACAACTTACATTTTGGTACAATTTTTTTTCCAAAGTGACTTATATTTTGGAACAGAGGAGTAATAGAGAAAACAGCATTAATGTTTCATTGATATTGTTAGTTTCTTTAAGCAATTTGCAGTGAACTAAATAGATTCTTTGCTGTGAATGATCATTTTCACATTTGTAGTGATGGTATAATTAAATCTCATCACTGTTAGCCAAGTGTGTATGGATAGTATTCTTCATAAACCAAGTAACCAAGTATTTACAATGTATAAATAGAATAATAAAAATCACTTCCATAAACCATATATGTAACAATAATCTTAACAATAATCAGTAAAAATTGGCTAGCATTACATTATCAAAGGTCCAATTTTGGAACTACAAATTTGAGTGGAAATTTCCACACCCCTCAGTATCACTTCAGACGGAAAAAACATGAATTTTGCACTGTACTTCTGTGCGAAGTATGTCGTATGAAGAGGAAATTCTTCAAAAGGCGGCTGCAGAGGATCAAATTCGCTCTCCTTGAGACCTGCAAAACTCTCAAGACCATGCTTCAATGTGAAATTTACCACACTTTTCTAATGCTTGAATCCACCTAACTGCATCTTCCCTTGAAACCTCATTTTCTTTAGATACAATCTCCTCAAAAGCTGATGTTACATCTGTAGGCATTTTGGTAGAAGAACCTGCTATATAAACAGCAGCTCCTTCGGCTAATAGGTTCCAGATCCTTCCACTATGTTCCTTCATCTTATGCTGAACATAAACCTTCTCAGGCTGGTCTCTAGAGAAAGCAACATAAAAACCTCCACCCTTTGCTTCTGAAAGCACGCCATTGTTCTGTGAATGATTCAACCAAAAGTCTTTGTATAAAAAGTCACCATCTTCATTCCAACAGCCAAAGAAGAACATAATTGGAGCGGTGGAATTAGTTTTACTTTGCATTGCCCTTTCCTCAATAAATCCCCGAAAAGGTGCACATCCTGTCCCCGGTCCAACAAGTATGAGGGGAAGTGATGGTGATGGTGTGGGAAGCAAACCTTTTTGGAACCAGGCAGGAATACTGACGGCTGCGTAAAACAAGACACGTCAACAAATTACTTTACTAAGTACCTGTTGTTAAAACTTTTTTTTTTAAAATAAAGAAAAAATCACTAGAATTAAAAAAAAAAAAAATTCATTACAGCTGACAAGCACAAAATAGCTTCTGTTTTTCTTAAAAATCTTTAAATTATTGAATATCAAAATCACTTTTTATAATATGTAACAAGCGGGCCTTAAAATAAACTGCAACAATTGGCTATTTTTTTGTACATACCATCACGGGGATCTAATGCGGCTAGCCATGAGGAGCATAGTCCTTTCTTTTTCCTCTTGTAAGGTGTTGTCCAGGACACCACACTCACAGTCAAGTGTATTTGATCGGGGTGAGCTGATTGCGAAGAAGATATGGAGAATGCTCTTGTTTTCAGCATAGGAACCAATTGGATTAGCCACTCAAGTGGCATATGTACAGAAGGAAAATCCTCGAGCACCTTTTACCACAAAAGAATAGAATAAATATATGCATAAAATTGATTTAATGAAACAAACAAGAAAGTAAAAGCATATAATCAAAGACTATATAAACAAATAATAGTCTATTTAAGCAAATTACTCTAATTACAACTTTGAAATATATCAGGAGTATTTTCTACAAAATATGAAGTTGGTTAACATTAGTAAGGAAAGAGTCCAAATTCAGTTAGATAAAGACTTCAATGCATAAAAATGAATTGACTATAAGCAAAAAAGAAGTAAAGTGTACAAATCATTGACCTCACCTCAAGCACAGTTCTCCTCTCCTTCTGGTTGTATTGGTACAGGTCATCTCTTCCTTCCGGCGAAGCAAAATACTGAAGCCTTTCCTTCTCATGTTCAGCTGTTGCAAAAAAGCTCATAACCTGATACATCAAATTGTTGCTAGGTTAGCATTTAATGAGGAAGTAACAAGAAGATTAAAAGCATCATGCACAAGCATGAAAGGAGTCCAATTTTCTAGAATGAGGATAGCTACAATGGGTTTTTCATAAATTAACACCAAAGTCCATAAACATGAATAATACATTTATAATTGATTTCACAATGTTACCAACTCAGGCAATTTATATATTAACTAATTAAATCATCTAATGCAAATTGCAAATTAAAAAGAACAGTAGAATATATAATACGAGAAATAGAGAAAATCATTTATTTTTTTTAAAAAAAGAGAAAATATTAAATTCCATTATGTAATTATCTTCTAAAATGACAAAATAAAAGGAAAGTAAAACATACAGCATCTTGCCTCAAAGAAATACCGCCGTGGGGAAGCAGAAGCTACATCCATAGTCAATTCTACAAAAGTTCTTAATTTTACAGGTATTCTAGAGCCATCTGCATTGTGGTCATCCATTTCTCTAGGACTAACCTGAAATTTAGGGGAATTCTTAATAGAAAAGATCGCAAACACTTCCATCAAACAATAATATGAATCTAATAAAAAAATGTCAATGGTGTTGAAGGCATGTATGTACAATAAAACTCAAAAGTTCAAACACAAAATTAGGAAAAGCTACTATTTATTCAGGTATAAACCAGAATTATACAAGGAGTTCTCTCCTTCAAATACTGTAGCAAAAATTAAAGCACCCACACAAACACTAAGCACGACACTAGTAATAGTTTAAGAAAATGGAAGTGATTGAATGCAACCATGTGTCGTGTAGGGCAATAGATATGCCTTCAATACGAAGTGTCTGTTCTACATAGAACAGAAGAAAACACCCCCATAATTGCTCGAAGTGCCTATATCTATAACCACACCAAATACATAACTGTTGTACAGCAAATAATAACTAATCAGGCCTTGCTAGAGTGTGTCTGCCACCAGCAACTTCATGATTCTACTACTCTGCTGAAGAAAATTACTCTGGGAGAACATGGCTTCTAAAACATTGCAAGCACTGAGTAATGGCAGAAACATCAAAAGGCTTGTTTCTTTTATTTCTAAATCACATTAAGAAGAGTTTTTTTAGTTGATTAAATGTGTGAAAAAATATTTGAAGAATACATTTATCTGTGGGGTTATAGGGTTTTCAACGCTGAAGAGGGTCAACGAACCACATTAATGTTAACTGTTGAAGTTATAGGTTTAGTCCTTAAAGTATAATTATATTGATACGATGTGAACTAACCCTTACTTATTCTAATATATGCGAATCCTAATACTATGCAAATACTGAAACTAATCACGATAATCACCAGACTCCTAATCCTAATAAAATAAGGGAAGAAATCATGAAATATAAGCAAATATGAAAACTAATCCTTAGGATTAATATAAAATTTTATATGTTAAGATCAAGATATTTTTAATATAATCAAACATTAACTAATCTTAAAAGACTTACACTGATGAACGAATCAGGATCCAAATTACAACGTCGTATGAAAGCATCAACTGCAGCGGAATCTTGACCAGGGAGAATTTCAAGAACATCACCAGTGTCATACTCAATAGCCTAAGGAACCCAAAATGCATACATTAATTCAAAGAACAAAGATGATGCAAGTAAAATAGAATCCAAATCACGGTATTTGATTCAATATACACATCAATGGACAGGTACAATAAGGTTGAAGACAAAGGATAGCTTACATGTGAAACAAATTCAAATTCAAAATGACGAACATCTTTTCCAAAGTTTGGTCTGGTCAGACGAAGATTATTCGCCTGCATGATCAGCATGAAATAAAGAATAAGACATTTGATCACTGCTACCAAGACGTAACTGTCTGTCAGCAGAAAAACTACCAAAGATAAAGTGTTTTATCCAGTACCATCTTAAGAAAGCAGTCAGGATGCCCACTTCTGCCGGAAGATGAATTTCCAGGATGCATTGAACGAGCACTCTCAAGAATATCAAGACTCGTTAAATCTGAAAGAATCATATGTTAATCTAGTCAAATATAAAGAGCAACTAAAATGTTAAAATCAATAATGAGGGTACAAATGTGCAGGGCAAAATTAAAACATAACACAACCACAGCGAACTAAAAAAGAAAACAACTAGAGAAGGTGTTATGCTCAAATATGACAAAAATCAAGCTTTGGAATTTAAGCATCAATAATTGGAAAGAATGTACTAAAAGTAATTCAAGTACACATCGCACAGCCAAAAACTTGCCATGGACTCTAGAAAATGTCTGTGATGAAATAATGAATGCAACAGGGTCGACAAATTTTGTCCTAGCTAATACTTCAGTATGCATCGGATAAGTCATCCGGGTGGTAAATTGTAGACAACAAAAGAAACATACATAAATAGACTGTTAGATGTCACAATAATTGCTAATAAAACCTGGTAAGCCAAACAAGAATTTTATCGAGTTTGTAATACCTGAGGCAGTAGAAAAGTGTGGCTCAATAGTTTCAGTATTGTGATATGTGATTTGGACTTTAGGTTGGTCAAGCAACACTGTATCTTGAATCAAAACATCTGGACCATTTGGTAAGAATTCTGGTTTGATTGTGCTTAACATTCTCCATAGGGAAGACATCCAAGGATCAAGAGTACCTTCATAGCTACAAAAACATCATAATATCTTTAGTTAATAAAAGCATCTGGACCATTTGGCAAGAATTCAGGTTTGATTGTGCTTAACATTACAATATGCAACTAAGACGAAAATATTAAATTTTGATTAAAAATAAGTTAATAAAAGTACATTAGTTAAAAAATACTAACTACAAAAAACAAGGTACTAATTGTGTATAACCGAGTTCTCCATATATCAAGTAGTAACAAGATATATTACAAAATTCCTATGGGTAGGATAGATTCATATCACCAAAGGAAGTATTTATCAAATAACAGAATAGACGTATTCACACACTTGAATGGATACCAACTACTGAAAACAAGAATATTCAAACTCAAGGACAAGGAGTACATTCTGGATAAATCAATAATCCAATTCCATCAAACCTTTTCATATTCCACAAGCACAAAGGTATGTGTATTTTACTAAATCAAACAGAAAGTCTTAATTGACAGCATAAAACATAATCATACCCTGAAGGGTGCTGATCATCTCCCAAGCCTCTTTCTAGAATAGTTGTTCCTCCAAGGCCCATTAATCTGTTGTCCAGCTTCTTTGCAACAAACTGTCACAGTTCAAAAGTTAGGTTTAATTCAAAACATGAAAATAAAGCAAATAAACATATGTGCAATACAATAAAATTTGAATTCATTGAATTTTTAAGTTATGTTCATTGTCAAAATATCATTCGGTGCCTATTTAGCTCACAGCAATTCAGCATCAAGAAGTACTTAAATAAGCAATATAAGACTTGAAAAAGTACTGCAATACTCAATCTAACTAAATGAAACACACAAGACTTTTTAAATACAAAAGTCACAAGTCAATAAATATGATTACATTGTACTTCTGATAACCAGAATCACCCAAACCGAAAACGGCGTAATGAACCCCTTTCAGCCAATGTTGGCTTAGGTGTCTCTGAAGAAGAAACCTCCAAAAGACCTGGAACCACAAACAAAGAATCAGAAAATCTATGGATGAAAAACAACCTCAAATAATGCAATGAAAAGCAGTAAAAAATGTAAATAAAAAAAGGGTTAAATGTGTTTAGTCTCTATAGTTATCTCAAATTTTATATTTAGTCATGTACCAATTTTTCAGTCTCTAATCTATAATTACAAACTGCATGCTGTTAGTTAAGATATAGTTTTGTAATTTGTATGAACTAAATATGTGTTTGGGACACTATAAAAATGTAATTTTTATAGGACTAAACATATTTAACCCTAAACAAAGTATAAGAGTGGTTTTAAAGGAAGCTACCTTCATAGCATCAGGGGTATCACCCTGGCCAGTGGTAGAAACCACAAAAATCACAGCCTCTTCCTGCGGTAACAGACTCTGTGAACAAGGCAACCCGTTAGCAAAAATTTGAACTTCGATATCAAGAGAATATTTTGAACAAAACTCAACATTGAAAAAGGGAAAACTGAAAGGAAATCATACAGGATCATATTGATGGAGAGAAAGAATGTTGATGGGGCAGGCTCTTCGCTCAGCTTCACGAGCAAGACGTTCAGCAGCATCCAATGCATTGCCGGTTTCAGTTGCGTACAGTATTAGAAGCTTATGCCGGTGTTGCATCTCTCTCACACACACTCTAACCTCTAACGATTCTAAAACCCGAAATTGCTTGCCCTACGGTATATTGGAAATTGGAAGAGAAGAGAAGTGACTCACCACCACACCACAAAATCAGATGGAGCGACGGCGAGATGAAGAGGAAGAGGAGTCAGAGAAACAAGAACAATACACGCTCCTTCTTTCTTTTGTTTTTTGTTTTTATTAAATCAATATTTAATTCGACCCTTTAAATTTCAACCATTTGATCTATTTTTGCCACGTGTCCATCATCGTCAAGTGGACAGGATAAATGGAGTCTCCCTAGGTGGAGCACTCAAGTTTGGGTGATTTTTTTAAAAAACATAGTTTTATAAGAAGTTTGGGTGAAATTGGGTGATATTAGTTTTTTTTAAGAAAAATTATGAATCAGGGTAATATTAGTTAATATAGTTGAAAAATGTTGTTGGAACATGATGAAGGAATAAGAGGAAACTTGGTATTGAAGTAAACACATTTGTTAGAACCATGTGTAGTGTGAATTGAAAAAAGGCTCTTTGAGTCCCACATTGGAAAAATCACACCACTTGGTAGTGTTTATATACCACAAGGTGGCAATCCAAGGGTGTGCCCTTGGGGTACCCACTTTTGTAAGAAAGGGAGACCACACACAATGTCGAATATCACACACGCGCGCGCCGCCGCCGCCCGGCCGGGCTTGGGCTTGGGCTTGGGCTTGGGCTTGGGCTTGGGCTTGGGTGATATATTAATTTTTTAATACTAAGAAAAAAGAAATTTTTGAATTTTAAATTTCTTTTATGTGTGTCCCTTAATTCGCACATGTTAAATGTGCTTAGACCAAGTCTTGAACGGATTTCTATCTGTTAAACGGTCAAAAATGATGTGTCCGCGTGTCCCTATTTTTTTGCCACGTTTGGAACTTTGACTGAGCAAATTCAGCTCCTGATACGCGACTCAGCCAATAATTTGTTTCTTTGCCAATTTTGAAAATTCGTTTTTTCTGTTTTTATAAACTCAGTTAAACCGTTTTACAACAATTTTAAGACGTTTCGAGCAAACGAAGAAATTATTGGTAATTCATCTGTCGGTGCTACCGAAAGGCCGTTTAAGTTTGAGGGCAATCATTTCAAACGTTGGCAGCAAAAAATGTTTTTCTTCCTGACTCTTAAAAAATGTGCCTACGTTTTGAAACAGCCTATTCCTGTGGTTCCTGCTGAAGCTTCAGCTTCTGCTTCTGGAACTAATGAACAGCCCGTTAACACCAACGGTGATGCTGTCTCTGCCGAGAAAGACAAAGGCAAGGCCACGGCAGAACAGCTTAAAGAGAAAGCGCTGCAACTAGAAATAGATAGGCAGCTCTGGATTGATAATGATTATGTTTGCAAAAACTATATCATTAATGGATTAGAGGATGATCTGTATGATTATTACAGAACTTATAACACAGCCAGTGATGTGTGGGAAGCTCTGAGTAAGAAGTATGATACTGAGGAAGCTGGTGTGAAGAAGTATGCTGTGAGTAGGTATTTGAAATACCAGATGGTTGATGAAAGGTCAGTGGAAGTGCAGTCACATGAACTGCAGAAGATTGCTCATGAGATAATAACTGAAGGTATGCCTTTACATGAGCAGTTTCAAATTTCTGTCATTATTGATAAGCTGCCCCCCAGTTGGAAAGACTTTAAGAATCAGCTCCGTCATAAGACAAAGGAATTTTCCATTGAGGGTCTGATTACCCGTCTTCGTATAGAAGAAGAATCCCGGAAACAGGATATGAAAGAGGAAGAAAAGATATTGGTTGTTTCTAACACCAATAAAAAGAAATTCGGTGCAGCTCTGAAGCCTACGGGCAAACCTTTGAAAAATCAGAATCAGAGCCGCGTACAAAACCGAGTTAAGAATGGTAACCCGGTTAGGGGCCATATTGCTAAGCAACATCAGCAACAACCACCTCCTAGAAATGACGCTGTTGAGCCATTTTACTGCTTCAATTGCTGGAAAACAGGTCATATATCAAAGAAGTGCAGAAATCCAAAGAGGCCTAAACCGGCTAATCTTGCACATATTAATGTGAATGTGGCTGATGAGCCATATGCTGCTATGATCACCGAAATTAATATGGTCGGTGGTACTGATGGATGGTGGATAGATACTGGCGCTACCCGCCATGTCTGTTATGATCGTGCTATGTTTAAAACATACACGAATGCTGAAAATAAGAAGGTGCAGATGGGTAATGCTCACACCTCTGATGTTGCTGGTATTGGAGATGTTGTTCTGAACTTCACCTCTGGAAAAACTCTTATTTTGAAGGAAGTCCTTCATGTTCCTGAGATGAAGAAGAATCTTGTTTCTGGTTTCCTCTTGAATAAGGCTGGGTTTAATCAAACTATTGGGGCTGATATGTACACCATCACTAAGAATGGTATTTTTATTGGGAAAGGGTACGCCTCTGATGGCATGTTTAAACTCAATGTTGATTTTAATGTTATGAATAAAATTTCTCCTTCTGTTTACTCTTTGTGTGATTTTAATATTTGGCATTCTAGACTTTGTCATGTTAATAAACGATCTATTTTGAATATTAGTAACTTAGGATTAATTCCTAAACTTAGTTTTAATGACATAGAAAAATGTGAATTTTGTAGTCAAGCTAAAATAACAAAGAGCAAACATAAATCAGTAATACGAGAATCTGAACCAATGGACCTTATACATTCTGATATATGTGAACTAGATGGAACCATGACTAGGAATAACAAACGTTATTTTATCACTTTTATTGATGATTGTTCAGATTATACTTTTGTTTATTTAATGAAAAATAAAAGTGATGCTTTTGATATGTTCAAAATTTTCGTGAAAGAAATAGAAAATCAATTTAATACGAAAATCAAAAGACTTCGTAGTGATAGGGGAACCGAATATAATTCTAGTTTATTTAATGATTTTTATAAACAACACGGAATTATACATGAAACGACTGCACCATATTCCCCTGAAATGAATGGTAAAGCAGAAAGAAAGAATAGAACTCTTACTGAATTAGTAGTTGCTATTATGTTAAATTCTGGTGCCGCTAAACATTGGTGGGGGGAAATAATTTTGACTGTCTGCTTTGTTTTGAATAGAATTCCCAAATCTAAAAGAAGCGAATCCGCTTATGAAATATTAAAGAAAAGACAACCAAACTTGTCTTATTTAAGAACTTGGGGATGTCTAGCCTATGTCCGTAAACCGGACCCGAAGCGAGTTAAACTCGCTAGTAGAGCCTATGAATGTGTATTCATTGGTTACGCAGCAAACAGTAAAGCATATAGGTTCTTCGACCTAAATGAAAAAGTGATCATAGAATCTAATGATGCAGACTTCTATGAAAATAAATTTCCCTTTAAAACAAGAAATAGTGGGGGCACTGAACAGGATAATATTCCTGAGTCGAGTCACTCACCAGTGATACCAAATGCGAATAGCAATGACGAAGTAGAAAATGAACTTCGTAGAAGCAAACGTGTAAGAGTTGCTAAAGACTATGGTCCAGACTATGCGACCTTTACATTGAATGAAGATCCGGCAAATCTTCAAGAAGCCTTGTCATCGATGGATGCAGATCTTTGGCAAGAAGCTATTAATGATGAGATGGATTCTCTAGAATCTAACAAAACATGGCACTTAGTAGACCTACCTCCCGGTTGCAAACCAATTGGTTGCAAATGGATTTTGAAAAAGAAACTAAAACCCGACGGCACGGTTGAAAAATACAAGGCTCGCCTTGTAGCCAAAGGTTTTAGACAAAGAGAAAATATAGATTTCTTCGACACATTTTCACCTGTCACTAGAATAACGTCCATTCGAGTACTTATTTCAATAGCAGCTATTTATAACTTAATTGTACACCAAATGGACGTTAAAACTGCTTTTTTAAATGGTGACTTAGAAGAAGAAATCTATATGGAACAACCCGAAGGGTTTGTTATACATGGACAAGAAACTAAGGTCTGCAAGTTAGATAAATCTCTGTATGGTCTTAAACAAGCTCCGAAACAATGGCATGAAAAGTTTGATAACTTAATGATATTGAATGAGTTCAGACTCAATGAGAGTGACAAATGCATTTACTATAAATATGATGGCAACATTTGCACTATAATATGTCTCTATGTAGATGACATGTTGATATTTGGCTCAAACCTTTCTGCCATAAATAATGTGAAATCACTGTTGAGTAACAACTTTGATATGAAAGACCTCGGAGAAGCAAGTGTGATTCTTGGAATAAAAATCACTAGGTCTGAGAAGGGGATATCCCTAGATCAATCACATTATGTGGAAAAGATCCTAAAGAAATACGGTTACTTTAACTGTAAACCTGCCTGCACACCTTATGATCCCAGTGTAAAACTGTTTAAGAACACTGGTGATAGCGTAAGACAAACAGAATACGCGAGCATCATTGGTAGTCTTAGGTATGCCACTGATTGTACTAGACCCGACATCGCCTATGTCGTGGGACTCTTGTGTAGGTTTACCAGCAGACCCAGTGATGAGCATTGGCACGCTATTGAGAGAGTCATGAGATACCTGAAAAGGACCATGAATCTCGGATTACACTATCAGAGATTTCCAGCTGTACTTGAAGGGTACAGTGATGCTGATTGGAACACCTTGTCAGATGATTCCAAAGCTACTAGTGGCTTTATATTTAGTATAGCCGGTGGAGCTGTATCATGGAAGTCTAAGAAACAGACCATTTTGGCACAGTCCACTATGGAATCTGAAATGATAGCACTAGCAACTGCTAGTGAAGAAGCAAGCTGGTTGAGATGCTTGTTATCTGAGATTCCCTTATGGGAAAAACCTATGCCTGCTGTCTTGATCCATTGTGATAGTACTGCAGCTATCGCTAAAATTGAGAATCGTTTTTATAACGGTAAAAGACGTCAAATTAGAAGAAAGCACAGCACAGTGAGAGAGCTCATCACTACAGGTGCTGTGAGAGTGGATCATGTACGCACTAATGATAACCTAGCAGATCCTTTGACGAAAGGACTGGCTAGAGAGAAAGTCCATAATACATCTGTCAAGATGGGACTAATGCCTATGAAGTGAATTACTTATGATGGTAACCCAACCTAAAAGACTGGAGATCCCAAGAAATAGGTTCCAATGGGTAAACAACAAGTTGTGAGTAATATGAGATGAACATGCAAATTAAGAAGCATGAATCCTGAAATGAGAAAGGTTGAGTTAGCAAAACTCTTAATGAAATCTATACTCTATAGGAGTGGAGTACATCAGGAGTACTCTTGATAGAATCACCTATATGAATGTGGAACTGAGGCCGGTTCCTCTGGAGTATCGGGGCGAATTCCTAGAGCATTCATGAAACTGGGATAGACGTGCAGGGCCATTAATGCACGGGCCTTAGAAAACACCTTACGAAAGGTTGTGTGCTGGTTTGAGGAAAATCTGAGATAGAGTTCCAAGACTAAACGTCACTCTTGCTGAATCAGGCTCTTACTGGCTACGTGAAGGTTCCAAGACATAGCTCACCTTCGCTTATGCACAATCTTACTGAAACGTTTAACGTTATGACTGAAACAACTTTTTTAAATTCAAGTGGGGGATTGTTGGAACATGATGAAGGAATAAGAGGAAACTTGGTATTGAAGTAAACACATTTGTTAGAACCATGTGTAGTGTGAATTGAAAAAAGGCTCTTTGAGTCTCACATTGGAAAAATCACACCACTTGGTAGTGTTTATATACCACAAGGTGGCAATCCAAGGGTGTGCCCTTGGGGTACCCACTTTTGTAAGAAAGGGAGACCACACACAATGTCGAATATCACACACGCGCGCGCGCGCCGCCGCCGCCGTCCGTCCGTCCGACCGGCCGGCTCGGCTCGGCTCGGTTCGGTTCGGGCCGGGCTTGGGCTTGGGTGATATATTAATTTTTTAATACTAAGAAAAAAGAAATTTTTGAATTTTAAATTTCTTTTATGTGTGTCCCTTAATTCGCACATGTTAAATGTGCTTAGACCAAGTCTTGAACGGATTTCTATCTGTTAAACGGTCAAAAATGATGTGTCCGCGTGTCCCTATTTTTGTGCCACGTTTGGAACTTTGACTGAGCAAATTCAGCTCCTGAAAATCCTCTGATTCCATTCTCCCTGCTTGCCTATAAATACTACTTATTTTCTTCAGTTTTCACACACTTTCTTTTTCTCTGCATTCTGAGAAAACTGCTTTCTTTCCTCTCTATTTTTTTCTTCTTCGAAATTATTTCTTGTTGTTTCAAATTTGAACGGTTATCAACCGTAGAATTGATATTCGTATATCAATAGAGTGGTCCGATATTTCGTACCATATTTGGTGTTATTCTGGCCGATACTACAGTGCAGTAGTTCATCGGTATTTATTTGATAAACGGCTGTTTTATCCTGGGGACTTCGCGGTTGATATACTACAGTGCACTTCTTCGAGTAGTTCCGCGAAACGTCTTAAAGAAAGCGACCTAGTACGCGACTCAGCCAATAATTTGTTTCTTTGCCAATTTTGAAAATTCGTTTTTTCTGTTTTTATAAACTCAGTTAAACCGTTTTACAACAAATGTTATTAGTTAATAGAAGGATTTAATTTGTATACACTAACTATCAAATACGATATGTATTCGAAAACGACAATACGTCAGTCATTTAAAATATAAGTTACGATACATTTAAGATATGTATATTAAAATATTAAAATTAAACTTTTTTTAATAACAAATCATTCAAATAAGAGGCGAAAAAACATGCACCCAATATTTGCCTGAAATAGATTACGGCTCTTTATGAAATTAGATATTTTCTCTTCGGGGCCCCCATGTATCTTTTATACCCCCCAATATTCCAATTTTGCCCTTGATAAAAACTTCGGTTCGCAGAAACCGAAGTTTTTTCTAATTCAAATTCAGGAAAATTTCGGTTAACAGAAACCGAATTTTTTTTTCAAGGCAAAAAAAATTCGATTCGTAGAAACCAAAATTTTTATTGAAGGGCAAAAAAGTAAAATCCAGAGGGTGAAAAAGACCCATGAGGGGCCTAAAGAGAAAATATCATGAAATTATTTGCCCAAAACCTTTGAAAATTGATAATAAGTATTGAAAAAATGGTTAATTGGAAAGGTTGCTAATGTACAAGAAAGAAAAATATATGAACAGGAGTGTCACGGACCTATCAGAGGCGTGTCGACAGCGTGTCGCAGCTGTATCGGATTTTTTATTTTATTTTATATAAGTAAATAAATATCATAGTGTATCACAACGTGCATGATACATCTAATTTATTTATTTTTGAAAAAGGATGATGCATCTAATTAAATCACGTTACGTAGATAATTGTAAAAGAGTTTAATTGATATGCACCGACGGTGTAAAATAGTTTTACACCATCGTCCAATAAATAACCATCATTTTGCCATGTCATGTTAAGAAAGTGGGGTAAAGTAGGGTGATGTGGCGGAAAACATGGTTGGTATTGATTGACGGTGTAAAATTATTTTACACTGTCGATGCATATCAATTAAATCCATTGTAAAAATATTTTATGAATTACTTATAAAAATGTCACTAAGGGTTCATTTGGTGGGTAAGATAAAAAATAAAATATAATACGAGTTTGGCGAGACAACAAGAAGATGTGATAAGTTAATTTTGAAACTTATATTATCTGTCTAGTTCAAATTTTTGCTTAACTTTTTCTTTTTAACAGCCATTGTTTGTTTAACTGCAACCCGACCAAATGCCATTTGGAACTTTACTGTGGGTCCAAATTTTGGTCCCATGACAGACATGATAAGATTGGTATTATGATCCCTATTATCATGTGGATCATTTGGTGTGCTAGAAATGCTAAAACTAAGAGGATAGTAAAACAAAAATCAAGACTGAATCATTACATTAGTGTGACAAAGAGATTTAAATTAGTGACAATAAAACTTAAGTTTATAATTTGTAAATAGATGGCCATCCATCATTCAATTCAGCAAACAAATTATAAATCGAAGTTGAATGTAATCAAGCTATTTGCAATGGAAATCCGGAACCCGATATACGAACAAAACAAATAACCTGACAAGTCAATCTGAGGCTTATAATACAAAACTAGATTCAACACATATAATTGGATGGCATGGGATAATGGCTCTAAATACTAACGGTAGATATGTGGTTTACATGGAATTGGAGTAATAATTGCAATTGACAAATACTTCATTCTCTATAGTCCTCAGCTAATCATTCTAATTTTTACTGGACTCTCATACATTCCTTGCCTAGGGTCATGACTCATTTTCATTTAAGTCTTGCCTAGCATCTTCATCACATTTGTTATCATTATTATCCGATGCTACTTGTTCAGGCATATCCTCTTTAATTGATCCTTCAGATTCTACCTCAGGCTTCTGATCACCAGAAACTAGTTCATTCCCTGGGACTGAGGATACCTCTTCTTGAAGCTCAGAGCTTCGCAATTCTTGCTCCAGCTCTTGATGTGCACTTTCAACTGGACTTTCAGAAGTTCCTTGTTTAGAATCATGACTCTCATTTTCACTCATACCGTCTTTCTTAGCATCTTCATCATATCTGTTACACTGTTCAATATTATCTGACTCAAGAACACCCTGTTGAAGTTTCGGAGAATCTGATACTAGATGTTCAGGAACACCCTCTTCAATCAATCTTTCAACGCCTCTGGAATTGCTAACCTCCGGCTTCTGATCACAAGAAACTAGTTCACTTTCTGGAATTGCTAACGCCTCTTCTTGAAGCACAGAGCTTTGTAATTCTTCCTGCATCTCTTGATGTTTGCTTTCTACTGGACTTTCAGACGTTCCTTGCTTAGAGTCATGACTCTCATTTTCATTCACACTGTCTTTCTTACCATCTTCATCACATCTGCTACACTGTTCAATATTATCGGACTCAAGAACCCCCCGTTGAACTTCCAGAGAATCTGATACTAACTGTTCAGGAACATCCCTTTCAATTGATCCTTCAGCTTCTACCTCAGGCTTCTGATCAAAAGAAACTAGCTCATATCCTGGGATTGCTAATGCCTCTTCTTGAATCCCAGAGCTTTGCGATTCTTCCTCCATCCCTTGATGCTCCCTTTCTACTGGACTTTCAAACATTCCTTTCTTAGAGTCAAAACTCTCCTTTTCATCCACATTGTCTTTCTTAGCATCTTCTTCACCTCTGTTACACTGTTCATTATTATCTGATTCCGAAACACCCTGTTGAAGTGCCGGAGATCCTGATACTATTTGTTCAAGCACATCCACTTCAACTGATTCTTCAGCTTCTAACTCAGACTTCTGATCACAAGGGTCTAGTTCATTTACTGAGATTGATGATGCCACTTCTTGAAGTCCAGAGCTTTGCAATTCTTCCTCTGTCTCTTGGTGCTCATTATCATGTGTCTCGTTAGCTCCCGGATCAGTTTGAGCATGTTTCTCTTTGAAAGCTTCCGAGCTTTCATTACTTTTCATCTCCTTTTCACTAATGACAGATTTGGAACTAGCAGATTCTTGAAACTCAACATCTCCAGTAGAGCCTTCCATATCTGATCTTTCAACCACGCTATGATATTTGTCTTCGGGAGAATCATCTGTTTTTGAATCCTCTCCAGCTTCATTTTTAGACACAGGAAAAGACTGGAAAGCATCCCAATCATCTTCACTGACTTCATCTTCTTCCTCATTATTCTCGTCTGATTGTATCACAGCAGCTGAAGGTGTGGGGTGTTTCTCTTCAATTCCTGCCGCTGGCTTCGGCATTTTAATATCCAAAACTGGTACTTTATGTTCTGTTTGATTTTTATCATGTGTTACAGAAGCTCGTATGACCCCCTGCATGAAGTGGCATAACAGAAGTAAGCAACTGGAGATTCTATTAGAATATGGACAAAGTTCCTAAACAGGTGTAACAGAATCCATGAGTCAAGATTTAAGATTAGGATGATGTTATCTTATCCTCTGCAAAACATCTTATCAATTATTTTGGTTAATATTTCTCCTCTTAATAGAAAAGTACATAGAAGTAATAATGGAATCTTATTATTTCTATGCACAGAAAAGGGAATTTTTCATTTTCAAAAATATAATCTCCACCATGGAAATAGAATTGTAGAAAATCATAAATTATGACCGTTCAGCAAAATAGATGTCAATAATCAGGCCACATATATACATATTTGTAACACCGACAATACCTGAAGTTCCTGGCGGTGCAGTGGAGGCATTGATAGTAAAACGTCCTTGAAATGCATGGCTGATGAGGGAATTTGAGCAAGGTGAGAAACAAGCTTAATGGCTGTGCTTCTTAAATCACTTATTGCCTGTCATTCGTTTGCATGATCAAAAGAATGCATATTAAAATCACGAGGAGCTAATTCCAGCAATAGAAAATCTCAGTTAATATTATATTACCGGAGAGAATCCATCTGTTGTTGACAAGAAAATCGTGACAATGGCCTCCAGAAGTAGGGCCATAAAACTTCTCTGGCAGTCATTACCTTTAGCTAGGGTTTGTAACACCACCATGAGACTTAAACATTCACTAGCAATGTTTACCGACTCTCTCGTTATAGTATTCTGCTATAGATAGAAATATAAAATTCTTTAGGTACGCGATGAATTGCAATATTCAATGAGCAAATAAAATGAATTAATGATATTATTAGTCACACTAATGGCAAAACAAAAGCAAATGTTGCCAATACCTTCAACATTTTGTGGATCAAAGAGAATATATCAGTAATTAACTCCCCAGATAGAAACATTAAGAATGAGTTATCTTCTGTATTCGCACCTCTTTGAATCCTAGCTTTAAGAAATTGCAAACCTATAACTTGGACCTGTCAACAATAAATTTCAGTCATTGGTATTTCTTTCTGGGTAACAACAATGGTATGATATTTCCTACATATCATTTACCTGCATATTTGAATCACCGAGTAGAGTTCGGAAACATCGAATGCAATATCTCAGTGCAATAACACGGATGGATTTGCTTGCTTCACAATCTTCAACATTTTTGCTTTCAAGAGCCAGTTTCGCAATTAATATGATTTGTTCAAGAGAAAATACAAGCTTTGCATGTATTAGTTTCTGGTGGTGGTTTAAACTCTTAACCTCCTGCAAATGGAATTCCTCAATTCCATACTTTGTCAAAGCAGCAACCACACTCAGAAGAGTCTCAAACATTTCTCTTAGAGGGAGAATGCTATCATCCAGCGCAGCCTCATCTACAAAAATAATCAAATTATTTTTTTGTTTGACTCAAGTTGTTTTCCCAACAAAAAGATTTTAACAATACATCCATTAAATTAAAACTTGAAAAACACATTAGACAAGAAACAATGAGGAAATACTCATTAGGGATAAAACTGGATCGAACTAAAATGGCTTACCATCACGTATTCTCTTTAACAAAGGAATTGTACAGTTGACCATGTCAATAGCTTCTGATAAGTAAACCTCAGTTGAAGCCTCCCTAACACACTTGTAGGCAACTAAAACTAATGCCAGAACCGTCGATTTTGGATGCTGGGTCATCTTAAGTAATCATAAAAAGAGCAAGTCAGTAATGACACTCATCTTTTAGGACTAAAAAGAGCAAGTCAGTAATGACAATTATCCAGAATCATACACAACAGACATACCTTGGTCTCAATATGGTTAATAACTGCCTTTGTTGAGCTGCACAGCGTATGTATAACATTTACTTCGGAGTTTGGATGATTCACTAAAATTGTGTCAGCTCTGGACAATAGACATACATGAATGTTTAATATATTATAAATAGATATATATATCCTATGCAAAACTGTCTATCAAATACGGAACTACAATAAATTATTAGTCACAGGAAATTAATTACCTATGAAATATTTTAAAAAGGTAGTGCAAGCAAAGTTCCATTGTTATCAAAGAAAAGTTTTCACTATTGAAAATTTCTTCTGGGCAATTCTGTGCAACCTGTAGAGAAAACAAATGAAACTTGAATTTTACATGTCTTTAAAAAAGAACCAAATCAGAAAACAGCTAACAAGAATAGAAAGAGAGGACTTTCAGTGATTTGAAAAATATACCCTATTTTTAAAAACATTGAACCCTATTAATACCAAAAAAATACCCTATAAGGATATAAAATATAATGCAGAATTACAATCCTGAAATAAATTTATCTGATGTGTACCTGTGATAAAATTGATATCGCAAGACTATTCCAAGAATTATCCATGTATGTGGAATATGAAAGAATCTGCATCCAATAAACATAATTATAAAAAAAAAATGAGAGTTAAGATCATTCCTTATATTAATTTAACCATGTTTGAAGAAATTATCATGAATAAAAACAAGCAGAACTCTTATACAGTCCAGTATCCTCATACAGAGTAGTGAATTGGAATTGATGTATTGATGTAGTGCAGGTATGTCATCAATCCTTTTTCATTAGAAGTCAAAGGTTCTACTCTAAGCCAGCAAAGACCGAAAAAGAATAAAGTATCAATCATTTATGTTAGACTGTCGGTCGATTTAAGAAGTTACAGGTTCTCCCAGTTCAACGTTATTGCAGTTCCAAATTTATATTAATTGTATATATGGAAGAAAACAGAGAACCTCATATTTCACCAGGATTAATTGATTAGATCATAAATTGAATTAAATATCTAATGTGCAAGTTCTGTGCCAAGGATAGTTTCTCCTTAAAAAACTAGATTAGGTGGAGGGGCATTATTGGTTTACACATTCCCTCGTGTAAGGACCCTTACGCATAGACCCACTTTACCTTATGTAATTTGCAAAGGATTGAGATATTTAACTACAAAATGAGAAGTATGCAGTAACTTGTTCTAATCATATTAAATGAGAAGTACAGGGAAATATCATGAATGTTTAATAATACTGTCAGAAATAACACCCACCTGCAGCAGTTCTTTACAAATATCCACGTTAAGCAGTCCCGCTCCAAAAAAACTCTCAGTTGAAAGAAATTGAAACATAGGTAGTACAATTTCGTATAATTTCAAGCCTGGCGGTTTCACTTCATCGCTTAGGGAGTTCCCACCATGCTTTGCATTAACAAAACCCAACTGTATAATTGGTTTGCACAGGATAGGATGTTGTGACTGAAACAGACCAAGAAGAGAAAATCCCCATAGGAACTTAAAATCTTCAAACTTCAATTGGACCATGCTATACTGACATGTAGCGGCACTATGTTTGTCGGTGTTTTTGGTTGAGGCTTTTGTGCAATCATTTCCTTCAGAATTCACTGGAACTGAGTCGAGTGCAAGTGCTTGTAAAATTACTGGCCAAGATTCATCTAAGCATGGGCGTAACTTTGAAGAAACAATAGGTGATTGCAGCCCATCAAGAAACAGATTCCACTGCAAGTAAAATGCGACTAGAATGAGAAGGAAAAAAAAAGTCTGAAGACACCGAAATTATCATAATGATTTAGGTTCATCTCTGAGATGAAAGTATGCACCCATGAATATCTGAAAAGTTCATACAGACTTACCTTCCTCTTTGGACTCAGGCACAAACATATATAACTATAATCCTTCAATGTGTGGATCCAGTACTTCCCTAGAACACTCGAGCTCTTTTGAAACAGTGGCAATAGTGTCCGGTACTCATCTGGAACTCCATCTTGGTGTTTCCTCATGGATGCATATATATAACACTTGAGAGAAGCGTGAGCAGCCAGAAGCCTTATTTTGATCTAAAATGTGAATTATAAAAAAGATTCAAGAACTAAATATAAAAATATTGAAATATATAAAGTTTATATAACGATTAGTCCCATGCCTTGCTTGTGACCCATTCCGCAAACGAAGGATAATAAATATCCTCAAAGTCATTCAGTGGGCGTGAAATCAAAGAAAATATGCGCCTGACCACCACTTGATCTCCACTGATTATTCCACTTGTTAATATCTGAAATTATTACATATTACTGAGTATAAATTGTGTTTAATTTCAAATGACTAACTTGAGATATGTTTAGAATAATGATTAGATGAATAATAGTAATTTAGGGCATTTCAAAACATGTAATAAATCAAATTCAAAGGTAATGGAAATGAATAGAATAATGAAAGCTGCAACCTTGGTAGCCAAGTGCAAGCCTGCCTCCAATAAGCTAGGACTAGAAGATGTGTCCAAAGTGGTACGAACTGCAGATACAAGTTGGGCCTATATTTATAATAGTATAAGTTATTCCATATGAATCAGAAAACTCATAATCTTACATAACCATAAAAATGAAGTATCAGTTCTATAGGATGTTCAAACACCCAATTATGTGTATAAAATAAATGATACTTGAAAAAAAAAATAGAAAGAAAAAAAAACTTAGTTGTTATAAATATAAATTAATTGACATCTTGTCATGTAAACAATTCGGGGGGCGGTGAAAAACATCTTGTGAAATACCTGATACTGTTCAAGTAGAAGATGCCCAGGAAGCTCAGGGTCAGCTGCCTTTTCAAACTGTAAATCCAAATTCACATATAAGAACGAATTTAAAAAAATTGACCAGTAGGGAGATGATTTGCTACACCATGCAATTTAAAAAAACAGTAAATTGACAGAAAATAATCTGATAATTAATAAAGATTGAGCTCTTCAATATTTGGAAAAACAATGCATTTTTTTACAAAGTAATTAACCATAAAACTATCCCCAATTATTTACAGAGAAAAAAATAAGCAATCCTGTGTGAATAAAAGAATATGAGAAACATACTACATAAAAAAGACAAAATTAAGAATAAAAGTTAGCAGACCCCACCCTAAAGCCTCTCCTTTTTTTCTACCACGGCTACTAAACCTAATAACAAGAAGTTATGGGGGGGATACCAAGGAAAAACTACAAGTTAGCTACAAGAAAAGACTTAATCTCAGTGCCATAAAACTTGTTATAAAAAAATTAAGAGAAGGGAGAGAACACGCATATAATAAGCACATCCATCATATTTCATAGAGAACATACTACCTTATCTACAATAGTGCCAAGAAGACCGACACCTACTGGCTGCATGTTCTCAAATTGAATTGTGCTAATCTGGTGGGAAAAAAATAACACGGAAGGGTGTGATTGTTTCTAACATATATTTAATATTTCATTCACAAGAACAAAGGGTAAATTATTCACTACTATATATATTCTAATTGGTCGGTAGTACCTGATAAGCAAGTGATATTAACTCTTGCAAGTGGAGAACTAGCCAATCACCAAGGGAATTCCCACCTGCATGTTCTTTCCTTGCCAAAAAGAGGTCAAAATGAGCAGGATTTCTTCCTACAGCATCTGGTAGATGGCTCAAACATCTACATTAATTAACGATTCAAATTATACAATAGTACAGAGAGACTAAAAAACCTTTAATTATCAAGACAAAAGGAAAAGACCAGTCTCAGAAAATATAAATCAAGACAAAATTAACATGACAAACGCCTTTAATTATCTTTAATAGTAAAATAAGAGGGGGGTGAATTTATACAAATTTGAAATAGAATATATTTTATAATTTTTAGAAAGATGTAGGAAATGTATGTTCAATGTATTTATAGCAAATATTTAATTACATAATTAAGAAATACATACTCTGCAGCAAAAAGTCTAGTTCTATATCTGAGGTACTTTTCTCTATTAGCTGTACCGGTGGAAGCTTGAAACTTGTAATCCTGTGTGTTGTTCGAGCCAGAGACCATATTTTCTTCATCATTATGGTTCAACCTTGAATCACCATCTGAAAAATCATTTTCTGCGTTGTTATTAATTTCAGTGTTCCTCATTGACGTTGCAAGGACCTGCGATAATCCCCCAATAAACCATTGTCAAGATTTGGTGAAATGTTATGGAAAGCATTATGAAGGGGAATACAGGAAAGGGGATCACTGAGAGAAGAGAAGGATGGGAATGAAGGTAAAGGATCATTTCTGTAATGAAAGGGTGGCTCAAGTCATTGGGTAGAAGCATGCTTGCTTCTCTGATACCACCTTTCATTCTTATTTAGATATTTCCATTAAATACTGCACTTGGAGCTTTTCCCAAGTTTACTCTCATCTTGTCTTGTTAATAAAAACCAGTTCTTATCACTATGCTAATGCATATAAAGACCTTATATGGGTAACATAGCTGTTTTGGGAACTGAAGCTTCCGTTAGTAATGTGCATAAAAGGACCAAACATATACACCATCCCTGAAAGGATCGTGTTATAATGCATCACTACTAACTTTGCCAACTTAATAATAGATCCATTCGTACATATCATACATCTCATCTGGCTGGATGAGAAAGCACACGTGTTGAAAACATTACAATGCATTCATGTGTCACTAAACCACAGGCTGTGTATAGTCCATTTTCTCACTATAAGATACCGTTGTACGGGGAAGCATAGCATATGATCTTATGGTTTTTCACCGGATAAGGTTCGCTCTGGAGCCTTCTTCTCTCACTCGCTTCATTTTACAAGCTAAATCCACATCTATCGTATATACATATATCTTTGTAGTAAACAATCCTTAGATAGATCCCCCTGCCATCATAGAATCCTTAGACGCCTATGCTCACATGCCTAGAAGAGATTACAAGAAGGTTCCTTTACTTTCGGGCCTTTTTAAATCTTCCTGGTTCCAGATCTGAATTTAAAACCATATTGTGTGAAAAAGGAAGCATACACATCTTCCGTATGGATCTGGTACTACTTCCTTAAAAATGTATCAGTTTTCATGTTTTTTTGTAGTACAACTTATAGACATTATGAACCATGTAGAAAAACATGCATTTTTAAAATAGAAAGCTTACCACTTTGCGACATACTGATATCCAATGTGAAGTACATGAAGGACATGATGCATAGAGTAATCGCATAATTGTGGTTCGCACTAAGTTACCAATTCTGCATAAATGAAAGGAGTAAGAACTAAGCAACATAAAAGCCAAATGGAAATTACAGATTTTGGTCAATATCCAATTTGTTAATAAAATATAAATGATAACTATGGTTGACCATAGCTAACATTTTGAAAAATATTTCTAAATACATATTGTTGGATATTCCGCCTTCATTGCGGTCCGCCCCCGTCCGCCTAATTGCGGCATTTGGGTTGCCTTCATTGCAGCCTCCAACACCTTCATTGTGTTGGGTGTGAAGGGGTGGATTTAGTCCCACATTGCTAAGAGATATGGCCTGTGTAGTGTTTATATACTAGAGGCAATCCTCACCTTACAAGCCGGTTTTGTGAGGATGAGTTAGGCCCAATATAAAATCTGACATGGTATCAGAGCCTATCCTAGATCTATTGTTGGGCTTCCCGCATCGTCCACGCTTCAGGCCCATTGGGCCTGAGCGTGAGGGGGTGTGTTGGATATTCCGCCTTCATTGCGGTCCGCCCCCGTCCGCCTAATTGCGGCATTTGGGTTGCCTTCATTGCAGCCTCCAACACCTTCATTGTGTTGGGTGTGAAGGGGTGGATTTAGTCCCACATTGCTAAGAGATATGGCCTGTGTAGCGTTTATATAGCTTTGGCAACCCTCACCTTACAAGCCGGTTTTGTAAGGATGAGTTAGGCCCAATATAAAATCTGACATGGTATCAGAGCCTATCCTAGATCTATTGTTGGGCTTCCCGCATCGTCCACGCTTCAGGCCCATTGGGCCTGAGCGTGAGGGGGTGTGTTGGATATTCCGCCTTCATTGCGGTCCGCCCCCGTCCGCCTAATTGCGGCATTTGGGTTGCCTTCATTGCAGCCTCCAACACCTTCATTGTGTTGGGTGTGAAGGGGTGGATTTAGTCCCACATTGCTAAGAGATATGGCCTGTGTAGTGTTTATATACTAGAGGCAATCCTCACCTTACAAGCCGGTTTTATATTGGGCCTAACTCATCCTCACAAAACCGGCTTGTAAGGTGAGGATTGCCTCTAGTATATAAACACTACACAGGCCATATCTCTTAGCAATGTGGGACTAAATCCACCCCTTCACACCCAACACAATGAAGGTGTTGGAGGCTGCAATGAAGGCAACCCAAATGCCGCAATTAGGCGGACGGGGGCGGACCGCAATGAAGGCGGAATATCCAACACACCCCCTCACGCTCAGGCCCAATGGGCCTGAAGCGTGGACGATGCGGGAAGCCCAACAATAGATCTAGGATAGGCTCTGATACCATGTCAGATTTTATATTGGGCCTAACTCATCCTTACAAAACCGGCTTGTAAGGTGAGGATTGCCAAAGCTATATAAACGCTACACAGGCCATATCTCTTAGCAATGTGGGACTAAATCCACCCCTTCACACCCAACACAATGAAGGTGTTGGAGGCTGCAATGAAGGCAACCCAAATGCCGCAATTAGGCGGACGGGGGCGGACCGCAATGAAGGCGGAATATCCAACACATATAATGCTAACCAAACATTTATCTAAATCCCCACAGGAATAACATCAGTAACCATAGTGTTGCTGGGCATCACTCCTAGGAATGCAATCATATGCATTGAAACAAATGCCTCCATATGGTATCGGCGAGTTTCATTTTTTTCTTTTAATACGCATTTAACATGAGATTTTCCAAGGGGTCATGTATGTCAGAGATTTAAATGTAATAATTTTTAACGGGTATTTTCTTCTGCTGGCTTCTCTAGGAGAATAACATATTCTTATCTGTATTCCATTTAACATCTCTGGCTCTATTATAAATGCTTATTTATTATAAGAGAGGAAAGAAAAAACTACAAAAAATGTCTAGGCGATAACCCAAAATAATTTCATGTTATTACAAATAATAAAAGAAAAGGGTTCCAGGCTCAACTTAACCTAAGAACTAATCAGCAGGTAAGAGTAAGAAAACATTATTTCTTTTTCTTATTCACATACTCTGAATCAGTTTCCTCATCCAACATAAAGAACAGGTTATCTTCGATCTTCTCAACAATAACGGAAGCCTGTAAAGATTAAAACCAGCTTTCAGCATAAAAATAATATACACTAATATATCTATTTTGAAAATCCTTCCAGGGTTAGAAACAAACCGGATCTTTCTCAATTAGATGTCTTAGAGTAGACACAGCAAGAAGGCGTAAAGTTGGCTGCATCAAGAATAAGAGTTAGTTCTTAATTGAAAAGAGTGAATAACAAATAATTATCAATAACGGAAAACATGCAGGAAAAAACCTGTCTTGATGACAATGTAGAGAGAAGAGACTGCACATGGGAGTGCACAGAAACAGCTTTCGGTGCAAAAAGAACAAGTTGTTGAGTGAAGCGTGCACTCCTGCAATATAACAAGCAAAACTACTGATAAAAGATTTTTCCAAAAGCAAAAGGTTAGATGGCCAGGAGAAAACATGATCAGAGTTAAGAAACATACTCAAGCATTGTTGAAGTTTCTTGCCAGCAGCTTATCTCAGCAATGGCAGACTGAAAATAAAAACCAATGTATGATGTTTACATTTATTTATAAAAAACAAAACAGAATGAATTTAATATAATGGTTCTGGTAGAAGTAAAAAGCCTAAGTTTTGTGACAATGGGCAATATATGCCCCAACTTTACAGTATGGTTGGAGTGCAACTGTTGTATCTTTAAGGAAATTACTATGTCACGCAGTTGATTGGATATCAGATTAAGCATTTGGCTTCTATTTGGCCTAAATGCCTAATGCCCATGGTCTCGTATGGGAGCTAACCAAACAGATGTGCTGACAAATTGGGTAGCTTAGCCACATTACTGTTTTTGTTCATTTTTATAATACTTTTAATTTCATTTGCATTTTCCTTTTACATCAAACAGGATCCCTTGTTTTCCATATTATTTACAATCATCTTCTCTTTCTCCGCAATGTGTTTCTTCTTGTATTAAAATAGTTCTAAACAATCAACCTTGGAGCGTGTGAAAAAGATGCTTCCCGGTACAAGCTCAGGACCAAGAACAGCAACGATAGCATTTATAAGGCGGCCAACTCCCTGCTGAACGTCTGCCAAACCATTCTCATCAGATAAAAGGATGTCCATTGCAAGAGAAAGTGTCGCCTGTGAAGAAAAATAGAGACAATAGGAAAATCACAAGATAATTTTACAGAATATAATGAGGTACTCCGTCAGATTAACAACTAAAAACAGCAAAGATTTTTCCTTCATTTTTCTCTTATTTTTTGGGTGCAAATAAATAGATCACATAGAAGAGATATAAGAAGGATGTAGGATGCAGAAATAAACTACTATACATAAGCCAAGGCAGGCGGCAACTTACATGGTAGGGCATATGCCTTGGCAACAAAGATAGAGTTCAAAGTCTCAATGCACTTTACTGGTAAAAATTGGCAAAAAATTTCTGAGCCATGTCCATGTAAATGTTTATGTAATATATGGGTTTTTTTTTTATAAAGGATACGAAAGGGTTGTCCGTTTTAGAGAAACATGATTATTGTAATAATCAATAAAAATAGAAAATTGAAATCACTGGCTCATGAATCAATTAGTGACATTTCATAGCACTATGAGTAATATTGGTCCTTTAGAAATATTTTCATTAAATAAGGGAAAAGCAGACTATTTGTTCTATATGTGAGAAATATAATGATCACAAGATGCTGCTGACATTTGAAATGCGATACCTGGACATGAGAAACAAAGGACAAGCCTGCAGCTTCAACAGTTAAAAGAAGCCCATGCATAGACCAGATCTGCAGATTAGGTACCAAACTTTTAGCCAGTGAGGAAATAGAGCTCACTGTTGCAGGAACTAAAGTTGACAATGCAATCCCTCCTGCACTGCAGCAAGATATATATAACAGAAACTGTCAGGACATGTATAGAATTATAAGAAAAAGAAGTTAACAATACAATTTGTCATTTAAGTATGTATTCTGTAATAGTCATCAATCTGCTCAGCCAAATATCTAAACTGAGATTGTAAACGTACAAGAATACTGCAACAGAAAGGGTTCAACAAATAACAACACTTTAAACCCTATATCGGAACCAATATGGTTTTTGTAGTCTAATAATACAATAAATTAAATCATTTCATGAACTGGAGAACAAATTCTGTAAAGAAACTACTATAAAAGTGTAAACTTTCTTATTTCCACTATTATGCATACTAATCAAGTTTATCATATCATGAGACATTATGACTAGCATTATAAATTCATAGGACCTATTGGCAGATGTCTTCACCAATGAGTTAAGATGTCCTCAAATTGTAATGAGCTAGGTGCATATGATTTATATAGCTTGAAGGGGGTCGTTAGAATTATTTTATTTACGACTCGGATATATAATATTCTCTTGTGGATGATTGTGACACGTGGATTCTATTCTACAGTCTTGTTGTACGCTTTCTCAACAGGCTTTGTTGTACTCTTATCTTTTTGTTTTATTCTTGTAGAGGATTTCTTATCCTCCTCTCTTTGTATATATATCTTATTTCTTAGCAATTTTTTAAAAATATTTTTTGAAAAACCCACTTTATCATTCTCGGTAGGTACTATATTCGAAACATAACAAAAACTCAACATAATAAATTATCTTCGTTTAAAATAAGTCAAACACATCCTCTATAGCTAAAGAAGAACTTGAATTACAGAACAGACAAGCTAGTTCAAACATATTAAAAATTATCAGTAGAATGAAGTTATCTTGGTTTGGATGGGGTTTGAAGAATTGATGAAATGAACATGCAAACTGTTAACAGTGACCTGCGATGAATGCAGCCAAGTGCCAAAGCAATTGATCCAGCATAGTAGGAATCAGTTGCTCCAGTTAGGTCACCAAGTAGAGATCTAGTCTGCTAGCAACATCAATCATTAAAAAAACAATCAGAAGTGAAAGCAATAAATAGCACAGATAAAATTTAGGACCTATATGTGAGTGTTTGGAAGTGAAAAAAGCTTGTTATGAGTAAATCACAGTTCAGTGAGGATTAACATGCAGTTCAAGAAGCAGACTCAAAAACTTGCCATTCTAGCAGTGAAGATATCATTTCCAAATCGAGCTAAATATCCAAGAACCTCAGAAGATGCTCTACGTTGCGATGCACAAATGTCTCCCTCCACCAAAATATTCTACCATTCAAATTCGGCAAACAAAGAGTAGCAAAAATTAGTGTTGACAAATAATAAAATGTGTGTGTGATGTTGATAGTGTTTGTTAAAGGTTTCCTACCTGAAAAATAGATTGCACCAAACCCAAAATCTCTTGTCCTAATGTTTGTGGTCGAAAAGAAAGCAAAGACTGGAAAATATAATGAAATCAGTATATTAATATTCGGTGAGATCGACACAAGGAAGTTGGATAATACCAATAGAAGGATAAACAGAACCTTAAACCCTGCAAGTAAGCCCACACAAATATTGGTGATACTAGATGTGCGCCAGTGTTGTTTTTTCCCAGCTTTTAGACACTGCTCAATAACACCAAGGAGGGACAGCATACCGCCACTATCCTGAGATATAAGTTACCAATTGATTTCAACAACAGGAACAACCACTCACTGAATTCTACAATAATATATAGAGGTTGTAATGTATGATGCTCTACCTGAGAAGAAAATATGATCCCGAAGAAAAGAAGCATCTGGTTCACCAAAGTCTTGCTTATTGTCTCCGGCTTCAAGGTTAAATTTAAGTTGTTACCAAATGGAAACCCATCCAATAATCATGATAAAAACAATAACTAAAACAAGATTGTACATGGAAATGGATATATCAAATGATGAGCTTGATAATCAAATAAAAATGGAGTAATGAAACTGCAAATATAAATTGTACAATAACAACAAAGCACTTTTCCTATTAAATGAGATACATAGATCAAATGACATTGTTTTGTTCTGTTAAATATCGAGTTTTCACCACGGGCCAAATTCTGAACAAGGCCTTTTAAAATGATTTCTCCCAAGAATTTTTCATAGTCACCTCTATTATCGTACTATCCTCCATCTAATCAAATTCTCCTTGATAAAACCTTAATTTGTCTTCTCCTCACAAGGTCAAACCATCTTACCGATAATTCATCATAGTGTCCTTAGCAAGAGACATTCTTTACTCTCAATGTATATCAAGTTATCAACATAAACTTAATGTAATTTAGAAATAGTATGGATATTAAGTTCGGCTGACTCGGCCTTTGTAGGTTAGAATAGAAAGATTATATTGGCTTCTACAGAAATTAGCATTGTTGTCAAGGAACAAGTTTACTTGTAAAACTGTACAATCGTATGAATGTTTGGCAGGCTATTAGTGCTGAATCGGTGTCTGGATCATGTTTGTGTGATTGCAGGGTAATATATTACACAAATCTTAAGAGATTACCTAGCTTCTGCGATCCTAAACGCAATGATTTGCCGTGACGTGATTCCTAGTCAATATCAATCAATTCTCCACTAATCTCTCATTCCTATTATTTATAGCCTGTGCTCTCCCTCTCAGTAATTAACTATTATAACAAGTGAGTAATAGATGAAAGAACAAATTATTAGTTAGGTCAAAATACAAATAACACATTAAAAATATTTGAATATCGTTAAATACACATGTAGTAGATTGTTCCTAAACTGGAAATAATTTTTGCCAACAGTTCCAAATTTTTAATTTATCCAAAGAAATAATACCTGAGGAAAGCTAGAAATTTCATTCTCCCATACACAGGGCATGATGCCATCTTTTCCACCTTGAAAAGCTCGGAGCTCATCTTCAAACCAATCCCTTGTTTTATATAAATATAAAGGTACACAAGTCAGTTGTAGAAGTTAAAAAGAGACGGACCTAAAGAGACGCTTTGTTTTCAAAATAATGCAGACCAAACTGACATTCTATATAATACCAATATCAGCTATATTAAGTGTCAATAAATAGATAACAGAAATATTAATATATTGATGACATCACATCACTAGATTCTCTTCCCACATTAGCCACTGATTTTAATGAGTATCAATTGCCAGTCCAAAAAAATGAGAAATTTCATGCATTGAAATTCTGTTGAAAACATAATCCGGTATTTTGGAGTATAAACATTGCACATGGTTACCAGAGAGAGGAAGTGTAATCCTGGAATAGAATCTTCTTTTTATATCAAAACTTGATGGGTGCTCCACTGCTTTGGAAGCAGTCAGTTACAGGAACAGACAGACGAATGCAAAAGAAGAGAAACGCGGAAGGTGGAATAGATAGAAAAGCATACAATGTACAAGTTTTTGTTTATATCTTGGATACAAATATTTTATTAAGAGAAAGAACAAAAATACATTGAAGCAGCCATGAAATTCTCCATAAAGCCTAAAATAAAATGAACGAGTACAAAAAGGCTTCACATGTCTAAAGAGTGCAATGCGACATTTTTTTAGCATGTGCTCTAGAAACAATGAAGATATAAGAAGCTTGTTAACAAGTCTCACATCGGTTGCGAGATGGCCTGAATAAGGCAATACTCACCTTACAAGCCGGTTTTGTAAGGTTGAGTTAGGCCCAACTCTCAATTCTAAGAATATTATTTAACCCCATTATGACTATATTAAGCAGACACTACTTTGATTCCTCCGCTAATTAAGAGTATGGTACTGGGCAACCTAAATCAACTTTCATCCATTTGAACTAAATAACTGGACAAGATTTAACTCCAGAAAATCAAGCCAACAAGCCAACCTCCTTAAAATACCACTAATGGTTATAGAATGAAGAAGAGAGCAATGCAGAGCGGAAACAGGAAAGACAACCACACATGCAGGCTACCATGTCGGCGCCAAAATAATCCAAAAGGGTGAATTGGTTGTATCTAATGTGACACAGTATACTTCTCTTGTAATTTAAAGGAGGAATATGTCATTTGCAAAAACGTTAGGGGATATTTGGAATTTCATCTAACATCAACGGTTCAAAACAATTTACTCTAATAATTAGGAAAAAAAATACAATGCATAACTGCATAATAGCCAGATAGAGACCTTCCAGGAATCCAGGGACCCAACCATGCATCTCTTTTGTCTAACAGCATCCTCAAGCACGAACTTTCTTCACATTCTGAAGCATGTCTTATTCAAACAAGCAATAACAAATACTCAGAACAATCAATGAAGATCTAACGGTCTAATCAATAGTTGCATAAATAAAGTAAATAAAAGAGTAAATGACAGAAAACTAAAAACACTACCTGAACGGAAATGTACATAGTTGAATAATCTGAGGGTGGTCATTTTTAAATGAGCCAGGATCTGGGAGAGATTGGTAAGCTATTAAAGTTTTGATGATGAAAGTGTCCACTGCTGGCTTCACATATGGAAGTTCCTTGGCTTTTAATGCGGATATGTATGATAATGCACTGCTTTCAACATAGGTTGGGAATTACTATCAACTGTCATATGAAGTTACAACCATAAATAAAAAAGCACAGATACCTGTTAAGGTATACAAGAACTGGCTGAAGTAGAACTCTGTCATTAAGAACATCCGAAGATATAAAGCATTTTATAAACGCTGTAAGTGCATGAACAGCTGCAGACCATACGCTACAAAATACAAGAGTAGACCATGAAAGAAATATACACAATCAGAATTGCTTCTTAATTATTATTCAAGACAGAACACGTCTAAGGAAATGAACCATGCTTAGCAACTTTTAATTTTAGAGAAATCTAAATGATAAGAAACCTGGGGATCCTATCTTGACTATAAGATTGTGTTGTTCAATTAACAATAATAGTAAATATAATTCATGAAACTTTTTCTTTTTCTCTTTATTATAATGCAGTAATATATCAAGATAGAAACAGGCTAGGTAGAGAAACAGGCTAGCTAACAAAAAGATGACTGAGGATTAAAAAAACTATGTAACTACAAGATGATTATCTAAACCTTTATTGTTGATTAATTTTTCTCGTTCTGTCAAAAAAAAAGTTGAATTTTTAGGAAAAAATAAATTTTTCTTATCATATTATACCTTTTCAATATTGAATTTTGGATCTAAGTTTGTTGAATAAAATAAATGAACATATAATATGAAATTGGATTCCCAACAGTCACTCGGATCACCCATTCTAGACATTGATGACAATCAGACGGTTAAAAAAAATCAGTTCTTGATCGAACGACTGCCAATGTCTCAAATGTGTGAATGCGTGAAAGACCGACAGCAGAGAGTCGGATCCTATATAATACTGTTTAAGTTAACTAGGATGAAACCATGATGTGGATATATAAACGTCACATCAAGATTATATTAGGGGATATGTCCCCTAATAATGTGATAAATTGATAATTACTATAGATAAATGGAAAATCCCGTCCTAAAGTGATAAAATTGGTTGCTAAATTAACTGGTGATAGAATTAGTTATTGATTCAAAATGCTATATCTTTGGTCACTACCCTAAGTTGAGATCCTTTTCAATTCTCAAAAATAGATAGTGCGTTAAATCTTCTTTATCATTTTATTTTGAAAAAAAATAAATCAAATTTATGTATATTTTTCTCTTTTTTAAATAGAGTCATTCATTTCTTTTAAGAAATGGAGAAACTCACAACCCACTACCATATAGCAATCTATTTAGTAATCGAAATTTTCGAAGTTGACTCCGGAACCGATTTTAGATATATAGTTAAAGATCAGCTTTAGTGTCTGATTTAAAGATCAATTTAATGACATATTTTAGAGAACGTACAATAACTAGAATCTCCTGAAAATAGATTCAACTAATGATTTTTTTAATTATTTATCATGGTGATAAAAATAGATGACACACATAATGACTGTTTGTATGTTGGGCATGGAGATATTTGTGGAACAACTGCAGGGGGATGATGCTATATAGCCCTGTTTTTGGGACTACAAATATCTGATTTCCTTTCCTATTAATATATTTCCTATTTACTTGTTTCCTAATTTTCCTTTGTATTAATTAGGATTGTATCAAATTTGTATCAATATCATTACTCATATCTAACCAGAATCTAGGATCATTTTTCTTTTATTCCTGCAGAGTGGTTTCCAGAACCAATTCTGCTCCTATTTTATGAGTTGTATCCCTTTGGTATCATGCATTAGAATAAAACAAGTTTCTCTGTTCTTTTTACATTGATATTCGGCACTGGAGTGCAACCTAAAGTTCATTTTTGTTCAAGAATTCGTATTTTAAACTGTCAAAAGTTCATTCTTCGCAACTCTATGACATTACTTTCGAAATAGATAATTATGTTGACTACATTGACTCTTTTCCGACCGTCCCAAAAGAACAAAAGAAACATCCAACTTTTTTGTTACTTCAATTATTTCTTTATTTCCATAATTTAGACTTTCCTTTTCATAATCTCGAAATAAGTCATTTCTTTATCTTTAGTTCAATAATTTCATAATTCCATTCCAATCATACGTATTAATAATATCAAATTCAAATTTCAAAATCATATAATTCAAAATAAGGGAATCCTAAATTGATTATTGATTATATACGATAATTCAAAAAAAAAGGCAAGGCTATAGTTCAGTCAATAGGAAAAAAAGTCTATACAATTTGATTATGGAAACCATACTGGCTAACAATAAACATTGCAGGACCAATAAAATTAATATTGTTAAGATATACTTACTATATCCTTGACATTAAATCATCAGTTTTTGTAACTTCATTTTCTGGATTCCCTGCAAAGAGTGTAGCCCACAATGCAAGAATATCAAAGACATCCTCTTTAAGCTCCTGCAGGCAAAGAAAAAACACCAAGACATGAGACTTTTGCTTAAAAAAATTATAGGGAATATCACCTAATACAGTCCTAATAATAATTTTCACAATTCATTCTATCAAGTCTTATGAAACATGTATGCAAATTTCCTGTTATAATTTCAAGAGGATAGATAGCTACAGAAGTTAGACAAGGGCTTCAAAAGATTTGGAAACAATATGCCTTATTTTGGAGCTAAGACAGACTCCCTGGAATACTTGATTATTCTCCTTAACGTTGTTATGGAATACTAAAGCTAATGTAATGCTGATGTCAAATATTTTCACATGCTTCCCTTTACTTCACCATTCATTTTATTAGTTTCATAACAATTATAGCTTAAGAAAAACCCTGACTATCAACAACTTAATACCTCCTTTGGTAAAGAAACCAATAAAGATGATAAAAGCAACCACCCAGCTTCTTTTTCAACTGTCGCTGCCAACGGGTTGCGACTATATTCTATGAGCATTTTCTTTGAAACCTCAAACACTAATCTGGGAAGCCTGGTAGTAACACATTACTACATATTAGTACAGAAAATCAAGCAAGCATTCAACTGCATAAATAACAATTATTCTGTTGTTATCTAGTATAAGGACCAGAGTGATAGAAAAAAATGCAAATTAAAACAGGCAGTGAAGGTGCAAGAAATTTAAATCTGTGTCAACGAAGAATGCAGGAAGAGCAGTTCCTGTAACAACAATGAATTACCCGCAATGCCCTTTCCAGGGAAACAATATATAGAAGAATTAAAAAAAGATAATGAAGATGTTGATTGACATTTACATCAACCAAGTACAAAACTATTAAGTAATATGGGTCTCTGAATCAGTTCTGGCACCTATTCATTACACACCTCGTTGTCTAAATTAAAGTGATGTTTTAATCCATTTTCATTCCATCTCAAAATATGGATAAATATTATGATACAAACAAAAAAGACAGCATTTTCAAATCAAAGGCTTAGTGACACAATATATACACATAGGGGAAAGGAGTTCACTAATTTGGTGGTGGAAAAACAAATGTCACGTGAGAAATTAAAAAAATACTCCCTCCGTCCCTAATTATAAGCACCTTTTCAAAGATAAAATTTGTCCCTAAATATAAGCCCCTTTTCAATTCCCTAGACACATTTATTATTAAATTTCCAAACATAACCCTACTTTACATTGAAATCTGAAAAGTCAACTACAAATACATCTTTTCACCAAGGACAATTTAGTAATTGTAATACCCAAAAAAGTACACATTTATTACACTACCAACTTTTCTTAATATGCGTGAAAAACTCCAAGGGGCGGAGGGAGTATAACACAAAATTCTAAGAAAACCAGAGGGGAGGAGAGACAATTTACCTTGCTGGGTAACCAAGAGGTAATTTTGGTGAAATAGAGACTAAAGCAGACAAGACAGTAGCCTGCCCATGCAAAGAATCAAGCTCAAACTGTAAACTGCTACCCTGCAGACAAAGTATTAATGTCAATTCAAAAAATGAAAAATTATAGAAAACCCCCAGTTGAAGACCTGAGATTTGTTTTTAATCTCCCCGCAAAAAGCTAAAACTCCAGTAAGGCTATGTTTGGGAGTTTGGAGGCGAAGGAAGGAAAGGGATTTGGAGGGAGGGAAAGATAACAAAAAAATAGAGAAATGTTACACCTTATTTGAGAGTTATTTTGTAAACAATGAATGATAAATGAATGTGTATGATTAATATATTTTTAATTTTGAGAGTATTATAACATAGAATGGATTTGAAGAATTTATCTAGGCCCTCCAAAATCCCTTCCAATACACTTTTTTAGTTCCCCAAAATTATTTCTTGAACATATGGTGTCCCTTTGTGTAATATATTTTCCATTTTTCCTCACCAGCCAATCCCTAGGCATATGTGGTCATTCTCTGAACTATAACCTTGACCCAGTTTTGTGTCAGTGGATGATGGAAGGGGCATCTCCTGAAGCGCATAAAAAGAGAGGTGAAAGGAATACAGAAAAAACCGGAAAGGTGAAGGGTCACATAAACTAGGAAAAGGGGAAAATGTTGTTGCAACTTGCAATTGTGTTTGTTCTAGCTAGGAACAGTATGTCGACTAGAAACTGTGGGGAAGAGCATATGTGCAGCCCTCTGATCGAGGAGAAACATCACACTTGTTGTGGTTGAACTAAAGAAACACAAACAAAAGAGATGACGGAGCAGAAATGGAAGGTCCAGGAAGTGGTTGAGCGCATCCTGATGTTTAGAGGACCGAAGAGAGAGATTTCATGTGGAAAGATAATGGTATCAAAGAGGACTATTGGATCTAACAATGAATGAAGATGGTCTACCATAGACCACATGCGACATTGATCTACCCTAACTACTTGCCATTCAATAAAATCAAATAATCAGTACTTTTGCATTGTTTCCTAATGAATTCCTCTTCTCTAAATTGGGTAAAGCACAAACTTGATGGCCAAATCACAAAGAAATGAATATTTTGCATAATGAAATGAAGGGTACATGATTTTGGCTAATCGATTACATATTTAATCATCAATGTATGTTTTATATCTTTTTATATATCTTTGTTGTGCCTCAGCTATGGAGAGTTTCTCATTCGTCATCATCTGTTGTACTCTTCTCAAACTATTGTTAGTAAAAATTATTGTACCAATAACAATTAAGGATCCATTGAAATATAGATTATCATGAATTTTGAAGAACTTCACCTTTTCAAAAGAAACACTCTCTCTTAAAGCAGTAAGATTGGTCACCCCATATGAAGTTAAACCACCGACACAAGTTGGATCAACTTCAGCCAATGCACGTAATGCTAAAGCAGCTTCAATCCGAACCTAACAATATACCGATTTCAAAAAGATATAACAACGAGAAAAGACATAAAGAATTATGCACAATTCCATATACAGCACAAACATGCACTCAACCAAAAATATTTCAACTTTGGATAAAGACATGCAACAAATTAAAAGCATACATTTTTAAGAATTCCAGATTGCTTCTAGAATCATTAAGTGGAAACTAGAAGCTCCCAACAGTGGGGTTAAATTCAACTGCCAAGGAGCTAGTCATCTGTGTCATGAATATCAAGGCCTAACTCATCCTTACAAAACTGGCTTGTAAGGTGAGGATTGCCTCCTCTTTATAAACTCTTCTCAAGAATCCTATCTATCCGATGTGGGACTAAATCCCACCGAGTGTTGGCCGCTAACAATCTGGGGTTAAAATCAACTGTTAAGGAGCTAGTCATCTAAAACTGCGGGGTTAAAATCAACAGTCAAGGAGCTAGTCATCTAAAAATGATTTGATTATGTAGGGTTAAAAGCATGGTTATGCCTAGTATATTCATTTTATGTCTATCTCTAGTAAATACACATGATCCCATATAACCACTGGAGGTTAAAGTATACAGAATTTCTATGCTATGGTTAAATTTAATTAGTTTATTAAAAAATGAAAGCGACAAAAATCAAATTATACTAAATCAAATTATACTGAACAATTACTCAAAGAAGCTAAGTGTATCTTGTTTATGTTTCTAACATCATTCAACCATCGTCCTATTAAATGACATACACAAGCACCTCTTCCAACTTTCCTTAATGCCTTCTCCCAAATGAGTTTTTCAATTTTTACCGCCATCAAGCAACATCACATGTTCCTAATTCAATATAGAACGCAAATTTCATTTTGAATAATTAAGAAAAGCAAGCTAAATTTTGGAAAAATGAGCACAATTAAATCTCAAAGAACTTCGAATAAGAATGTGCAGAACTGAAAAATAAAGGAGTTTTTGTTGTAAATAAATAGTAAATATTCTATTATTATTAGTAATTTGTATTCGGCCCATTAGGTTAGACTAGCCTATATAAACATATTAGTGGTTGTATATTATCAAAAACTTGAAATATAATAATATTCAGTTTTCACAGTTATCATTTATCTTCTGAGCCATTCTAATTGAATTTCAGCCTTCATGTTTCTCTTCACATTTTCCATGAAGAAACTATCTACAAGGCCATATCATCTTAACTTTTTATTATTTCTTACCCAAGAGCACGAGGAAGATGACATGTTTAACCAAAACAATCAAATCCAAAGTACATAAGTAATATTAATACTCCCTCCGTCCCAAACTATAAGCAAAAAACTTATTAAGAAAAGTAAAATATAATAACTTGAAGTATGACTTTTTGTGTTTTCCTTGAAAATAAGTTTCATGGGAGATGTAAACAGAATTTTTATTGGTTATTGATTATTGATTATGGGGAAAAGAAGAGAGAGAGAGAGAGAGAGAGAGAGAGAGAGAGAGAGAGAGAGTAAATTAAATGCAATCTGCATTTAATTTCATGATAATAAGTAAAAGTAAACCTTGAAAATGATAAAAATTGGTCTTTTTTGCTTGTAATTTGGGATAAGTTTTTTTTTTGCTTATAAATTGGGATGGAGGGAGTATAAATAAAGGTGCATTTATGCATGTATTCACACTATCACGAGCTCACCAGCTTCGAAGAATGTGACACCGCAGCAACTACAGTGTTGTCAAGAACTTCCTTAAACTCAAAGGGAACCTGTAAAACGTCAAATTGAGATAAGCACACCTTTAGACATCTAAGCCATACTTCCTCCTTTTATAATAGCACCTAAATCTCATTACCTCTCCTAAAGTCTTCAGAGTATATGACACTGTTCGTAATGCTGCCACCATCATAGAAGGACAAGCTTCAGGTGACTGGAGCTATAAGCCAAAAAGTGGGGAAAGTGGGTAGAGCGGGGTAAATGATTCGGTGTATATCATTAAGATGAAATCTAAGTAAGAAGAGCATAAAGAAAACTGCACCTGCTTTCCAAGAAAAAGCAAAAAATCCCTCTGAGTAGGTTCAGTCATTTGATCTGTTACACCAACACGAAGGACATAAAGAACACATGCCTGCAGCAAGATTAAGATGATCTGATCAACAGTTTACAAAACTAGAAATCTTAAAGGAAACCAGTGGCTGAAAATTCTAGCAGTTTGCTCTAATCAAAGGCCCGCTTGTATCTTCCCCTGATTCTATATTAGGACCCCATACACAGTATTCTCTCACTTATCTCTCTGTTATTTTATCTCAATATATGCATATCATAAAACAAATCAAAAGCAAAATAGAAAGAAAAAAAAGGAACATATTATTTTAAAAAATACCAATGCATGGGCATCAACCGTAGTTTCAGCACGAAGCATTTCCATAACTTGCAATGCATAATTTTGCAGCTCACTATCTGGATGCAGATATTTTATACGAATTGCCTGCAAAATAGGAATTTCCGGAGAATAAAATCACGACTAAGACAAGACTAAGGGAGGGGGGGATACATTGACTCGAGAAGTAACTCTGAGATGAGTTACTTCACTTAATAACACATTATTAACAATGAATTTCACTAATTCAACCATCAAATCAGAATCAGAAGTTCTTATTGAGTAGATCAACTCAGCAAATTTTTATAAAATCTTAAAACCATTTGATGCATCATTAAATAATTTCAAATGAATGTACAATAAGCTTTTAAAAAATGTAAGTAAATATCAATGGTTAGATTACATAAATTTGGATTCTTATAAAAGTTTGTGGGCTTGATCATTAGTGTATTATGACAATAATCAACGGTTGGATTAGTGAAATCATTGTTAATAATGAGTTATTAAAAGATTTCATTGAAATAAACAGAGAAGACTTGTGCACAAGATGTACGCAAGATAATACAAATAGTTTACTACGAAATTATATAAATCACAAATCATAATGCATTGAAGCATAAGACTATTTCACAGCTATAAACAACAGCCCACAAAATCTTCTGTAATTATGTTTCTACTCCAGTTAAACACACCAAACCCCAGCAAATTAAAAAAATAAGAAAACTTTAGTCAAAAAAACCAAAATAAGAAAACACCCATAAAGCCTCAACTCAAACTCCATATCCCTCCCAACATTAACGGTGAGGGCCTGAAGTGCATCCCAAAAACACTTCTCATTATTGATAGAAAATTCTTTTGAAACGTAGCTAGCAAAGGATGACTAAAGCATAGAAAAGGATGAACAGCACTCAGTGATCTCAAAACAAAATTGAAGTAACAAATCAAAATTAAGAAATATAAGACAGCAAAATGATATATTTGTTCCTAGCATACTTAAAGCATAGACAAGGATGAACAGCACTAGCAGTCAGTGTTCCAAAAGAAATTATAATTGAGTAACAAATCAAAACTAAGAAATACAGAAAACAGCAGAATAAGGGCATGTAGACCCTTGATAAAATATAAAACAAAACAGGCTCCTAATAATATGAAATAACAATGCTATCCATTCTACAAATATCAACATGGATTGGAGAGTGGAAAAATGCTTCTAAACAAACAGCACGTTGAACACCCGTCAAAGAAATGTCAAGATTTACCTGTAAGAAGAATACCCAAGATAGAGTCAGGCCAACCCGGACTTGCCTTGAACGTACTCCACTAGCTGAATCAAAGTAATTAATGTCATTACATGCCCACAAAAAATGTACATGATCATTGGAAGCCTTGTCAAAAAATGAGACAATTTTGCATTTGTAATTTTTAGATGCATAAGGATTTTCCATTGGTCTTGTTTTAATTCTGTATTTTTAGCTTTCTTAAACTCCAAATTGGGCCTTTCTCCTAACTCATTTTAACAAAATCAGCTTGTAAATTGAGGGGTGCCTCACACAACCCTATGGGTTTGGTGCATGATAATATGGCAGGTTGTCTGATGGTGCACTTTAATACCATATGCAATTTTTTGCGACTCTGCACAAACTTTATGTGCTATTATTTAGTAAAGTTGTAAAGCTAGTAAAACAAGTTCTCTTCGCATAATATATCCGAAGCACAATGTCAAAAGACACACAAACTCATCTATTGTTTACCTTTTGGTTTATCATTTACTATTAATAGTAATGAATCCCGATCAAAAGTAATGAATATGGTTTCCCTGGATATATGTAAACAAGTAACACAGTGTGAATCCTATATTGAAAAATTATTGACACACACGATCATTAAAAGTAATATTCATTCATCCCTCCTATGCAGACCATCAGAAAGAGAGAGGCCCAAATTGCCAGGCATAACCAATTTTTTTCGCTAACTCCGTGTAAATTTCTAAATTCCATCACCTGTCATCCTTCAACACACTAATAGTTAATCATTTGAACTCCAACAATGGTCAAATAGATATAACAGCATTCAGGTGGTTTTTCAGTAATAGTTATGGGTCCTCCTAATATGGACTTGGGTCAATGATGGACCTTGTTCATGAATTGGCTATTGGATGAGAGATGGCCTGAAGATATGTTTATAAGTGGGGGGCAATACTCACCTTACAAGCTAGCTTTGTAGGGTTGAGTTAGGCCCAACCCAAATTTCTAAGAGTGGACAATAGCGGGTAAAAGTGAAGGAAAAAAACTAATATTTTTGCTCTCTAAATATAAATATTTTTGCAATAACCGTCCACCTATGCCGCCCCGATGACATGACAGTGTTGGACACCGGCACTATTGAATTCGCCGGTGCATGTTCCCTCAATCTGAACAAGCACGGCTACGACATTGTTGGCTTCGGCAACTTCATTCATTAAAGATTATTCTATGAAAAAACACTTTTAGGGATGGTCAGCGTGTTTAAGCTTTTGAAATTAACTAAAATCTACAAATAAACTAAATTTGATTATAACCAAAAATTACTTTGAGTAGCTTTTGAGAAATAATTTAATTATAATGAGTGTAGTAGATGATAGAGAATGTCAAAAAAGTTATTTTATAATTAAAACAAGAAAATATTAACTTCTGTTTTACATAAAATTCTCTAATCAAATTTTATAGAATGTAAAAATCATTCTTTAATCTTAAACAAACAGGCAAATTGTAGCAAATTATGAACTGATAACCTCCATGACTAATAGTAACCTACAAAAAATTGTTATAGCCTTGGCAAATTGTGCCCGACCAGTAGGTACCCAATCATATATAAAAATTCTTTAAGTCTAAGTTAAATTCTAGACGAGGGTTGTGAAAATTTTCTCAGATTTTTTATTTTAAGATATGATGGTTGCTTTCTAAAATTGTGATTGTTAATTCTGTTGAAATAAATTTATGTTTGAAAAGTTTCATAAGGGCGGGTTGGTAGGGTGGATGTCTTATACCTTAAATTATTTACAAAGGAGTAGATTTACTATTTGCCCACAGACCAGCTGGGTAAGGTTCTATTTTTAATTTAAGGGGAGGGGGAAGTTTGGGTCACATTAAGCAAGGATCCGCCATGGTATCTTCTAACAATCTTAGTAAACAAAAATACAGTGATCCAAACAAAAGCATTTTACCTTTTGTGAAAGCCAAAATCAAATGCTTCTGCAATCCACCTTCTAGCTTTTTTGCTTGATGTAAAGGGCCCTTTCCCCTTGGTTGAATCTAGTAAGATTTAAGTGGAGAAATTATGAAGGATCCAAGGAACGAGGAATAACCATAGAAAACATGTATATATATATATAGAAACCTGTGCCTCAGGATTCATTCCAAGAGCAAGCAAAGAACCCAAAGTTTCAGCAAAGGCGTCACGGACAGATGCAACAGGATCTTCAAGAGCCTATCAGAAGCAGCAGTACAAAGACACGTAAAGAATACTATGATTTTTACCAACCAATTGCAGTGTTAGTTTGTGAAAGAGATGAAATTGAGACAAAATACCTGCCTTGACACAATAAGATGCTGAATTGTCGAGTTCTGTCACACCTAAGCCTGGACCACCAATGCTAGCAAATGCCTTCAAACATCTTGCGGACGCTATTCTCACAGCAAAAGACTTGTCCCCAGCGGCAGACCTCATTATAAGACGAAATGCCTCTGAATATGCTGTTGAAGCAGCACTACCGCCAGAGCCTTCTAAAGCATTCCGAAGCATATATAATGCTTCTTGTCTTACAAATTCCTAGAGTTTAAGAGGATAAATTTATTTAAAGAAAGCAGAGCTAGCTACAATAAAAAAAAAAGGTCTGTTTTGATGAGAAATAGTGAAAACGAAAAATCAAATGAGAGAATCCGTGCTTATATAATGAGTCATAATAAAATTAAAAATACTAAATGCTTGTTTAAGTCATTTCATATGCATCAATGTTATTACATATATAACTTATACGAGGACCCAGAAGCATGGTCAAATATCATCAGTGGATCATTTGAACTAACAAAGCTAGTAGTAATGATGTCTCAAGATAAAATCTTCTAATAAAATGACAATCTTTTTCAATATGCTTAGTCTTCCCGTGAAATACTAGACTTGAGGCAATATGTAATGCAGTTTGATTACCACGAATGTGTGCCATCGGTGTAACCTTCCCCTGACATATCAGAGTGAAGACAAGGATTTATTACCCACAATGTGATCGATGGTACCAGAACCGAGAACCCAGGGACCAATTGAAGACGGTTGGGAGAGACCGGCAACAAAATTAGTAGTGTGTACAACAGAGTCAACAGAACATGAAGTTGGGCGCTACTGCAAGAACTTCAAGAAATCAGTATAGGCAGCTTATGGAGTAGTCTTCCCATCATACAGCCACCTGGGGGCTGAAATTCATAGAACCGCTTCAAAAAGTCGTAAATGGTGGGTTGTATTGTACTGATAGATGGGGTAAAGGTAGTGAAAAATGCAAGAGACGAGAAAAGGAGGAGTTGTGCTCTAGAAATGAAGAAGGTAGGAGGAGGAAGGTCCAGGGCACCACGATGTTGTGACCTTGTGCAACGGTAACAGAGAGGAACTAATGTAAAATTTTAAATCAAATATAAAATTCATAAATAAAATATAAAATATTTGAAAATTTAAAAATATTCGACATTCATACCATTTGGACAATTCATAAATAAAATATAAAATATTTGAAAATTTTAAATCAAACAGTGTTGATTGTGTACCTTAGACATGACATTAACTTTTTACAGCCTTTTTATTTTCTTGATCTTAGTCAATGCTTGTATAATATCATATAAAATCGACCGTATTTTTAACTAAATTGATAAAATTCTCTAGTGATGGTAAACGTACATTCTCCACAACCTAGAACTGAAGTTTTTAATGAACGATATTGTTCAGCTAAAAAGTCTATCTTACTACTCAACAGTTAGTTTTAAAGCATCTTAAATCTTAAAATATATTAAAAAGAATCAAATAATGAAACTTTCAATTTAAACAGACAATGCAAAAACAACCAAAGATAAAACTAATTCAATGGTAGACTAAACAATTACAATTCTTGGGCAAGAGAAAACATGTATACATGATCCAACAAGGGAAACTTTTATATTGCATTTGTATATGGCCATTTACTGTGCCTCTGATTTAAACATATAAACATGCAAGCTGTAAGGAAATACCTCATTGAATCTCATAAGTTTAGCTGCTATGTTCGTTGTTTCGAGCAAACCTGAAGTAATTCTTCTGCCAAAGTGCTTATACAATTCTCCCAAGCATTGTGAAGCACCTATAAATTATAACATCATATTCAGAAAGAGCCAAAAAAAAATGCCATGGAGTATGTAAAAAACATCACCTACAAATGTAGTAACTAACTGTCTTTCTTAATATGCGTAATTGGTCAGATTTTATATATATTTCATTCAGAAGTCAGTAAAAAGCATGCGACGTGAAATATTATATAAATATAGTGCAAAGAGCCATGCCATTACCAGGAGTAATCAAAAGAAAACATGATAAATCAAAACAAAAACTAGTTGCGTTGAGAGATTTGATTGAGCCCATTTTTCTTTACCTTTTGACTTACTTTGGGATAGGCTTGTTTTGAGGCATTTCACTTGGTTTATTTCAGGGGAGAAATGGAAAAAAAAATTAAATCTTTTAATCGGAGCAAATGCAAGGCTGTGCCCTTGAGACCCTGTGGCCATAAGTTTTAGTTGGGTGTTTCTTCATACCAACAAGGACGCCAAAATATTATGACACTGCTTTTGGTTGGGTGTTTCTTCATACCTACATTTGCTTTGGGATAGGATTAAACTTATTGTGACGTTCTGTTATTGGCTCCCTTAAGAAAGAAAAAGAGAAAAGAAAAAAAACGCATGTGTTTTCAACATAAGTAGACTACTCTCCTTTGGACAAACCTTGTTGGGGTTCTTTGGGGAGCACTAATGCACTATGTGTGTCCTTGTACTTTAGAGAAGGTTTTAGATGTTATGAAGGGTGTGCTTGCGGTGAAAATGGCACATGCACAAAATTGAGAGAGTGTGCAATGCAGACAGTTCTGACTCCTTATGTTTGTTTGATTGGAGTGGAATGTTTGCATCCTTAAGGGTCTGTTTGGGCGTTTAGGAGGGGAACAGACTCAACAGGGGGTTTTGGATAAAAAGGAGGAAAGGGAAATGGAAGAAAGGATAGTCCCCCAACTTGGATTTGGGGGGCAGGGGGGGTATTTTTCTTCTACAAAATCCCCACAATCGGGAAAACTTAGATAAATTCTTCAAATTCAATCAATGTTGTTATAATAATCTCAAAATTAATATATTAATCTCGCAAATAAGGTGTAAGATTTCTCACTATTTTCCTCTCTTCTCCTCCCTCAAACCCTCCTCTCCAAACTCTCAAAATAGCCTAAGGGTGTTAGTTTTCCCCTAAACTTGCTATAGAATTGAGTTATGTTTATGGCTTCTCTTTGGTGTTGTGGTCATGGCTACTTCAAACTATACAAACATTGCATTATCAATTCATGATGAAATGTTTATTGGGTATCATGGACAGGAAAAATATCATCATAAAATAAACAAAATCAGTAGCCTTTTTCATATAAGGATATTCAACATCTATCAGAAGAATCCATCATAAACAATGCACCAATATAATATCCATCTAAAAGTTCAAAACATCTTTAATTTCGACAAACCAGCAATCTTCAAAGGTTCGCTCCTCTTCCCATCAGAAAGAAATCCCTGAAGGCTGCTTGCTCTAGAGTAAATCGATATTCCATCTCCCTTGGATATGATCTTTGCCATCGCTACCGATGCCAGGTGACGCACAGGCCGTTTTGCACCAATAACAAGTAAGGAGTATAATGCATCCTCGCATCTCCTTTGCCACACCAAAATATTTTCCTGCAAGTAATATATTTCAACATCATCAGATGTCAATAATCAATGCCGAACGTGTTTCTAGAAAATTACAAACTACACCTCCAATTAATTGTGGATTATATATAAGATCTAGTTCTTAAAAACCGATAAGAGCTTCATCTTCGACTTAGAGCTTATGTTAGGAACCCAAGAGTTGGATTCCAAAGATAGACCATTTTTATTAAAGAAATAGGATAGAATAGGAGAGAATCTCTCCTCAAGGGTTTCCCCTTCACAATAGAGAATACTCTATTCACGATTACAATATACAAAAGATACTTTCTAACCTTTGTGTTCTCCTATTTATACACGTAGTCCCTAGCTAATCCAAATAACAAACTAACTAACTAATTATTCTGATAACTCATACTTACTCCAATTTCTCTCTGTTCTATATCCTAACGGAAACATTAATTAGACAGTTTGCAAGAACTTATGGAAACAACATGACATGTCCATATGTCATGTTTTCAACTTATTTCCATAAACTCTTCCGAATAGTATATGAAAACAGTTTGACTTTATTTATCTTTTGTTGCAAAAATAACTTATACATAAAACATATGATAAGCACTTAAACTAAGTTGTTTATCCAAAAAATGCCTTAGTTTACCGATTCAAATCACCAAACTGTTCTATTCAGTATACACTGAATTTGAAATCAATAGTTAAACTGATCACATAACAATAAGAACAGATCAAAAAAGGTTAATCCGAACTGATGCAACAAAATGTAGAGTAAATCTACTACAAAAAACGAGACACAGGCAAATGCAATCGTGAACGAATCAAAACAAAGTAAGAAACACAAAGTAACTCATCAGATCAATGGAATCTAAAGCCAATCTAAAAGAAACGTTAAAAAATGCGGGAAAACGAAGAAGCAGATGAGAACCAAAATCGAATGAGATGCGATTGAAATGGAAATGGAAGAATGACCTTAGTGTCCTCGTCAATGGCGGAAATGAGATCGGAGAGGAGATCGAAGCAGAGAAGTGGCTCCGGAGATTTGTGAGCAGATGAAGAAACTATGGATTCCAGTTGCGCCACTAACACGCCGAACCGCGACAGCGGTGCCGCCGGCGTGATCTGAATCTTTGACATGTGAATTCAACTTCTAGTTTGTTTAGTATCTCTCTCGCACCAGTGTTATGTTAATGTGTTTGAATCAGAGAGGAAGAAGAAGATGAACTTGCTTTGGATCGTAAAATGGGGTGTAAATTGAAAATTTACCATAAACCGGATACTTAATTATTTAAGAATAATTATTTTCAGTAAATATTTCCTCAAACTTTGATGGCTAAATTTTAACTTTAAGAATAATTTTTATTTTTTATAAAAATAAAAAATTAAGTCTCATATTTTAATTTTGAGTTTAATTGTTGTGCGCCGTCGGTGTAAAAATTTATTTTTTACACATACATTCAATGATGTGTTACCACGTCATTTAATGAATGTGACACATCATGTGTTTTTAATTACCATACATGATGTGTTTGTATATTATTGAACGCATATGTAAAATAATTTTATACTGACGGTACATATAAATTAAATTTTTTAATTTTTATTGTTTGATAATTAAATGTCTCTAAATCTTTAAATGGTTAAATATTAAAATGGTCTATGCAAGTATAAAAAGTTTTTTTTTTTGAAAAGCTAAATTAACACATCCAAGTATAAAGAGTCATTTTTATAAAGACTAAAATCAAAACTATCTACATTTACGGACCGTTTTCATATTTAAGTCATCTCTACATCATATGATTGATTATATTTAAGTCATCTCTACATCATATGAAGGCTCCTAGTTTTTCATGATATTGTGTAAAACAAGTGGTAAAGCTCAATCTCATGAAGATTCTAGGTTGAATTTGAGAGGTATTTCGACTCTCTTTGAAATTGTGTGCATCTTTGGGTTGACTGTGAGTTCAATGAATTTACGGTGATATTGTGATTTTAGAAAAAAAATTAGACATTGTAAAAAAAAAAGGATTAGACCATCACCTCGAATAAATCGAGACATCCATTAAACTCATTATTAATACTGATTTCCAAACGTATAGTTCACTGATATGGGTTAAGTTTTTTTTTTTTTTTGTTACAATACAACTGATGATCGAACTCAGGATTTCATATATACTACCTAAACTTAGATCAAATCAAGTGACTTGATATTGATATAGGTTAAGATAGTGAATGAGTATTAAAAAAAAAAAAAGGATTTCGTAATGTATAATTTGTATTTCCAATTTATTTTCCTGGTTATGTCTAATCTTTTTGTTACCGTCCAAGGACACAAAAGAATAAATCCAGTATGAAATTAAATAAGGAATGTTAACTGTATCTAGGGATAAACATTATTCTTATTTGATGCTTGAGCAACAACTTGCAAAGTTATTATGACATTTAAATTCCATGGACTCTTAACATTGAGGAGGGCCGGCCCTCTGGGTGTGCAAGATGAACCACCACACCACACAGGGTCTCAAATATTTAGGGGTCTCAAATTATTTATATCGGTCTATTAAAAAATTTATATATTTAAAAAAAAATAATGACTTTGTTACTACTAAAAATATTTTAGTACTAAAAAAAAAATTAATCGACACACTCTTAATTTTATAAATAACTTGCGGTTGATTGTAAAAAAAGAAACTAACATTTCAAGAAAGTTTTTTTCCCGAAGGAACCGTAAGTTGATAATGATATTAGATTGGAGATGTATTTTAATGTTATTGATTAAAATATGTCGCTTTTAGATGTTATTTACTATGATGACTATTTTTTATGTTATTTACGATTCAAATATAGAATAACTTTTAAAAAAAATTGTATTTTTTTATTAAAGATCTATTTAAAATTTTCAAACAGGACCTCCAAATACTCGGGACCGGCCCTAACATTGAGCCTCATGGCCTAAATACTGCGATATTCGTTGTATCAACACCGACTTAATGATAGTTTTTTCTTTTTCGACGGTTTTTCTCGATGAAAGTACTAATTATTAGGATTTAAGTTTATGAAGAGAATCTAACTCAAAATAGTATTACTTTAAGAATTTAATTTATATGCAGCGTCGATGTAAAGTTGTTTTACACGTGCGTCCAATAATATACTAACACATCATGTATGGTAATTAAAAACGTATAATGTATCACATTCATTAAATAATGTGGCAACACATCATTGAATGTATGTGTAAAAAATATTTACACCGAAGCACAACAATTAAACTCTTAGTTTAATAGGTGAGAAAGTCTCATCCATTAAATATTACATCGAACACTTTGATTTGATGTATCCAATATTAAAACTCCTAACAAAATGTGCATATTATCACGCATGGTCATGCTATGGATTGGATTCCATTACAAACAACTTGTGAATGATGCACGTGTAATATAGTGTTAATGCAATTTTATTTTTTTATATATTTAATGCAAAATTTAAGATAAACTAGTAGTTGATGAAAAGAATCAATTTCTTTGCCTATTTTAGAAAAAATCATGTCATATGATACACGAAAATTTAAATATCAACATATTTATTCCATTTATGTACCCACCTCTTCTAAGGGAAAAGATCCTTTCTCAAATAGAATGCAAAAATGAATCAGCTTGATCAAGACAATTGGTATAAGATATACTATGTATATATCGTTCTGGAATAACAAATACTAGTATGTGTAGGTATATTGTGAGTGGATTTTTTTTTGTTTCTAACGCTCTGGTTTTTAAAGAGAATGAGATTTTGATAATCTAGAGTTTAGTCATGAGGTAAGTAGAGATTGTTCCCACGAAAAATTGAAATTGGATTCTTCCGAATAATTCGTCCAAGGGGGAGCTCACTAAGTCTTGGTTGAGTGGAGATGTTGAGAATGGATAACGGTCGTTCGATCAAAAATAAATTGTTGTGATTAAAACTGTAAAAAAAATAGTTAAATAAAATCAAATTAATCAGAACCGTTTGATTACATTTAGACGGTTGAAGTTGTTCTAATGAGTACCTAGTGCAGCATATATTAAAGTAAATTTATAACTAAATAAAAAAATCCAAATTAGGCTTAAGTAGTGTCTTAACCGAAAGTAACTACCTAAATAAAATAATATCCTAAATAAATATACTTTTCTTTTTATAGCTTAAATTAGTACATGAAAAGTAAGGAATGTACCAAGTATGAGTTTGGCACAGGAAATAGCAAAGTGTTCTTAGAACAAACTTGGACTATAGAAAAGTTTCAAATATTCTCAAGTCCCATTTAGAAGATTTTATTCTAAGAATCAAAATCACATGCATGCAATTTTTCAACATCGTGGTGGTACATGATCCACTGACCTAGGCACGGGGAAGTACACTAAACAACAATTCCAATCTCTATTAGATTCTTAAAATTGAACCCCGCGTTACAAAATTAGTTACGTAGTACCGACACTTTTAAAAGAAGACATGTTTGATATTTAATACGTGTTAATGTCTAACACGATACCAACCTGTGTAATCCTATTCAATTAGTTTATTTTTCAATTTTTTTTATTAATATTAATGTGTTTGTGTCGGTGCTTCATAGATAATGAGTTTCAAATAGTGGCATGGTCAATTATTCTTTTTAATCAGGGTTTGTAACAATGCATCTTTATTCTTGAGAAATTCTTCTCTTCTTTTCTTCTTCTCCTTTTTGACCATCTCCATCCATGTGTGTGTAATTGGAACAAAGATATACATTAAGCATGAGAATCAAATTTTGTTTCTAAGGTATAGGTTCAAGTGATGAAGTGAGACGCTTTAAGGAGTTTGAGAAAGAAGTTTAAAGTTCAAGTTGACAAAATAGGACTAGACAAACCGATTTTATTGGTTAAATTGGAAGTAGGTCATTGTCGGGTTCAGCTTAAGGGTGTTCGTAGTATCGTTATAATTGGGCTTGAAGTAAATTTTCATCGAATTTAAAGATAAAATTACAGCGGTTCAGTTTTGAACGAGTACTATCTTAAAGAAATTTTATCTGCAAGCTCACACAACTCAAAAATACTAGTAACGAAAATCATGTTGATGGGAAAACAATAAGAGAGAGACAGTGTTTAGCCAAACAAATAATTACTTGTACGTCCAAGTCCAATGATACTATATCATTTGTCCATTTTTACCGTCGGTCGTCGTACCAACTAGCATTTTCCTTTGTGAAAATACTTAAATTAGTTCTTTGCTCATGCTAATCTAGTTTTGCGTCTATTGCTTTGACCAATTTTTTAAGACGTGTGGAATTTATTATTTTTGTTTCTTTTGGTAAACTAAAATTTAGGTGATTTAAGTCTCAAAAATTCTTTTTAAGAGCTGGACTACACATGCTTTTAAGATTATCGATCATTAATTTTACCACTAATTCGAAAGTTAGTTCTGACATTATTTTTAAGATTATCTTTGATACAATGATACCAATAGAACTTCACACAAAACTTGATTTTCAAGATAAACAAAAAAACTCCGCGTGCCATACGTGCCTACTTTTCTAAATTCTATTCTAAATTACAGCAATTGTTTGCAAAACAAACAAAACCATATCCCTCTTTTCAATATAGTAAAAAAAAATGTAATATATTAATGAATAGAAAATTGGAATATTTGTGTCCCAAATTGATTCTTCCACTGTACTTTAATTCCTTCATATATTTTGTTATATTCGTCCAAAAAAATGTATTTTGTTAGATAAGCCCAAACGGATAACAAATTGTTGTAAAGATTGACAAAAGTAAATATTCATGGAAGGAGCTATTAAAGTGAAAAAATAAAAAATTGATTAATGGCAAAAAAAAAAACATTGTTATTATTTCTACAATACTAATAATTTGTTGTGCGCATATATCTACTATAAATTATTGGTTTATTCATCGATGAAAAACAAAAATATTTTTGTGTTTGTCTGTCTTTTGTAACTATTTTTTTCAATCTCATAACCAATTTCAAATTGGGTACAACAAATATTGTTTCACTAATTAAATTTGAATGTAAGAATTAGAAGGGAAGGATATACTTATATTACAATAGTACATATGAGATAGGCCATGTGTATATATTATAATTATAATCCTTATATGCATGCAGAACAAAAGTCACGGAATTTAAATTGTCACAATAGCTGTGCAAGATGATGGATGCTCATGCATGCTTAATCCTAATACAATCAAAAAGTAAGTAATACAAGAAATTCTCCTTTCAGCCTTTCATCTCCATGATCAGATAAGAATATTAATGTTTATCCCTACACATTCCCTAATTCAAAATCCTTGTTCAATTTCATTCTGGTTTTATTCTAGTGTAGCCTTATAACAAAAAGAATAAACACAAAAGTTTCACAAAAATAAAAAGGAAATCCAAATAATAATGTTGTTTGAATTCAAAGTGGTTTTGACTAAATCGCGGTAATTTTGACAAAGTTATACTACTATTGAAGTTTAATGTGAGTTCGTATTTTCACATTAACTATAAATAAATAAAATGAATGATATATAAGAGATACGACTCATATATAAATTGATAAGATTTGAGTGTAGATATGGTGTCAAAATCTCTTGGTGATCCTGATTATCTAGCTTGTAACTTATTGCTCTCGGTGCTCTGCGTGCTCTCCTAGACTTTCCATGATATCGGAGTCTGGTCCAACCTGATAGAAAAAAGAGAGTAAATTCGTTTATAATGGTAATATACTGATCTGAGATTTAAACTTTGAAGTTCCAACAACTCATAATATTGCCGTAATTTTATCAAACTCACAGTGAACCCAAAAATGCACAAAATCAAAGAGAGTCAAAATATCAAGATTTCCCAAATTCAAACTAGAATCTTCATGAGATTGTGCTTTACCTCTTGTTTTACACAAGATCATAGAAAGCCAAGACCCTTAAATTCTTTTCATATCCAACCTCTATAAAAAGGGGACTAACCCACCACCCCATCATGCCATCACAAACAAAACTTTCATTTCCATTTTCACTCTTATAGTCTTATTCCACAGTTTTCATCATGACTACAATTTCATTCAACCACAATAACCCAAAACCAAACAACATTCATCACCAAAAGGGACTCATCATTGAAGAAATTGAAGGACTCATAAAAGTCTACAAAGATGGACATGTAGAAAGACCACAAATTGTTCCAAACATCTCATGCAAATTTCCATCAGAAAATGGTGTAACTTCAAGAGACATTACAATCAACAAAGAAATAAATTTATGGACACGTGTCTATCTTCCAACATCAACGTTAACTTCTCATAACAATAACAAGCTTCCTTTGGTTGTTTATTTCCATGGTGGTGGATTTTGTGTTGGTTCTGTTTCTTGGATTTGTTACCATGAATTCTTAAACAACCTTGCTTTGAAGGCGAATTGCGTGGTTGTCTCGGTTAATTACCGTTTAGCCCCTGAAAATCGTCTTCCTTCTGCTTACGACGATGCTTTCAATGCTCTCATGTGGATCAAACATGAAGCTTTATATAATAAAAACCAAAGTTGGTGGTTGAAACATTGCAACATTTCTTCTCTTTTTCTAAGTGGTGATAGTGCCGGAGCTAATATAGCTTACAATGTCATTGCTGCGCGAAATGTTTCATCGTGTTTGAATCCATTATCTTTAAAAGGTGTTATATTGATTCAGCCTTTTTTCGGAGGAGAAGAAAGAACAAATTCCGAAAAACATTTTCATCAACCACAAAATTCCGCACTTAGTTTATCGGTTTCAGATACTTATTGGCGATTATCACTTCCTATCGGAGTTTCAATTACGCGTGATCATCCTTATTGTAATCCTCTAGCAAATGGAATCGCTAAATTGAGAGATTTGAGGATTCCTTCTATTATGATATGTGTTTCGGAATTGGACATACTTAGAGATAGAAACTTGGAGTTTTCGAATTGTTTGGTTAAAGCGGGGAAAAAAGTTGAAACTTTTGTGTATAGAAATGTTGGACATGCATTTCAAGTGTTACATAATTATCAACCTTCTCATGTTAGGACACAAGAAATGATATCTCATATCAAAAACTTCTTGAATCAGTAACTCATAAATATGATGTGTATAAAGTCAGAGAATAGGGATCCGTATTTGGTGTACTATATATAATATATTAATATGTGGTACTTATTATAGTTTTAATCATTTATATATGCACTAAACGGTTTATAAGAGTTTAGGCATTTATGTAACTGTGTGCTCAGGTATTAAAAAAGGTTTGTGACTTCGATATAGACCATGACAGAATTTTTTTGGATTTCATGGTCGTAAAATCAAATAAAAAAGAGGTTAATAGTTTAGAGATCAAAATGAAGGTTTGTTTGTCAAAAAATAAATGCGAAAAACTTTGGCTTGTGTAACTTATGTAAAAAATTCATAAATAAATACATACATTGAAAATAATGCAAGAGATTAGTGGTCCTTGTTTTTGAATATTTTTATTCTTTAGAAATTGCCTTTAACCAACTATAGTCACATTCCTATATGTGGCCTTCAGTTCCGAATTGGGCTAATTTCCGAATTGAGATATGCATGAGGTAACAATAAAAGATTAACAATATCAAAAATCATAACAATGTGTGGTTTTAGCGGATGAGTTTTTCAACGATGATACAAATAGTTATTCTGTTTCGAAGGATTATTTTAAAAAGAGAACATATGATAGTTTTATGGCAAAAAGAAAAAGAGCAAGAAAGACTAAGATTAACAAAATCGAAAATCATGACTTAGAACAATGTGTGGTTTTAGTCGATGGGCTTTTCAACGATGATACAAATAGCTATTATGTTTCGAAGGGTGATTCTAAAAAGAGGACGACATATGATAGTTTTACGGCAAAAAGAAAAAGAGCAAGAAAGACTAAGATTAACGAGATCGAAAATCATAACTTAGAAGAATCCGTAAGTACTATATCTTTATTGAGTTTTTTTTTTAAGTTTTTCCTCTTAATGTAATTTGTAATGTTTTTTTTTATGTGTTTGTTATGTCTTTTGTGTTTCACATGTTGTATACTTGTATTAGTGTATATTAGGTTTGAGATTATTTGTTCTATCTGTCTTTTTTGTTCTATCTGCTTTTCAAGTTTTTATAATATGATTAATTAGTATCTTATGTTTTTATAATTTTGTATTAGTGTGAAAGATAACATTTTGATAGACTTTTGCTTGATTTATTTATTTTACTAATAAAATAGTTGATGTGTATCCTACTAGTTGAGTCAAACAAGTTGAAAATAACTTTTGTTTAATCAATACGAAGAATTTTGCTTGATTTTTGATTACTCAATAATGTAGTACTTAACTTCTATATATTTTTATCAATAGTGTGACTAACAATATATCTTACTGTCAAAAAACAAATAAACTAACAATATGTTTTGTGGGTGTTTCTTGCACGTTGGTTCAAACTTCTAGTGTTTTCTATGTTGAGGGTGAAGATGCAATGAATTACAACACTTTTGAAGTTAGTGGCACTTATACTACATTTTATGTATCTCTTAGGATCATATTTTATACTTATTATTTCAATTTGTTCTTGACAAGTCCCTACATTTGATTCCTTCCTATTGAAAAAATGAATTGAAACTTTAGATTATGGGGTATTACCATTATCGCCCTAAAGTGGCCTAAATCCTTACAAAAACCAAAGAGAAAATTCTTATCGAAAATCCTGATTTTAAGATTAAAAACCAAATATTCTGAATTATGTGTAACATCGCCCACACAACATGTAGCTTTGTGCATCATAAGTCAACAATGTTTGAATTTAAAAACACAATAAGTTTACGCAAGTGACTTAGGAGTTTTTGCATACGAAGTTATCGACTTTTTTTTTTAAGGTTCTCTCTTGCAGCTCATGCACGTGACTCGAGACTTGCATACGTGACAAACAAAATCACTGATTTTCTCAACTAAATTCACTCGTAAGTCCCACTTTTCCAAAAAACTCTCAAGGCTAATTCTCACAAATTATCTAATGCCACTAACAATCCTAAAGCTAAACAATCAACATATAACCCGGATAATCTCACATGCTTTAACATGCACACAAGTCTCTTCGGTGATGCACGGTGCATATGTAGTGAATAACATTATAATACTTACAAATTTTACAAAATTCACAAATGGATTGAAAGTTTATATCATATAAATCATTCATAATTTTTTAAAGATATTAAAATTATTTAATATGTTACTGAAACTCATCAAAATAAATGATTTATGATTTTTATTGAACACTTGATTTACACCAAAATAAAAAAAACTCTTAAATGAATTGAAAATCAAACAGATTTCTTTTTATCACCCTACCGTTTACTCACGCGCCCTATGTGTTGTTCGTTTTACCCTTTCGCTACTTAAGTAGCGGACATTATAAAGATGAGAATTTTTATAAAAATGTTATATGTTACTTAAGTAACGGACTTCATAAAGGTAGGATGTTTTTGGAGGGTATCCGCTACTTAGGTAGTGGACGGGGTATTTTGGTAAGTTTGTAGAACGCGTCTCAAAATCAAATTCTAGTTAGGTTGGGCCAAACATTAAAAGGCCCACAAACCTTTCTAGAACTCCAGTCCAAATCCAAAACAAAAACAGACTCCATCTAAAACGACAGCGTTTCTGCCGTTTCATCAAAACCTCTAGAAAACCCGCTTCTTCTCTCTTCTCATTTTTCATCTTCTTCTTCACTGTGATTCTGTTATTATTATTAGGTCGTAGCTTTGCTTTCTTTCTACTGCAAAAAAATCGAAAATGTCTCTACGTGTTTTGAACCCTAACGCCGAAGTTCTGAACAAATCGGCGGCACTTCACATGAACATCAATGCCGCTAAGGGTTTACAAGATGTTCTTAAATCCAATCTCGGTCCTAAAGGAACAATCAAAATGTATAGTTTCTGATTTCTCCATTTTCATTTTCATTTTTTTTGTTAATTAACCTAACTGTTGTTTTTGGTTGTTCTATGAATCAGGCTCGTTGGCGGTGCTGGTGATATCAAACTCACTAAAGATGGTAACACTCTTTTGAAAGAAATGGTTAGTTTCACTCTTTTTCTATTCCTTTTTTGTTCATTCATATTTTACATACATTCATTTTACTATGATCTACGATCTATGTAGTGATCTATGTAGCACTGACACTTCATATTGAATGCTTAGATACATAATTACACTTAATTACTTTCATTTTCTCGATTTATTAACGGTCTCGACTCGAGTATCAGTTGGTACTAAATAGGATACTTAATAGCATAGATGCTTATCATGATTGTTTACGTATAAGCTTACACAAGCTATTTCTATAGTGAAAGAAAAGTACAGTTAAATTGTTTTTGTATATGTTATAAGCTGTTTTCATAAGCTATATTGTAGAACTTATGAAAGTAAGCTGAAAAAAAGGTTATTAAAATTGTCATAAGCTGTTTTCGTAAGTTCTAACAAATAGTCTCACAAAACTTATACTAGTAGATAAACACAAATAAGTTGATCCAAATAGGCCTTATGTTTACATGGAAACGGTTATATTAGTAAAACCTATGGACATAGTTAAATTCAATTACTTCCTCTTTCTCATATTATTACCGATATGATATCTTGATATATTAGTGTTGTGTCCGGTAATACTTCACATTCTAAGGTTATTTTTACCCGGAAATATTTATAGTAAAACTGGATCATGTACCTATATTCCTTTATATGTGTCAGGATTTCATAGTGTAAGATTATGACTTAGAAATAGTTATAGTAAAACCAACACATGTAGTTGCATTCAATTACTTTCATTTTCTCAAATTATTATTGGTGTCGGCATATTAGTATCATGTCTCTATGTGTTAGGATTTCATAGTTTAATATTATGTTTACATGGAAACAATTATAGTAAAACTGAAATATGTAATTACATTCGATTACTTCCATTTTCTCAAATTATCGATGTTAACATGTTAGTGGAGTGTTCAGTATCCATGCCAGTGTCACTATTTCATAGTCTATATCTATGATTATGTTTACCTGGAAACGGTTATCGTAAAATATCGTTTGTGGTGTTATTTTTTTGGTTGAAAATTTTGTGGAATGTTAATCTGGTTTCTTTATTGTTGCTATACAGCAAATCCAGAACCCAACGGCTATTATGATTGCTAGGACGGCAGTTGCACAGGATGACATTAGTGGAGATGGAACTACTTCTACTGTCCTCTTCATTGGAGAACTCATGAAACAATCTGAACGTTACATTGATGAAGGTTAGTGAGTTTTTCGCTCTGTTGCTTATGTGTATGTGTTTATGTGTGTGATTGTCAAGTGGCTTGGCTATGAAGTTGTTCATTTCATTGCATTGTAATTTCACCACTCGAACATATTTTGTGTTATTAAGATAATCTTAATATAGCATGATATTGTTTTGATGAACATTTCAATAAGCACTTGAAGGAAAAGAGAAGTTCCAATGATATTGAAATGACTGTAAATATTATAATTAATAGCTTTTCTTATGTTGAAATCAGCCTTTACTGTTTGACTTTTTTTGTAGTTCCCTAACCATTTCGTGAGCACCCATAACATTTTTGCAAGTTTGGAATTGAATACTTATTTCACTTCAAAAGATCACTTAGGAAGGCGATCCAAATTAGGCCCCTTCTCTGCTGAAAAACATGAATTGCCATTAGAATAGATTTAGAGAATAGTAAAATTGTAACTTGGGTGTTAAGTGATCCTCAAAAAGTGATAAAAGCCACTACATGGCTAAAGTGCATTAGAAAGAAGTCACAAATTTTGCATGATTTTACAATCTGTTGGTATGTAAGAGCAATCCCCCTGTGACAATCATAAGATGTGTGCCAGACAGGCACTAAATGTAATCTCATCCTGAAATAGGTGTATGGGCAGAGCAAAGAATCATCCTAAAATGCAAGTAGATGGACATTTTGTTGTGTTTTTTTTGTCATTTGAATCAAATGCTAAGAGATTGATGAAATATTCTAGGCATGCATCCACGTGTGTTGGTTGATGGTTTTGAAATTGCAAAAAGAGCAACTCTACAATTTCTTGAGAAGTTTAAGACTCCTGTTGTAATGGGTGATGAGCCTGACAGAGAGATTCTCAAGATGGTAGCAAGAACAACCGTGAGGACAAAGGTGAATTTATTTCACTTTATCCTTTTTTTTTAATGGGATTTGATCAACTTTGGCATTTATGGATAGAGTGAACCAATAAGTTATCAACATAATTTTTCACCTGGCAGTTAGCATTAATACATTCTTATTTTTTTATGTCCTTCTCATTTGCAGTTGTACGAGGCACTCGCTGATCAGTTGACTAACATAATTGTTGATGCGGTGAGTGCATGTTGAAATATTGAAATTTCTTGAGACCTCGTAGATATCAAAGTTTAGTTTGTGTTTGCTGGCTCTTGAATTTAGTTTGTGTTTACTTGCTCTTGAAAATTTAGTGGGTGTTAATTAAATTTGTTTTGATAGGTTTTATGCATCCGAAAGCCAGAGGAAGCAATTGATCTGTTTATGGTGGAGATTATGCACATGAGGCACAAGTTTGACGTTGACACACGCTTGGTATGTTTTTAGCCACTTTTCTGCCGAACGTGTTCAGTTCGCCGTATATCATTTAAATTTTGATATGAATAAATTAAAGAATGTTGTGTTTCAACTCATTTTGCTGGCAAATTAAGAGCCTGCTTGGTTTCCAAATAGTTCATTTCTCATTGTTGTAAGCAGTATCTGTTTAGCATGTAGTCTTTGCCTAAGCTCAAATCATTGCCCTGATCTGTATTTGTAAAACAGTGTGGCCAGACTTGTAAAGTAACCCCCAAATGGATTATCTTCTGATCAGAACCAAATTGAAGAAAAGCTTCTGCCATTGCTAAAATGCAAACTTGTAAAGAAAATATAAATGGACAAAACTACAATACCTGTGCTATCGTAGTCTGTTGTGTAGACTGTAGACAGTAGACAGTATTCATCATGTGCAATCTACAATAACACAAATATTGATCTGTGTTTAACTATAATTTGCCCTTTTGCCTTCACTTTTAACTATAGGCTTGTAGTTCTGTTCTGGTTTGGGTTACTTAGATAGTTTACCAAATTATTCTCTTGCATTCATTCAGTTCATTTATATTTTCTAGGTTGAGGGTCTCGTCCTTGATCATGGTTCTCGGCACCCTGACATGAAGCGCCGCGCAGAGAACTGTTATATCTTGACATGCAATGTATCTCTTGAATACGAAAAGAGGTAATCAACTCAATATAATCCAACTTATGTTTTCTGCGTGTGTCACAGTTAAATGGAAATCAACTGGTTCTTTTTCACCTGTTATTACAAACATATGTCAATGCATTTCGAGAGTTAAAGATACCATCATACATATTATGTATGATCGGGTCACAGTATTTAAATTATGTTATTGTAGTTAAAATGTTATGTCAGACGCACAATATTAATTTTTTAAAGTTACTATTATAGAAGTATTAAACATTGTTATTTTTATACTCATGACAACCTTTCATGAGATTAACATTGTCAAATTTTCTCTTCTCAGTGAAATAAATTCAGGTTTTTTCTACTCAAATGCTGAACAGAGAGAGGCTATGGTCATAGCTGAAAGGCGCCAGGTTGATGAAAAAGTTAAAAAAATCATTGAACTGAAAAGAAAGGTAGGTTTTTCCCTTGTATGTATTGTTGATTCTTACATGTTCTTCCGTGGTCATACATTTTGGTCTTCTGCTATAATTTTCAAAAAGTAGTAAATTGATCTCTCTGCTTTTGTTTAATTGCCTTTATGCTTATATGTGTGCAGGTCTGTCCTGATAATGATAGCAATTTTGTTGTCATCAACCAAAAAGGAATTGATCCCCCATCATTGGACATGCTTGCAAGGGAAGGCGTAAGTAACATATAAACATTCACTGGACATGCTTGCTATATTGATTTAAAACAATTATCAAGGCAGATTCTTTACGAAGGGCTGATAAACACATCCATTGTGCCTTTTAGTAAACCAGAAAATAATATAATTGTTAGAACACCCGGTACACCAATTGCATGTTCTTAGTGTATTATGAACTCAGGCTGACATCTGTTACATTTTTCCTTGCCCTGTACTATTTCATCTGTTGATCAATTTATCCTTGTTTTGTAGATAATTGCCCTTCGCAGAGCAAAGAGGAGAAACATGGAAAGATTGGTTTTGGCTTGTGGAGGAGAGGCTGTAAACTCCGTGGATGACTTGACTCCTGAAAGTCTGGGTTGGGCAGGATTAGTCTATGAACATGTCCTTGGTGAAGAGAAGTATACATTCGTGGAAAATGTGAAGAATCCATTTTCTTGCACAATTTTGATTAAAGGTACATTTCCTGACACAGTGAATTCGTCAAGCAGATCCTTCTGCTTTTTTGCCACGATGCTTGATGTACATCTTTGCAACAACCTGTTTTATTTTATTTCCATCGTTGGTTTTAAGTCGAGATTAATCAGAAATGCTTTCATAATGATACAGGTCCTAATGACCACACAATAGCTCAGATTAAAGATGCCGTCCGTGATGGTTTGAGAGCTGTAAAGAATACCATTGAAGATGAATCTGTTGTCTTGGTAAGATTTTATGTAGTCAATCAATTATTGATATTTTTTTCTTCTGGTCACATGCTTGTGCCTGTTATTTATCCACTCCATATTTTGTGTTAATTTCCTCAATCAACTAAAGTTCTGGCGGTTCTTTAAAATGCAGACGTGGTTTAGCCTTAATACAAAATACTTAACCTGGTTTTTGGGAAGGATGGCATAGTTAGAATGTTGTTCGTTTCAAAACATAATTTCTTTTTCCTTATATGGTTAAATATTAGTTTTTGGGCCTAACTGCAGTACAATGCTTTAGATAACTTGTTCTCCTGATTTTAAAGTTAAAACGGGGTAGCATTTATGTAAAATTTTATATACTTTTGGCAAGTTTAGCAGAGTTATGTCATAACCTGGACCAGGAACATTGATCCCACATTTTTGCAATAAGGCACACATTGAATTTGGAGGGAAAAATGTGCATAACATATGTTTAGGTGAAAAAACATTGAATCTACTTGTTTTGACTTTCGAGTTGTAAATAGTGGGAAAACGAGCAACAAAACTACGAGGACAACAGAACAGATACAAGCAATTATGCTTCTAGCCTTTGATAATAATACTCTATAGAATTTATATATCCTTTAATACAGAACTTTGGTTTGCACATTTTCTTATGCTGATTGTGATAGACGACATGAAGTGAATTTCCTTGCCCATTTTCAGGGGGCTGGTGCATTTGAAGTTGCAGCTAGGCAACATCTGATCAACGAAGTTAAGAAAACTGTTCAAGGGGTAATATGAACGACTTAATGCTTTCCAAGTTTTTATTTGCTTTTATTTGTCAGCTACATATCTCAACGATGATGTTTATAACTTTGAAACAGCGTGCACAACTTGGTGTTGAGGCTTTTGCTGATGCACTTCTTGTGGTGCCCAAGACACTTGCTGAAAACTCTGGGCTTGACACTCAGGATGTGATTATTGCCCTTACGGTATGCTACCTCTGCTTCCTGTAAATTTATTATGCCTTCACGCCTTAAATGTGATGGTATACACGTGTTCATATAAAGTAGAAGATAGATTGACATTAACAGTACACTTACTAAAATCCTTTTTCAGGGAGAGCATGACAGAGGGAATGTTGTTGGATTGAGTCAAAACACTGGAGAACCTATAGACCCTCAAATGGAGGGTATTTTTGACAACTACTCTGTGAAGCGCCAAATCATCAACTCAGGGTATGGTTGAACATTGATTATTTGACACCGTCAATCTGCTTCCTTTACCCCATGTCATATTTTCCTCATTTTTGGTTGGGTTTTGGAAGTGGGATCATGAAAATGCCAGTACTATGTCATACCAAGGGCGGGCGGGCATGGGTTGGACGGATTATTTAGTTTTTTTTTTTAGATATGTGAATTGAACATTCATAAAAAAGTCTACCTGCAAAAATAATACAGTAACAGATAACAAAATTAATGTATTTAACAAACCTTAAATTAAATAAATACATGTTGCAAATGTAAGCAACATAACTGCCAAAGTCTAAATTGCATTATAGGCGTAACCAGTGGAACTCTGCACGACCTTTCCACCAACCATGAAAGCTTAGACAAACCTTGCATGTTGGGTTAAAACTCATCGTGATCAAACCCTCTGCCTATAATTTGTCATTACATCTTTATCATGTGCTGCTGTTTTTAATAATTCAATATATTTTCCACTAAAAATTCAAGTTGTGAACATGTTGGTTTGGTTACAATTATGTAGTTATATGTTTTTACTGTCAATGTTATACAGGCCAGTTATAGCATCTCAATTGCTATTGGTAGATGAAGTAATTCGTGCTGGGCGTAACATGCGGAAGCCAACTTAGATGTTCTTTCTTACTTGAAGCGTCTCTTTTGAATAGGGTTTGCCATGAGATTTATTTATTTTGACGTGTCAACGATGGGGATTGTTATGAATTGCTTGCTTACTTTGAAAATGAAGCATTGTATTGTATTTTTTTCTTCTTTTTGACGGACATATTAGTATGATGAAGTCTACTATGACTGAATTTTGGGCTGCTTTACAAGTTTTGTAAGCATGATTTGTTATAGATCTAGTTGGAAATGTGATCTGTCTTCAAAAGTTGATTTATTTTAGTTCATGAGGAGCAGGTGTAACTTCCATCCATCCATATTGTATGACTCGTGATTTTAGTGGACACATTTTTACCGGCATCAATCTTGAAATTAGATGATACTATTATATTATGCAAGTAGAAAAAGCCATAGTGCGATTCCAATCTGACTTGTCAATGACTATTAACATGTTTGTTTTAAATGTTAGTGGGAGTATCAAGAAACCACCAAGGTCAAAAAACTAATAGTATAGTGCAAGCTCAAGCCGGTCAAAAGCCTATTCATTGATAGACTATTAGAGGTTCTGACGTGATATGTTAATTTAACTTGTCACATTGTATATTAATCGCACATCAATGTCAATTTATTAGAATAAATTGGTTCTGAAAATTTTGTAATCTGAATAACATATTCGTTAGTGTATGAACTAATAAGTAGCAAGTTATTTTGTGAGACCTAAATTTTGTACTGTACTATGTATATTAGTATCCAGTGTGATCAGATTGATTGAAATCAACATGCTTAAAAAAAAAAATGATTGATTGAAATCAACATTAGAACATTGTAGTATCTAATAGTAAAATTTAATTTTTGTGTCAAAAAAATAAAAATAGTAAAATTTAATTAAAAAAAAACTACACTATGATTTCATATAGTATTTGTCAATTCACAAATACTTCAACTACCTATGTGTCTATTCATTCAAGACAAGATCACGAGATTTAGGCACACACTAATAAAAAAGGAAAAAGTAGAAAAAAGAAAATTTAAAAAATGTATATTTTTCAACTAATAACAAACAAAAAAAATAAAAATTGGAAGTAGCTTGTGAATGTGAGCACGTGGTGTATCTACTATATTGTGAGCACGTGGTGTAACTAGTGTACTACGAATCTACGACGATGAACAAACACAACACGATCATTATTGAATGTGAGAGGCCACTTTTCCATCTACTACTACCAAGTGACGTGCTTAATTTTGACTCTCAGGTTCCAAAAGTGACTGAAGAAGAAGTAACTGTACCAACCAACTACGAATACTAGTTTAGTTATCATCATCATCTTGCATATTCATTCATTCATTCATTAGGGTATTTATTTGCAATTACAAATTGGATCTTGTAAGTAATCTTCTTCTTCTGGTGTGTGTGTGTGTGTGAGTCAATTATCTGTGAATCATGATGGCAAATTCAGAAGAAGTGGGAAACAAGCAGGTGATATTCAAAGGATACATAGATGGAGTTCCTAAAATATCTGACATGGAACTCAAACTTTCTAATATTAAACTCAACAATCCCTCACAACAAGCTCTTCTTGTCAAGAACATTTATCTCTCTTGTGATCCATATATGCGTGGTCGTATGCGTGATTTTCATGGATCTTACATCCCCCCATTCGTTCCTTCCAAGGTATGTATTATGGAAAGTTTGTGAATAGTTTGTTAATTGTTAGTTTAGATAGAGATATAAGGATTACTTGATGACTGCAGTGGATGAGTTAGGGAGTTGAGTGATCAAGTGTTATGAATTTGATTCTCTTTGTCGGCGAATTACTAACACTGGATATTTAAAAAGATAGTTATCATTGTTAGTTGTTATCTTTCGATAGTTACTCTCTAGTTGTTATCATTGTTCTGGTTGAGATACTACATTGTATCGAACACATTTTGATTAATGAAATACTATAAGCGCGTTTTCATTAAAAAAAATCTTCTCATTTTCAATTCAAGACTTACATGTATAAAATAAGGTCTATTGCAATGATAGTTATTCAATTGATCAAATTATCAATAATATTTGTGTCTTACTTTTCTCTCATCTATGATTCTATCAAAGAATTGTAATAAACAGACTAAACATCTTTTTGGATGGAATTATTTGAATTTATTTATTGACATAAGCATTTTATGGGAAAGTTTAAAAGAAATTATAGTATAGAAACAACTTTATATGACATGTTCTCCACAATACCTTATGAATACAACTTATAGCGTAACTTTGAAAATGCTATTAGTACTTAATTAAGTTGTTTATCCAAACAAAGTTTAATTGCATGTTTGGTTCCACGATGGAAATCCGTCAACTTGAGTTTGCATAATGATGCTTGGTTCCTACAATGAGAAACAATTTTAATTCAAGAATCAATTCTTAGCTGAAACAGTTATTTGTTGTTTTCATCAATTCTAAGCTGAAACATGTTAATCTATTTTGATTATGATATTTTGATGAATGAAGGTGCTTGAAGGATTTGGTGTGTCTAAAGTAATAGTATCTGATAATCCAAATTTCAAAGCTGGTGATTTAATTTCTGGGTTTACTGGCTGGGAGGAATACAGCATCATCACTAAAACTGATCAGTTGAGAAAAATTGAACCTGATGATCACATTCCTCTTTCCTTCCATCTTGGTCTTCTAGGTACCTAATGTGCCGAATACTCGTCTTCTTCATATCTATTTCATATTAGTTGTTATGTTAGTCTTTTCTCTTTCGCCGGGGCTAAATTCTCGGTCCTTTAAATCTTTCATCACTTATAACACTTGGTTCAAATCAGTTGAGCTACTCAACCTTATTTGTTAATCTGTTTAATTTGTAGGAATGCCGGGTTTTACGGCTTATGCTGGATTTTATGAGGTGTGTTCCCCTAGCAGTGGAGAATATGTTTTTGTATCTGCAGCATCAGGTGCTGTAGGTCAACTTGTAGGTCAACTTGCTAAGTTGCATGGTTGCTATGTTGTTGGAAGTGCTGGTTCAAAAGAAAAGGTTTGTTTCCCTATGTTATTTAACTGGTGTTTAATTATCAAAAGAAAGATTAACATTAACTAACTGTGTGGAGTAATTTATTTTACTTTAAATTATCCATGTGTCAACTTATATCTTGTTTATAAACTAGTATTTTTCCACGGTCTCCCAAAATAGGTTATATATTATGCAAATATAGATTGCAAGAGCATCAGAATCGAGCAAGACATCACAACTAAGTTGATACCTCAAGCTCTACCAATTACTTGCATAACCAAAAAAATTATTTATCATATAAGAAAAAAATAACAATACCAAATCATGAGGGGACGTCGATCAAACCTATAAGAAAGAAAAATCTACGACATTCTAAAATTAGTGAGACCGAGGCTATTGCAGAAAAAAGTTGTCCTAATGAAATCCGGAATTAAATCCCTCCAAGTATAACATTTAGAGACTTCCCCAAAATTCGCTAACTTGTCGGCATCTATAGATGTAAGGAGGAGACCATTAGAGACCTTGAATTGCATAGTAGAAGTAAGGATGAGACTTTAACTCTATCTATTTCTAATTTTTCCGAGGAACAATATCAAGGGAAGATAAACTTTGGACTATAAGAGAAGAGTCACACTCCAATCGAAACTGATGGCGCCCTTTCTTATAACTCACACTCCAACCGAATAACTCAGCATGAATAGAATAAAGAATACTATGAAAATCAGCAAAACAACCAAGCATAACACTACTTTTGGACGAGCAAAACCTCCCATAATAGCTAATGAACAAGTGTTTAATTAGCTCTTAGTTGCATTTTGAAGAACTTATTCCTTGTTTATTTAGCTTCTCTTACAACTTAGACTTGTACAATGAGAGAACTTACAATATAAGTTTATGAAATTATCCATATGCGATTTTCAGGTTTTTAAGTAAACCTAGCTCAGATATCTTATGAACACATCTCACAGCTTCTATCAAAATAGTTTAATCACATTTTATGTTGTCATTAAACTAACTTATATAAGTGCTTATACATATTTTGGATTTTGGATTCTTAATTCTATTACTCCTCCTCACTTCCACCAAAGTTGGAGTAATGGCCACATATCCCTTGTGCTCCCTATGTATGGTACAACATGACTCATCTTGTCCTCATCATTATCAATCATTTGTTGCTCATTATTGGCCATATTCCTTACATTACTTCCCCCATTAACATCAATCTTGTCCTCAAGATTGAAATTAGGAAAATGCATTAACATATCAGCAGTGTCTTCCCAAGTGGCTAATGCTGCTTCTAACCCTTGCCACTGAACAAGGACTTGGTTGACAGAATTTGGACCCTGGAGAATAGTACGATGCTTAAGGACTTTATCCGGCAGCATGAGAGGTCCTAACTCAGAAGTAGTAATGGGTAATGAAGAATAAGGAACCCTCTCATCAGTGTGAAATTTCTTCAGTTGTGACACATGGAAGACCGAATGAATGCGCGCGCTAGGAGGCAAAGCAAGCTTATAAGCAACTGAGCCAATTTTGGCCACCACAGCAAATGGACCAAAATATTTGAGACTCAACTTCTGATTCGTACCCCACAGTTAACTGTCTATAAGGCTGAAGTTTCACCAAAACTAAATCTCCAACTTCGAAAGTAAGATGTGAACGATGCTTATCTGCCTGAACCTTCATCACTTGTTGGGCCTTATGTAAATTTTGCTGCAACTGACTCAAAATAAAATCCTTACTCTGCACATGAGATTGAACTGCTTCATCAAGTGAATCAATTGAAGCCATGGATCTAGTAAGGGTAGGTGGATCTCTGCCATATAAAGCTTTGAAAGGAGTCATAGCAGCACTACTTTGAAAAGCAGTATTGTACCAAAATTCTGTTAAGTGTAATACCTTGGACCAAATCTTAGGAGTTTGAAATGTTAAGAAACGAAGATACATTTCTACACACTTATTCAAAGCTTCAGTTTGTCCATCACTCTGAGGATGGTAAGCAGAGCTCATGGCCAATGTAGTACCTTGCAACTTGAACAAGTGTTGCCAAAACCTTCTAGTGAAGACCTTATCACAATCAAACACAATAGATTTAGGAATGCCATACAATTTGACAATGTTCTTCATAGATTTAGGAATGCCTGAACTTAGCCAATGCTTCAGTAATGTCTCTAAACTCCCTTAAATAAGCTGATTGTTTCTGAACAGTGGGACCTAATTTCTTGGAAAAATATTGTTGACTTAATATAGCTCCTATACCTGACCCTGAAGCATCTGTTTCAAGAACAAAAGGTTGAGTGAAATTATTTAATTCATTTGTTTGCAGAAACGTTTTTCTTATTCAATAAGCTCTTAATTACCTATATTTTTACTCAAATCCGGTCTTAATGCTCCACATGCTTTTTCCTTTATGTCTAAGTTATATCAAGTATAGATAATTAGACAGACATGTATGTATACACAAATACTTGGATCAGGCATTTATTTGAGTTTGCTTTTTGACTCGCCTGTTACATTAGGTTGAACTTCTAAAGAATAAACTGGGATTCGATGAAGCTTTTAACTATAAGGAAGAATTGGACTTGGATGCAGCTCTTAAACGGTGAGTATTAAGCTCCAGTATATTATAATGTTTTGATTGGTTAGCAATGGTCTCTGGAGATGAATATTATATAAGTAGTTTGTTTGAAATTAAACTTCCTTATACAAGCACTTATGAGTTTTAAAAATGTCCTGTTTGGATATAAACTTAATTAAGCATTTATAGCATAAACACTTACATATGAGTTCTTATGTATAAGTTATATATATAACTGAAATAAAATAAAGTATAAGTTGTTTTCGTAAGTTCTCCTGTCTTACAAGTGTTTATGCTAGTAGATAAGCTCAATTAAGTCAATCTAAATATTGCTTGTTATCCTTCATTAATCTAAACTTTTTTTCTCGTGGCTCACTTGACAGGTATTTTCCACAAGGTATTGACATCTACTTCGATAATGTGGGTGGTGACATGCTTGATGCTGCCCTCCTTAACATGAAGATTCATGGTAGAATTGCAGTTTGTGGGATGATTTCTCAGCAAAGCATTTCTGATCCAAAAGGGATTCGCAATTTATCCTCTCTCATTTATAAGCGCATAAGAATGCAGGGATTTTTGCAAAGTGATTACTTGCACTTGTACCCAAAATTTTTGGAAGAGGTTTCAGCTTACTATAAACAAGGAAAGATTGTGTATTTTGAAGACATGAATGAAGGTTTAGAAAGTGCTCCAGCTGCTTTTGTCGGACTTTTCACCGGCAAGAACGTCGGTAAGCAAGTCATTCGTGTTTCACATGAATAATTGCACCTTAGCAGATGTTCACAATGTGTTGTAAACATATCATCATAGTTCTAAATTGAAGTTGTTTTTTTTCGGTTGTAGTTAAGTTGCGAACCTTGATATTGTAACAAAACATGAGTAATTAGTAATTACATTCGATGCGGCTATAGTTGCAGTTATAAACTGCAATTTAGAACTATAAAACATATGATACATTCAATATTTTTGGACAGATTTGAACCACGGCATGGCCTTAACGTGTTACTGTTTAATCTGTGGTAGAAAATGTTGTTTTTTTCAGTATGTATTAATTATACCAGAAACAACTCAACAAGTACATAAATTTGAGAATCTATGTAATTTGTGAAAGAAGAACGTATCTCTCCTCATGTGTATGATGTCATCAATCTTTAGTGTGCAGTCGAAGTCATCAATCTTAATTAGATAGACACAAACCATTGACTTCATACATACAGTAGTTGGTTGCAATCTTAATAACTAGACAAAAACATCATACGAATTCAAGATAATCAAAGGTCAAAACAATATGGTTGGGAAGTATTAAGTGAGTAGTTGCAAATTTGATGTGGCTATAAATAAACCATCTGATTATTTCAATTTTCAACACTTGAGATCACTTTAATTGCACTAACCTCCAATTTCCCCTATTTCATATCATAGGTCCAGATTTGTATTATCCTTGCTGTTATATTTTTGTTCTTTTCAGTAACATAATATCTCTTAATAAAATTATCTGTTGGAAATGTTGGGGGTATATTATGTTGGGGGTATCTCAAATTATAGCTACTATAATAAAACAACGTAAAATTGAGAGAAAATAAACTATAAACTAATAAAAATAAGAGGAATGTTACAAATTGATTTTCTTTCATATTATGATAAGATAAGCTTACATATTAGTAAGTTATTTGCAACTTAGAGTATAAACATTTATTATGATAAGCATTTATGTGTATGTTTACATAAATAAACTATTTTTTATAGTAGAAGATAAAATAAAGATAAATTGTTTTTATATACTATGAGTTGTTTTTCATAAACTATTTATAAAAATAAGATGATTTTTTTTAAAAAAAAAAATTACTCTACATTGTTTTCACAAGTTCTCCCAAATATAGGCCCTATTTGGATAAACAATTTATACAAATGCTTATTGTATTAAAGCTTATAAAACGAGAGATTATATCTTAAGCTTTTTTACCCAATAAGTTCTTTGCATTTTCTTGGAAACCATAGAATTAATACCAAAAAAGATGTACTTACATAAACTGAAGTAAGTGTTTGGATACATATGATCATCACATAAACAATTATAAATGAAAGATTATCTTAAAAAGATGAATTTTAAAAAAATAAGTGTCAAGAAGAAAAATATAACCGTATATACATGAAAGGTAAGTTATAAATTGACTCAATGTTTTTTTTAAAAAAAAAATATGCTAATATCGTGTAGAATGGAGCAAACCATATTAGAAGCTAGATACTTTTTCATAAGCTCTATGTATGTTAAGCCCAATAATAGTTATGAGAACTTATTAAATTTTGACATAAGTAACTTTTAAAATTATGATAAACAATTTTTATTAATGTATCTAAGGATTTGAATCCTCTAACTGGCTAAAATGTAAAGCGGTGAAATCAAGGTTGTTGTTAAAATAAAATAAAATTTCACCTTCAATTTATTAGGTAAATTAATACAATAAATCATCCCCTTTAAACGAGTTAAATTCTTTACCTGAATATTAACATGACGACTTTATATCACCGTGTCCGTTTGTATTTTTATAAGTTATTTTATCATAAACCACATTAACAAATTTATAATAATACATAAAAATTTACATAAACCTTTTACATAAGCTCAAAAATAAACTAATCCAAACATACCATAAATAATTTTACATATATTTAAAACAAGTCAATTAAGAGCAAATAAATTTTTTTTGGTAAGAAAGCTAAAGAGTACAAGGGAAAAGAAAAAAAATAAAGACAAAAAAGAAAGACTAGTCTCTTTGGAATAAAATTCCTAAAGCATTGTTCTTGAGCAGATCTTGAACGCCTTCTGGAGGAGAGTCGTGGTTAGTGAAATCAGCATCCGAGGAGGCTCCTAATTTTGCGAAGAAGTCTGCGCATTGATTACCTTCTCTAAGAGTGTGACAGAGGGAAACATTACTTTGGGAAATCAAATCCTTTATGTCTTGGATTAAAACTGCATGCATATGAAACTTAACTTGGGGACCTTTTATGAGGTTAATACAGTGTAAAGAATCTGAATAGCAGACAAGTTCGTCAATGCTCATGTTTATGGCCAACAAGAGACCCTTGTAGATAGCATAAAGTTCAGCATACAAGATATCAGAAGACCCTTGAATGTAACCAGAAAACCCTGCCAAATAATGACCAAAAGTGTTTCTAATGATTCCACCAAAACCTGATCGAGCTGGGGAACCGAGACAACTTCCGTCAACATTAAGAATGGTACAAGAAAAATTGTTGTTGTTCCACTTGATAAATCTATCAACTGAACCACCATTAGGAGTGATAGTGAAGCAATTCTTGAAAGTTTCAACCATAGACCTGATGTTAAAGGAGAGTCGGCTTAAGGACCAAGTTTCGTTATTGAGGCTCATCAAATTGCGGTGTCTCCAAGACCACCAGACACCTGCTGAGAAAATGAGAGAATGGGTCCCGATGGTGCCCATCTTGATCCAATCATAAACGTCCATGTTAGAGAAGAAATTTGGGTTGGTAAACCCAATATAGTGCCAAAGGCTTCGAGAGAACTCACAGTCTCGAATGCAATGAAGGAAAGTTTCATCTTGGAGGCCACATCGAACACAAGAAGCAGATGGGTTCATCTTGCGGTAGTTAAGCAAGGAGAGAGTGGGCACAGAGTTGTGGCAAGCTAACCAAAATAAAAATTTGATCTTTTCAGGAAGATGGAGCTTCCAGATCCAAGTCCAGGAATGCGAGGGGTTAGAGGTTATTCCTGGGTCTCATAGTGAGAGAAGTCAGTCATAACCGCTTTTGGTAGTGTAAGAGTCATTTTTGTTGTTGGTCCAAATGAAGGTGTCTTCAATGGAAGCATTGAACTTCATGTGACTGTTGTTGATGGTGTCAAAAATCATTGGGGGGAGTTGAGTATAGAGGATTTGGGTGTGGGGGTTGCCTGAGGAAAGCACGTCCTTAACCGAGAGCTGAAGGTCATGAATATCAATATAAGGAACAATAGTCCCAAGACGGCCGAATTTGGTCCAGTGGCTGAACCAAAAAGAGGAGGATCCTGAACCAGCACACCAGGTGTAACCATCTTTTAGGATGTTTTTAGCCTGAATTATAGAAGACCAAGTTGGAGAACCGCTAGAAGAGTTGCTGGCGAGCAAATAAATAAACTCAAATAAATCCCTCTAAATAAATTATAAATTTTAAAGTAGAAAATGAATTTAATTTATATGACCAATTAGTGTGAAATTATTATACACATGCGTCCAATAATATATCGACACATCAGGTATGGTATTAAAAAACACACACGAAGTATCACATTTATTAAATGACGTGACAACACATTATAGAATGAATGTGTAAAAAAATTTATACTGACGGTGTACAACAATTAAACTCGTAAAAAATATGTAAACTGTATATAATTTATAAATATAAATATTTTTGAAAATAGTCTGAAAAAAATGAAAAAATGGTGATGAACTAAACCTATAGTGGAGAACAATGAGTGAGAAAATATTATATGTGTTATGCTTGCATTGAGTAAAAGAGCGATATCCATAATAACAGCCACCAAAAAAATATCTTCAATGGCATCAACCACCGAACAAACCCTACGCGAAACCCTGGCCTCCAAACTCTCCGCCGTTGAAATCCAAGCCAACACCGTCCGTTCACTGAAAGCTTCTTCCGCACCTAAACCTGACATCGATGCTGCCGTTCAAGCCCTAAACGCTCTCAAACTTGAGAAATCATCAATCGAGAAATCACTTCAATCGCTTCTCTCCGGTTCCGATTCTCGTGAAGCTTTTCGTCAATCCGTTGTTAATACACTTGAACGGAGGTTGTTTTACATTCCTTCTTTTAAGATTTATCGCGGCGTTGCTGGTCTCTATGATTATGGTCCTCCTGGTTGTGCTGTTAAATCTAATGTTCTCTCCTTCTGGCGTCAGGTACATTTTTTTCTGAAATTGATTTTATCAAATTGATTTTGATAGTGTGAATTATGAAGTAAGTTGATTTTATGAAATTCAATTGTATTGCATTGCATGTAGCATTTTGTTTTGGAGGAAAACATGCTAGAGGTTGATTGTCCATGTGTGACGCCAGAGATTGTTCTGAAAGCTTCTGGCCATGTGGAGAAATTTACTGATCTCATGGTGAAGGATGAGAAAACTGGAACTTGTTACCGTGCTGATCACTTGCTCAAGGACTATTGCAATGATAAGCTTCAAAAGGATCTCACATTGTCACCTGACAAAGTTGCAGAGCTCAAACACGTCCTTACCATGCTCGACGATTTCTCATCTCAACAACTTGGTGCTAAGATTAAGGACTATGCTATCACAGCTCCTGAAACCAAGAATCCACTCTCTGATCCTTACCCTTTCAATTTGATGTTTCAAACTTCAATTGGTCCCTCTGGCTTAGCTCCTGGGTTCGTCACTTCTAACCTCCTTCCTTCTTTTTCTTTCTGTTTATTATATGATTTATGATTATTATATGATTGTTTGTTATTATCATTATCATTATTTTGGTTACATGGAAGTAAGATTTAATGGGTTGCTATATTTGATGTGCCAAATGAAATAAGATAGCTCTAGAACATGTAAATAAGCATTGCCAGATAGCTTTATCGTGGTAAGCATTTAACTCCTTTTTCAACTGAAACAGGTTTATGCGTCCAGAAACTGCACAGGGCATATTTGTTAATTTCAAGGACTTGTACTATTACAATGGAAACAAGCTACCCTTTGCTGCTGCACAAATTGGTCAGGCTTTTAGAAATGAGGTTTGTTGGTTTTTATGTTTAAATTTTCTCTCGGTATTGGTGTTTTTGTGGAATTGGGGTTTAGTTTGGTTTCTCTATCTTTCTGCAGATATCTCCCCGGCAAGGCCTTCTCAGAGTCCGTGAATTCACCTTGGCAGAAATTGAGCACTTTGTTGACCCCGATGATAAATCTCATCCTAAGTATGCTGAAGTTGCTGACTTGGAGTTTTTCATGTTCCCAAGGGATGAACAGGCGTCTGGTCAGTCTGCAAAGAAACTCCGTCTCGGTGAAGCTGTTTCAAAGGTCAGTTTCAATAATAGTGTAGTAGTCTGCGTCTTTTCATTCACCCCGCAGAATTGTTGTCTATTCTTTACTAAACCACGTGTTATGATTATTTTGAATTTTTATCAGGGTATTGTCAATAATGAGACTCTTGGTTATTTCATTGGGAGAGTATATCTCTTCTTGACGCGTCTCGGTATAGACAAAGACCGCTTGAGATTCAGGCAACATCTTGCTAATGAAATGGCCCATTATGCTGCTGACTGTTGGGATGCTGAGATTGAGTGTTCCTATGGTTGGATTGAGTGTGTTGGCATTGCCGATAGATCTGCATATGATTTGCGTGCTCACTCGGTAATTACTCTGACTAATTGAATGCTTTGTGATAAACTTCAATAAACCCATACAATGTGATTCTAATGTTTATAGTTGATAGTGTTTATATACATTTAATTTAATAGGATAAAATAGAGTTACATCTGTGAATTCTTGAAGATGTTATTTTTCAGCCAAGTCAAATAAAATAATAGGGCATGTGTGCACAAGTGTTCGTAGCTGCCTCTATGTTTTTTACTCACCACATCACTTGCCTGAATTTTTTTTTAAATGCCTACAACTTAACTTGCATTTGATTATGTAACAAAGTACATTTATAACTGAATTACACGGCAGTTAAATAATAGTAAAAATACTTAAGAGAGTAAGTTGAGGAATGGTTATACTGAAAGGAGGTAAAATGTATTTTATATAATATTAATATAATATAAATCAACTAAGGAAATTCTAATCTTTTAATGTTCAATGTACTACAGTCTCATGATGATTTTGTATTCAATTCTGCAGGAGAAAAGCGGTGTTCCACTGGTGGCTCATGAAAAATTTTCAGAACCTAAGGAAGTGGAGGTACTGTTTAATGCTCATGGTGTTGATTTATTGGCAATTTCATACGCAACTATAGAAAGTCCTTGTTCAATGTTCATCATTAATTAATTGACTTGATATGTGAATTATTTCAGAAATTGGTTATAACTCCCATAAAGAAAGAATTGGGCCTGGCATTCAAGGGTAATCAGAAGAAGGTGGTTGAAGCACTTGAGGTAATTTGTGGTTTAACTATTTTGGTATTTAGTACTGTGACTCTCCGCAAATAGCACTTGCATTACATCTTGAGAGTTGGAATCTTCTGACAGGCAATGAAAGAGAAAGAAGCATTGGATATGAAGGCTGCTCTGGAATCAAAAGGCGAGGTTGACTTTGAAGTGTGTACACTTGGGAAAACTGTAACTATTAATAAGAATATGGTGACCATTCACAAGGAGATAAAGAAAGAGCATCAGCGAGTTTTTACACCATCTGTGATTGAACCATCCTTTGGGATTGGGCGGATAATATATTGCCTATATGAGCACACTTTCTATACAAGGGCGAGTAAAGCTGGGGATGAACAGTTAAATGTATTTCGCTTTCCTTCACTCGTGGCTCCTATTAAGTGCACAGTTTTCCCTCTGGTTCAAAATCAGAAATATGAAGACGTTGCCAAATTAATTTCCAAGTCGTTGACGGCTGCTGGAATTTCGCATAAGATCGACATTACAGGTATGTTGTTAAAGTTGAAGTTCTCGTTAACATGTAAAATACACCTGTAGATTATGTTAAATAATCTTTAGAGGTTTAGGCTGGCTAATTGCATGAATTATGTTAAAAAGAAATACCTACCTTAAGATCAAAAGAAAGAATGTTTGTGGAATTTGGAGGATAATAAATCCTTCATACTGAAACAGGAAAAATAAAACAACACAAAAAGAGAGAAAACACTGATGAAGTAATTGTGGCAAATTCCTTTTAAGCCAGTTAAGGAACCCCCTAAAAGGACAACTATATAGAAGACAATTGCCTTAACTTATTGAAATATTATTTGGTGCCAAATAAATCTGGTACATAGGAACATTCACCTTGCAATTCTTCAAAACTAAATGCTTCTTCTGAGGGTTATTTTCTTGTAAGATCACTTCTTGGAGGGGCGAATGTTGTGTTCGTGGAGTATTTTTCTATGAAGTCGGCTTTGTTTTTAGCAAAGTATGAGTGTAGTCTTTCAACCCTCAATATTCAAGTGTTTATTATGTAATATTAAGTGGCGTAAACCTGTTCTGAAGGTGTCAACTGTCAACATTTTTTGCATACATAATTTTGTTTTAGGAATGATTTTATGCTGATGATTTTGCCATGAGCAAGACTGTACTTACATTTTCATTTATATATCTTTTGCAAAAATGGTAACAGGTACATCAATTGGAAAACGGTATGCAAGAACAGATGAACTTGGCGTTCCTTTTGCTGTCACTGTGGATTCAACAACGTCGGTGACTATTCGGGAGAGAGACAGCAAGGATCAAGTGCGGGTTGATGTGGAAAAGGCAGCCTCTGTTATTAGGGAGGTATCTGAAGGCCAAAGGACGTGGGAAGATGTGTGGTCTACTTTCCCTCACCACTCTTCTACGACTACAGATGATTGAGTGGTTTTAGGGCTTGTTTGAATCAGTTTTACAAAACTGTATTTTAGTTTTTAAAATAGTAAAACTAAAATATTTGTTTGGCAGCAGTTTTTAAACTCAATTGTTCTTAGAAACAGTTTTCATATTCAGTTTTTATTATGTTCTAAGCTTGTAACATTTTGCTAACACTAAACCTAATTTTTTCACTCTCATTTTTATCCTATTTTAATTCATATAAAATGTTAAAAAAATACATCAGCAAGAATCAAACCCATATTCTCTGAGAATTATTTGGTGTATATATTTACCACTAAGCTATATTAATCAATTTGATATAATTTTGTAACCAGCATCTAATAAATTTGAAAACAAAGCCTACTTTTGTTTAGGATTTAATTGATATGTACTGACGGTGTAAAATTTTACATTGTCAACTAATATCAATCATGTTTTCTGCCACATCACCCCACTCCACCCCACTTTCTTGATATGACATGACAAAATAATGGTTGTATATTAGACGATTGTGCAAAACTATTTTACACCGTCAGTGCATATCAATTAAACTCTTTTGTTTAAATAGAAATCAACCCACATTTTTTATACAATACATTTTCAATTAAACTCTACGAGTTTATGAGTTGAGTCTACATTTCGATTTCACCTAACTAAAACGAGTTAACGTAAAAACTAGATTCTAACAACCTTGCTCCAAACTCTATCCCAATTGATTTTTCACAAAACAATCAATATGCAAGAAGAATGCAATGATTCCATCAAATGACTTCAAAAAATATTTATGCCCTCATTTCATTTCTACTGTTTAAGGCACCAGAGAAGCCATGCATATGCAAGGACATTGAAAAGCATAAACAGAAAGCATCCTGAACAGGGCCTAATTGTATGATTTGTCCAGACATATTTTATAGACTTGAAGCTTGGTGATAAATAATGTAGTGATGCCACAACCTTTCATATTGGCTTCAAATAAAATTGAGGATAAGCCACTAGGTTTGGTCTAGTAGTGAGAGGTTTGAGTAGTATGTTATAGGTTCTGGGTTCGATCCCCAGTCATTGTAAACCAACAAAAAAAATTGAGGATGCTAAAATATCTTAATTAATAAAAATCATTTTCAATGGTGCTGCTTCTTCATAGACACATCACATATCTAATATAATAACTTGTTATTTCAAATAATGTATGGAAGTGGAAAATCACCCTTTGGCATGATGTACAACTTCCCTCCCTCTATCCTTTCATTAAGATTGGGATAATGGGAATATTGGCCAACCACTTAAATTACTTTTGAACCATAATAAAGCCCATAACTATTGGTCAATTGACACCCACTTAAAGCATTTTTTGTCCACATGATAGCCCATATTGATTTGATTCCCAATTCACAAAAACAATAATATTGTGATGGATACCTTATCTCTTACGTTTTCATATTTGCTTTTAAAAAAATGGTGTTTCTTTTTGGAGGTATGTTATATAAACACAAAAAAAGTTGGACAAAAATACAACACATCTTTTCTCTACTCACAACACGGATATCGAGGAATGCAACAAATATTAAAAAAAACAAAAAGTGTAATTTTGTTGTATTTTTGTTAAAAATTGTGTTTAAATAACATTTTTCTTCTTTTTGCACACCATGTCTTTTTTGTGTGCCTTCTAAAATTCTAAAAGTGTGAGAAGATAACCGGCTAGTGTTAAAGGGATTGAAAATCTTGAAAAATACGGTTCGCTGAGCGTACCTTATAAATTTACCATACATAATTAAAGGATGTATAAAGGTGCATATGTTATGTAACATTTTTTACCATACATATGAACAAAAATGTTGGTTAGAATAAATTATTCTCTAAATTATATATTATTTATACATTTACTTTATTTCACATGTCTTTTACATAATATTCTATTGTACTATTATTCGATTAAAATAAATTACGAGCAACCCATGTCTTGGTAAGATATATATTCTTTTGAGGCTTTGATATTGATAAGATATCTACTTCTAAGATGATAAATTGATAATAGTAGGTAATTGTTCTTCTCCCTTCCTATATTATTCAGAATTCTCTCATTCACCAAAAAAACATTTTACAATAGTGTAAAAATTTATCAAAAGATATCTTCAATAGTATGTTTTATTTATGTGAGCAACACGAGAATAACGATGACAATTATAGTATTAAGTACTACTAAATCTTACTTTGTTGTCCATTAGATATAATCCTAAATCTTTTTTCAAATTTCAATATTCAATAATATTTGCATAAATACTATAATTCCTATGACCTATTGGCATAAATAAATTAATAAATAAAATGCACTAAAATAAAATAATCAAATGTCTCTTAGCCCATTTTTTTTTTACTACATTCCTTTTATCTCGAGCTTTATATATGGCAAGAACGTTTTTGTTATATATGGTAATAACCATTGTTAAAGAAATAGACATTTAAAGAAAAAAAAAGCAAATAATAATAATAATAATAATAATAATAATAAAACTAAAGTCGTACATTGATATCGTGTCAAATGCTTACTCATCTTGAAATCTATAATTTCAAGATCAAAGTAGAAATTATATGGCAGTCATATACTATAAACAAAAGCTGCTCTATTTTTCTCTCTCTCTCTATATAGTTAAAATTCTATGCCATGAAGAAATGTTAGCTTCTCCAAAATATATCATGCATCATCCATGTAGTAGGTGATTTTATCAATAGATTAGAGAAACATTATTCATGATCATGTTCTTCAATAAAAGACCAAGCTCCAAAATTTGTCTCCAAACTCCACCAACATTGCTTTGTCCTCCTCTCCTCGTTACTTTAAGACATCATAGGTGAAACAAAATATGTTCACCATTTAACAACATAATAATAATAATTTTCTTATCCTTCATGATCCAACTCCAACTAACTTTAGCTGTGAGATCAAATTTTGCAATCATATTACATTATTAGCACATGGAAAATTTAGAATTGTCATGATAGAAAATTATAGCTATAATAAAAATTAATGTTTTAAAAATTGAACCGAGGAATCATCTGGGTCATGGTTCAACTGTTATAAACCACTTGAACGGTTAAAAGTTTTGGTCAAACTGCCCAAATAACCGAATGGTAGAAATGTATATTCATCGTTTAACCAGTTGAACCATCCAGTTCGGTTCAAGTTTTAAAACATTGGTAAAATTTAGTAGTAAATTATTGAAAAGTGGGACGTGGAAATTACGATGTTGTTACGAGGATGTCCCCAATAAAATCCTTGAAGGAAAATTGGAAAAATGTTGCAAGCTGCTAAGACATATATCATTAATGCATGCATGCCTATCCATTGCAAAACCGTAGTCATGCGACTATATCCACATACATCAACCTGCAAGGAAGAAAAAGCATTATTCACATGATGATTCAACCTTTCTTGAGCAAATTCAATAAAAAAACTTGATGCAAATGTTGTAAAAGTAGATGGTTTGAATATAACTTATATAAAGGTTGGGATTAATTAATCAATTATGGATTGATAATATTATCAGACATTATTATTATTAATATAAATTATGGTCTATTGTTATTAAGCATTTATTGATTGGTTTTTGTTTTTGAATGAATCGTGATGGGTCATTCAGTTCAGCCTAATGAGAGGTCTCTGCCCTCAACCATTTAGTTATTCAAACGGTATCCCATCAGACGTTGGACATATGGTGAAAACCAATGAGGCGTTAAACAGAATGAGAGTAGTCATTCCTCTCATCCCTTATCTATGCTCATGAAACCTAAAGGTACACACCGATTACATTCCTTGATCTTCTGTTTGATTATTGTAAATATGCTATAATTTGTGTCAAAAATGACTATTCTATTCAAATTCCAACAATTGGTATCACAGCAAAAAAGTAAATACAATTGTTGGAATTTAAATAGAATAGACATAGATCAAATATACAAATTATAACATATTTACAATAATCAAAGAGATAAAGGAATTGTTATGTACCTTTAGGTTCCATGAGCAGAGAGCATGAAATAGAGATGAGAGGGATGACTAGTTGACTACCCTCATTCCGTTTAACGCCTCATTGAGGTTTTCACCATGTGTCAAACGTTTGATGGAATAACGTTTAAATAACTAAACGGTTAAGGACAAAAACCTCTCATTAGGCTTAATTGAATGACCCAACCCATCATGGTTCATTAAGAAACAAAAGCTCAATCAAATAATTCATCAATAAGTGATTAATTAGGCAATCCAAACAAGTCCTAAAATACACTACATTATTTTTCTTAATATTTAAGAATTGCAAAAGGAGCATATAATAAGAGTCAAAAATAGTACACAAAGCAAGAAATTTAATGACTAACCATCAAGTATATTCCAACAAAGAGGATACCAGCAGCACCAGCAGTGAGACAAGTATAACTCAATGTGTAGAGAACTTTATTTACATGCATTCCTATAACATACAAAAAATTATGTTAATTAATACTACAAATAATTAAAATTAATTAAGTGACACATTATTATTCATACTAAATAAGAAAGAGTCAAGAGAGAATGGTTACCAAATAAATCCAAGGCAAGACCAGACACTACAAGACAAGAGGTTGGAATCATCCAGTATATGATTCTAATTCTGTGGTCCTGCATTTAGCAATAAGGATACAGCTTTAATACTCATAATTAAAAGACGAATGTAGCACAGAAACTTCATATTGAAAGTGTGTTGGGTGTCCAATATGTGTCGGAGTTGGACACCGACATGACATTGACAGATGTGATTATATTCAATTAATTTATTATCTCAAATTATTATCGGTGTCGTGTCCGATATCCGTATTTGTGCTTCAAAAAAGATAATTAAACAAGAACAAGTTTTGGAAATTACCTTAAAATGTAAAATAATATGACCATAGTGCAAGCCAATCAAGCAAGTAACAATTGCCATCACTGAACTGTAATTCCAAAGTAGAAACAAAATTAGAGACAAAAAGGAAAAGCTTAAGTTGAATATTAGGCAAAAAAATTCTAGCCAAAGTAAGTTACAAAATTAGCCTTCCAATCTCAACCATCCGATCTAAGTTAACAGCTGAGGTGGTTTTAAACTGATTTTGTTAGTGTAAAAATAAGCGCCTCAATCTCGGGCTGAGAACATTGACTACATGTAAATGTTTGATTATGCTACGGAATCTGGACCACGACGCATGTGCATGATTTTAAGAATCATAGGTCATGTGCTATATATTTCAAGCTCTTAAAGCTTGAGGAAAATATTATGACACCTAGTAATGTGTTAGTTATATGTCTGTTTTAATTTGATTTTGAAAGAAATAACATGTTCATGTTAAGGAAATTAATATTTCATAATTAGATACTAGTCACTTTCTTGCACCTTATTGAGAATGGCGGCATTATTATAAAAATCAAAGGATGAAAGAGTGAAATTCACCTTAAGAGTCCTTCGGGATCAAAAGGGGCTTGACACCAAGTAGGAGCATCAGGAGGCAGTGGTCCATAGTCAGGAGAATTGATACTGCATTCCTATTGAAATTTGAAAAATATTCCGATGCACGGTCAGTGTAAATTTTTTAGTGTCAACAAATCATATGTGAATTTAAAAGTAGTTACGTTTTTCATGATCTGACAATTGAGATTTGTTGACAATACACTAACAGTGTACATGATTTAAATTAAATTCTCATAAAAAATCCCAACAAGAATTAGCAAATATTGGTCAGAACAGCTTAGAATAGAGAGGATCGTACAGGCATCCGCGCATATATCGGTCTCCGGTAGAGATGTTGTATACCCAATAAACTACGATCGATCATTCCAACAACATTGCAGGCTGGTCCAGTGTTACCCCTTACTCCACATTTAACCTAAAACATGTTCAAATAGATATACATAAATCACTTTTTTCAACCGATATAAAAAAAATAGCAGGTGAGAAAAAAGTAAAAGACATTAACACTCACAGAAAAGATCATAGGTTCTGAAGAAGGTTCTGTTGGAACTTCATACTCCCAATCAGGAACGTACATCCCATACAGCAAGAAAAGATAAATGACAGAGAGAAACAAAGCCAAGGCCCTGTTAAAAGGCAAAAAAATCCACTTAAATAACTATGACTTGAGACACAAGTTAAAGGGAAAAGCAACATCACAGAACAAGGTATGTTTAAAAGTTAGAGAGCTTGTGAATATGAGCCGAAAACAGCTAATAGACTTGTCATAAATTGTTAACATAAACTCTATTAAACATTATCACAAGTGCTTATGTCAGTAGATAAACTCAAATAAGTCAATCCGTAGAGGCTTCTAATCATGATTACATTAAGTCAAAAAGGTTGTAGCTTCATCAAACCTCAATTAAGAAACTAAAATTTTACATGATAATTAAGCTTACCATTGATATCGATATTTCCTTAAAAGCGTTGATCCAGAATTAACAATATCTTCACGCTTGAGCCAAATTTCACAGAGAGCTGTGACCAAGTATGCTACCGCAATTCTCTGACATTCAAATGAAGTAAATAATTAATGATCATTATTACGTAGAAAATTTTAATCATATTATATTGATCAGTTGTGCAATTGTAAAAACTAATTAACAGTTCATACCTGCAATATTCCCATCCATCTTATCTGCTTCAAATCTACTCCAAATGACAGATCATTTACTCGATGAACATAACCTCCTGTGAATTACAAAATGCAAGCTCTAGTTATCCGACAGTTCCCGGAAATTAACATTTGTTCAAATTCCAAAAAAATAAAGCAAAAGAGTTCAGTTGGCACCTTGAAGAAAAATGCCTAACGCAAGAAGCTTAAGCGCCCGCAAAATCGCCTTTCTGGTTGCATCAACTTTGCAAGATGGTTTCTGTTGAAGAAATAGATTAGTTAGGTTAAATGAACAATTTATGAAGAAAGTTTGAATACAAATTCTTGTTCTATTCAAATGATAAAAACATATAGATCGCATTAATACCTTGTATGTGAATGCTAGTGCAACACCAACAATAAAAAGGAAAAATGGCATTACAAAATCTGCTATTGTTAATCCATTCCATGGAGAATGATTGAGTGCTGGAATAAGTCCACCAGCATCATCCACCAGTATCATAAGCTGCATTAAGTTTCATAAAATCAGTATAAAGAAATAGGAAAAAGAATTACAGATAATTCGTGTATCTGAGATGTAAAGAAATATGAATCACTGACGCAAACACGGTAGATAACACTAATAATTTACGAAATCGAAGTAATTGAATGTAACTACTCATTAATTACACCAGGATGTTTAAACCTCAAGACAACCTATACTCTTCGGTGTCTGATACCGACACTTATGATTACCCACTTATGATTACATTGAATTATATCATTTTCTTAAATTATTATCGGTGTTCGTGCTTGTGTCTGTGATTCATAGAAGACACCAATTTCCTAACCAAATTTGTTGCTTTCAAACTATACAAAATATCAACTAACTCCAATTAGAAAATATAACATGATTGGATTATGTATCATCATCATGTGAATAGTTGAAAAAAGAAAATGGCAAAATTGTACAATCCCATGTGAACATTCTATAAGGCTAAAAGGACAGCTTATCTTATCCAGCCCAATTTCATTAGGCACACCAAACCAAACAATGCCTAAAGGAATTCCTCGTACCAAATGATGATTACTTACTCCATGTAATATTTGATTATCTATGTTGAACTAGTCCTTATAATATGTAGATTATATTAAATGGACTTGGTTCTCACTCTCAAAAGCTAGTTTGGAGGATGAAAATGCCTAAACACATATATACATCCAACAGACAGAGAATCTTAGCAATGCGGGATTCTAATACGTGGGACTTGGTCCTCGTGATTTGTTGACAGTATAAAACTTTTTTCGTCCATAGTGTATCAAAACTAAACTAAAAAAGTATTTAAGTTTGATTTAATATTAATAAGTAATAATAATCATCTTATATATCTTACTCAACAAACAATGCATATATAGTAGCCGACAAAAATATGATATGTATGTTAGCTTATGGACATGATAAAATGATGCCATGAAAGAGTGGTAGTTACTAAAGCAAATCACAAGCATTGCATTTCAAAGTCATCACCCATTGATGATTGATAAAGCAACATAAAAGTATAGTGGTGACAAGTCAGTTAGGCACATTACATTTTTCCAACTGCATGTTATGCCATCTTTTCATGAATATGATATTTTTAGTAACTTAATAATATATACTTTGAAATTCATTTATTTGTCCGTATATTTTAACTCAACTAGTAATGTCGATATTGTTACAATAAACCCGAAAAACCTTACGATTGTGTATGTCAGTTTTAGTAGTGTTTGTCACTTCATCTACAGAAGAGAAAAAAAAATAGGTCGGTTTTTTATTAACCTAATCCATTTACATAATTTTTTTGTAGCCTAGTGGGGGTACAAAAAGTAAAATTACCTAATCTTGTTATTAAACTAAGATTGGGTCAGACATAAAAAAACTGCCTATTTAACATTATGACTTTTGAATAATTATATTATATATACTTCATGATTTATATAATTATTATTATATACTAATCTTTTCAACAATCTAATATATTTTTTTAAAGCATGCAGCTCTTGATTTGTATTGTTCTTGTTGAAAGCATGCACTCCAAACCCACCCAAAATTAATAGGTCAACGCCAAACGTGTGTGCTCTATTTTTATTTTTATTTTATGGATCATTCATTTTTAATCGTCGGTTATGTTTAAAAAGTGTGCACTTAATCATACTTGAAATTTCAATTTTTTTAAGAAAATGCAAGGAATGGTAATTTATTCACGGTCACAAGACATGTAATGTAAGTACTTTATTTGCTTAGGAATTGGGATATATTCCTTACTTTATTAAAATATCAAGATATACATTATTTATTCCTATATGAGTCATATAAAAAAAAATATAAACGTAGATATTATAAAAGAAAATCTAGGTTGCCTAAAAAACTTGGAAATATTTTTATTATCAAAAGAATAAATGCTTCAAAAAATAAAACATATCTTAAAAAACCCAGAGAATATTGTGATTTATTTTACTCAAAAAGAATATTGTGAAATATTATTATCCAATGGACACGTAGCCATATATATTCTTTTTAAACGGACGGCTTTGTGGTTGAATGAAGAGATAATAATAATAAAGTAAGTAAACAACTTCTCAGAAAATATAGGTAAACAAACCCTATATAAGGTGTAACAAAAAAAATATCTCATTAGAATTAGATATTTTTTTAAAAAAAATTAATCAATTTAACACATGATTATAAATGGATGGAAGTAGAATATTGAAAAAAGGAAGATAAATAATGGGGAAAATATAGGTTTTTTTCTGTTGTAATTTTATTTATAGTTTATCATTTTTTAAATAATTAAATACTAGTTTTTTTTTTATCAAATCTTATTGATTTCCATCTACGACTTCAAACATATTCATGAAAATTAAAAATTTTAAAAAAATAAAAAATATTCAAGAATCTAACTTTCATTCAACCCTTAAATTTTCACATCTCCACATTCAAGTTCGAGTTTTTATTTAAAAAAAAAAAAAGTGTACGAATCCATTCATCATACTATTTGACAAAAAAATATAGTGAATTTTCAATAAGTACCTTATTTGAATATGTACGAATAAATCTATTGCGATGGACAATTTTAATACTAAATTTTATTTATGAACTTGTCAAAATTATTCATCTCAATGGATACATATCCAAATAAGAAGTATATCGGAGTATTATACAAAAAAAAACACAGATCTGTTATAGTATTTTTTTTAACTACAAATATATATTACTGTATTATTATTTATAATCAAGTCTTTGCACAAGATACATACGTCATATTTAAACGGAACACCACTAAAAAAACATCTTATAGTTAGAGAATATTGTGGCAATTTGATCGCAAAGGGGCAAGTAGCCGTAATGCTGTTTAAATGGACGGCTCTCTAATTGAGTAACAAAACAGCTTATATAAAAAACTCACAAAAAACAAAAATCAATTTATTTAACACTAAACGCAATTCTTCTTTACTTTAAAGTTAAGCAATATAACTTTAACACGTGCAAGTGCAATTGCAACTACAAACTCTTTGGATTCTCTCAACAAACTACTTAGCAAAATCTATATCCCAAGAATCTCTCCCTTTACCTCCACTCTCAAGTCAATCTTCCCCCATTTAATTAATTATCCCTTAATCCATCAAAATTTAGCAAAAACAATATTAACAAATATAATAATCCCATTAACTCAAACTTTTTGTTTGATATTACCCATAATTTATTTTTATGATTTAAAGTTTAGGTGAACTGAATCTCGAGCTTCACCGTAGAATAACGGATCTCGAGACTCGAAGAGACTCAAAGAACATGTTCATCGTTTGTTACTATAGGCTAAATAGAGTATAAGTCAACTTCTTACCAACTAAACTTAACCTGAATTGAACCCATTAACTAAATTTTGTTCATCGTTTGTTACTATAGGCTAAATATGAGTATTAATATATTATTATTATTATTATTTTCTAAAAAAATAAAATATTATTATATTTGGACTAGAACAACACCAAAACACAACCCAATCCAATCCAAAATCCAAAATCCAAAATCCAAGGAAAGAAAGAAGAAAAACATACGACGTCGTTGGATTATAATCTCAAAAAAGAATAAATAGTTACTATTAATGAACAATTCTAAAAATACTGTAATAATTACCTGATTAATTATATAATTAATAAAAAAAAGAAAATGATTAACTAAAAAAGAAAAAAATAAGGAAGGTAGAGAGAGAATACCGCAACAGTGAGGCCACGAAAAACATCAAGTGAAAGCAAACGTTGAGAAGATTGAGGTTGTTGTTGATGTTGCTGAGGTTGTTGTTTTATTGTAACTGAAGATGAAATCATTGAAGAACATTCTTCATTATTATTAATAATAATCTTTTTGTTGTTAAGTTTTGTTGTTGAATCAGAGATCTGGTTATTACCCATTTCCAAATCTTCATCATTTTCTTCAAAACTCTTTATTGCTTCATATTTCTTCATCTTCATCAAAATCAATGTCTCTTAATCTCTTCAACCATCTATCAACTATATATCAAAATAATAATACACATTTATTTTATTTTTTCTCTCATTAAATTCATTCACAAGAATAATAATATTCATATTCATAATAATAATAATAATAAGAAAAAAGAATGTTAAAGATTGATAAATAAAGAAATATAAAAAAGAATAAAAAATATCTTACTTGAAGAAACAATGCAATGAATGAATGAATGAATGTTGAAGAAGAAGAAGAAGAAAGAAGAGAGTGAAAAGAAAGAAGTAATGAGACCCTTTTTCTTTCTTTTCTTTGTAGAGAGATTAATATTACTGTTTCTTGAGCTTTGTTTTTTGGATTCTTTACCTTTGTGTTACACACTTTTATAGGCAATTTATAGAGAGTGCACACAAATTAATACATGAATAATAAAGATTTTTTAATATCAATTATTTTTTTTTTTTATTTTATGTGTACTTGATATTTACATTTGTCTCCGCAAAAAAAGACTACTCCATCGGATAGATAAACATTATACAACAAACTTTATGATGTGTCAAAACAAATAAACTATAACTTTTTCAAAAATTACCTGAGAGAGAGAGATCATCAAAAATTGAATTCGTAATAATCACACTTTAATTATTTTTTGACAATTATAATCACACTTAAATTTATACTCCAGTAATTACGCTTAAATTGTTTTTAAAACAGTAACTTTTTTTGACACATTTTAAAACAGTAATTGGTACTACTATTATCTCCAATTTTTTATTTTTTTTAAACTTTGTATTCGGTGGTAGAACCGACTAATTCCAAGAGATCAATTTTACCACTCACTTGCAGGGACTCATTTAAAGTCAGAGTTTTTATGCTAGTCCACTGAAATTGGCATTAGGGGAAATTGAACCTGAGACATTGAGAATAACATATTTCAATGACTCAAATCAACACCATTAGACCCACCCAAGTGGGTTTACTATTATCTCCGATTGTTCATGTTAGTCCAAAAAAAAATGAATCTACTAGTATGTTAGTCATTCGTGTCGTATGAACTTAGTTCAGTTGATAGTGAAATTGTATTATATACGTGGGAGGTTGTAGTTCGAATTTCAATCATCCGACTTATTCACGTAAAAATTTTAGCCACTAAACTACTTAAAAAAACATATGTTAGTCGTCCTAAATTATTACTATTATTATTAATTATTAATTTGAAGATGACATGTATTATTGTTAATTAACGTTTACTAAAATAGAAAGATCATTAATTTGATAAGGAAATATATATGAGTCTCTTGGCTTTTCAAATTGGCCTTTCAGATTTTTTATTTTTATTTTTGTTGATAAGCCTTCCATTTCACATTCTTGAGTTTTGATTATTTATTTTTACTCAAAAACAATTATATTTATTCATTTAAATTTATAGAGAATACATCAATTAAAATCATTACATATTTAATCGCTAATTGATCCAATGATGATTGAAGCTGAACTTGGTAGGGAGGACCATAGTTCGCTCCCCCGCAACGGCGAAAGGAAGAAGTTAACTGGCTCCCAAACCAGATTAGAAGGTCTAGTGGGCCGGATACTAGTGGTGAAAACCAACAAAAAAATATATTATATATTCAATCTCGCTAAAAACTAATAAGGATGAATCAGTGACTATAACCACAACATTCGAGTTAATATCATAAAATGGTCTAGAGTCTATGATAAAGCCTACAATTGATATGGCAAAATTTAAATGTCCATAATAGTCATGCATCCGAATCTACAACATTGACGACGCTAAAGTCATTGAATCAAACACCGTACTAAGACAGGATATCAAAACATAAACTCCGCACTAAGACGGGATTAAAACAACACCGGATAAAAAAATCACGGAGGAGAAAACATGAATGCAACCTAAAAATATGTGGATAACATTTAAGGATCTTCTCACTAGAAACTGGAGGGTTAGGTTGTTGCATACTCTTCGGGAGGGGAACACTTGTGCAGATTTCTTGGCCAAGTTTGGAGCTCGCAACCCTGAAGCTTATTCTCCTATGGCTATTCCGCCGGATGGAATGAGTCTTCTCCTACTAGCTGATGCTAGTGGGACTATTTTTTCTAGATAATTTTCTTTTTGTCTTTTCCTTTTTTCTTCACCTTGTACCAAAAAAAAAGTATCATTAATCAATGTATTTTCAAATTTTTTCACGATAAAATAAATTTCATTCATTCATATGCTAAAACAGTAACAATATAAGAGATGAAAATAGCTAAATCCTCACTAAAGATACATATAAGACTTTTATCCGACAATTATGCAAAATAAAAAAAAATTATCCGACAAGACAATACAGCGTTAACAAACCAAAATATAAATCTTAACAATCAGACTAAATCCTTCAATATATGACCAAGGTTAATAGTAATTTGAGATCCACAATCTTTGAGATGATCGATTATGTCACATGCATGCTGACAAAATATTTGTGGGGATGAGAAAAATTTACCTTAGTGATAGCCATCGTAAACCTCTTACATGAACTATAGTATCTATGCATCTCAAATTGTATATCATTGTTTGAACTTATAATGAGTCAAATTTGTGGCTTTGAACATTGTTTCTTTGAACTTGATAAATATCACTTTTTTCTAAAAAAAATTATTGAATGACAAATTATTAGTTGTTAGTAATGTTATCTTAGTTTTTCACCTTGCCACAATCTATCGATGTATCTTCAACTCATTCACTTTTTTTTTTTTTTATAAATATCACATTTGAGTGAGTGAGTACGAGTAGACTATATTTTGTCAACTCATGTTATCGTACAATATTCAACTTAATTTGGAGTAAGTCAACCTAATTTAAACCATAGACAAACACTTTTGTTTTGGGTTTTCTTTCTCATGTTTATTGGTCAACCTAATTTATTGTTTATGTTGTATCATAAAACATTAAATTGAGTTTTCAAAAAATAAAAAAACAAAACATTAAATTGAAACAAAATGTAATATAATTATTAAATAGAGTATATTTTATTCTGAGTTCTATAACCATTAAACAGATCTAAAAGATGAAAGTTGAACGTCGTAGATTTGAATATATCTTTTTATTTCAAGAACAAAAAAAGAAAAAAGATTGTATGCTTGTTTATAAGTAAATAATTATATATATGTACGTATTGTATCACAGCACAATGATTCAAGTTGGTAAAGCAAAGGATCTAAACCTGAAAAAATATAATTATTTCACTATGTACAAATTTCAATTAGGCCAAAAAGCTATAAGTACAAGTTGTACAACTAGTAGAAGACCTCACAACTAAGAAATAATATACCAATTGACCTACTTGATAAAAAAATTGCATCTCAAAAAAATAAAATTCAATTATATAACATATTATTAACATTAAAATGTTTCAATGTTTTTTTTGGTCAATATGTCTTGCTTTAGAATTTACTTTGGATCTAAATAAATATTGAAGTGGCCTTAATGTGGCCGGCCAGCGTATCTTAAAATTAAATAATGCATGCATAGGTTGATATTAGACTCTTTTTTCTTCTCTATTATAGGCACAGGTGAGAATAGGCTAGGCTGAGCTAGATTTTGACAAACCTGAGTCTGACCTATCATAAGCTTATCTTTTAAGTCTAAGTCTGACCTTTTGAAAGCATGTGTGGTCTGACTTATGAACTAATATATCAATGTCCTTTTGATATTTAACATGATATTTTAGAGAATTTGATTATATATATCATCATATTTCAATTCTAATTTATAATAATGCATTTATATACAATATGTGAAAAACTAATGTAGTATAATAAATTTAAACTACCGAAAAAGTTAATAAATTTATAATTTAATCAAAGTACAAAATTTAATATGGTTTTTCTATCGTGTGCAACTTTGCACATGTTAAGAAATTTAAAATAGTAAGTTTGCATTTAAACTTGTGCATTTCATATTACTCCCTTTGTCCCATTTTATAAGAGTTAATTTGATTAAATGACAATATTTATTTATCTTGCTTTGACCATATTTTTTTTAATAATATATAGATATAAATATTAACATATAAGTCTTGTTTGATTCGTTTTGATGAGTATTTTTAAAATATCAAGTTTTTATACTTTTTACTAATACAAAATTAAAGATATTAGCAATCAAAATTGTGGGTTGGCATAAGCACATTAGTCAAACTACTCTTATATTTTTGGATGGAGGGAGTAAATGTTTGATTTTTTAATAAATAATTGTTTTTCATTAAATTGTTATTATTTTTGGTTACTTTAACATGTGAAATATTGCACATGTTAGACAAACCCAACTTAATATATATAAACAATAATAGTAATAAAAATATTATTCATATTAACTTAAATAGGTCGGCCTAGTAGATTAAAATGCTTTATTAATAGCCTGAATCCTAGTGTTGGTCTGCTCTATTTAAAAAAATAAGCTGATCTGATCTGAGCCTATATAATATATGTAAACTAGGCCTTAAAGCCATGTAGTTGGCATGACCTATTCTCACCTCTAATTGTAGGTAACATTTACATGGTAAAATTTGTAATGACACATTTGATATATTGGAGTATTCAAACTTAATACTCTTCTTTTCTACATTTGAGAATTAACTAAATTCTCTTAAATTCTCTTGGATATTGGTTTAGTCTCCTAAATTCTCTTGTATCTTTTTTTTTTCTTTTCTTTTCTTTTTTTAATAAATTTGAGAATTAACTTATTTATGGGATGAGTAAAACGATACAACATAATTATAATATCTTTACTTTTCTTTTCTTGCTAAGTTATCTCCGTTTGCTTTTTAAAAAATGGAGTAGATGACATACTATATAGTATCTGAGTTTTAATTATGATTACTTTATCCTCAACTCTCAAGTGTTTATTTGATAAATAAACTATCCAAAGTCAGTGTTAAAAGAACCTGAAAGTGAGAGCAGTTTATAATACTAAATGAACAGCTACAACAACTATCTTAACGATAATAATTGGTTTAGGTTAATTTGTACTATTGTTTTTCATTCTGAGGTTACTAGTGGACACAGTCAGAAAATAATAAAAAGGCTATTAGTGGACATCACTAAACATGAATTTAATTATGATATGGAATTGCACTTGCATTACACGTACCCTAGACTATAGACTACATATTTTTATTTATTTTTTGACAGGACTATAGACCGCATTCTACTCCCTTCATCCTTAATTATAAACAAAGGTTTGCTTTTCAGTTATTGAATGAATCTGAAAAATTGACTTTTGCTTATAATTAAGGATGGATGGAGTATAGTGCATTATTCATGCATTTATTTTCGGATCTGGATAATGTAGTTACATGTAGTAATTGATCTTGTTCGTTGGGCTTTGCTCTCTTTATTCAACAAAAAAAATTGATCTCGTTCGTTGATTTATGATTGGACAACCTTTATATTTGATCGGACAACCAACAACAATTTTGTGCGCACAATGTAACTAGTAACTGTTAAATGTAAATCCTTTATTTATTTATTTTTGGCTAACTATTACACTCTAATATGAGACTCAAGATATTCCAACACTTTAAGTCTTTTGAGTTTGCTATATAAACTAATTATCAAGTCAATGGCGTTATTTTATAGTAATTGTGTAAGGTTGAAAGTGTTACATTATTTATAAGTGACATGATTTATTTGTATGGTTGTTTTTTTTTTATTGCGTACACAATAAGAATGATCTCATGTATAGATGAAAAAACTTTCGTTTTCCACTTAAGAAGGAATATAAGCAGATAAATTGAATAATCTTACACTTAAAAGAGAATCTAACAAATCAAACTCTAATTAATTCTTTACTTGAAAGAATTATCTTACTAACACACCGTCTTGTTATTTATGCCATGTCGACTCGACTCTCTATTATATGTTATGTGAGAGTGAGTGAGACAATGGGCGGTGTAACCTTTGTCGTGTTTATTTAATAATTATAAGGAATTTGATTGAGAATATGCCCAAATCATATAACATGCTGCTTTTATCACAAAAATAAATATCTTATTATCTAAGGCATGTGTGTGGCCCTTAAATTTCTTGTTTTTCTTTTTCTTCTTTTTTTTAAAACTTCTACAAAAAATATCCCTTAAAAGTTATACAAAATTTCCTGTGAAATATGTTTTAAAATATCAAATTCAGATGCCACTAAATTTTGCTTTTTCAAAATATATGTAATATTATTATTTAGAGGAAATATCATATGATGAAACAGAACAAAACTATATACACCAAAAAGTTTTTATATTAATTAAGTACATCAGATCAGACTATCTCATAAGCACATGCAACTATCTTAGAGTTAATACAGTGATATATCATTATTTAATCTTGTAAATTTAAGAAATGTGTTCAAATTTAATTTTTCAATATATTAAGAAAAAATATACCTGGTTCATGTTATAAACCAAATATATCACTTTTTAATATATCAAAAAAGTCAAATTTATTTACAATAAATTGGTCAAAGTGGTAAGAATCTTGGTCCCCATAAACATGTGGTCAGGAGTTCGATTTTTGACTAATGCGTATCGGAAAATTCGGTTGAAAAAGAAAGAACTCACCTTATGTACCCCACAAGTTCCTCGATGAAGATTAGTCACCGCTAATCAGCGTCAATATTTATGATTACACAAAAAAAGGTCAATAAATCAAAACCAGTATATAAGATGAGTGAAGTTTATTTTTTTTATTTTTTTTTACAATGTTGGCAATGAGGATTGAACCTAGGACCTCTTACATACTACCCACATCGTTCACCACTAGACCAAACCTAGTGACTTTCATCACATCGGGCCTTCAATAACTTCACAAGTGAGTTGGACACCACACTTTAACCCAAAACCTTAAGGTTGTGATGTTAATTTTTTATTTAGAATAAATGTCAATTTTATTTTTGACACAAATGTCAATTTTTTGAATAAATGATAGTAATAGTGTGAAATAATTTTTACACCGACCGAGTATATAAAAGTTAAATCATCATTTTTATAAAAATGCACATGTAATTCAATAGTTATTTATTCTTTTCATGTAAAGCATTTTATGTGTTCAAGTTGTGTGACATATAGTGCCAAATACGAAAAACAGAGCCAATTTTTAAATCACCAATTTGGAGTTAATTTTATAGCCATATAATTATTTAATATATTTAATTCTATTTTTTTCACAAAAGTTGTTAGATTTAATAATTCCTCTACTCTAGGTTGTCATTATGTAATTGGTAACATAAGAATTCCATCGTGTGTGATTGGTTTTTAACGTTTTTGTTTTCGTTTTCGATTATATATGTGATAGTGTTGTTTCCACAAAAATATTATCCTTTACGTAACACATGCATGTGGATATAAACTTTTTTCGTAATATGCTTGATTTTGATGTTGTCACAAAGTATAAACTAATGAGTTATCTAAACAATTAGGTAAAGATATAGTACAAAATTAGGTATTTTAACAATTTAGAAATTGTGAAGTGGGATGGATATAAGATTCATGATGGTACATTGCACTAGTCTTGCAGACAAACCATGCATGCCAAAACACGACTCAAAAGACGTATCAAATTGTGGTTATATTATTTCACTAACAAATTGAATATATAATGTCACAGTTATGGTTTTAATTAAATTTTATGGGAACAATGTACCTTCACTAAATAAACCTTTCGATCAAAGATAAGAAAGATCGATTTTTAATTAATAGCTTTTTTTTTTTAATAAGATTTATAATAGCTCATTTGATCAATGGTAATAAAATAGATTTGATAAACTTTCGGTTCTTATTGAGATAAGAAAACTAGTTTTTTAGGTTGGTCAGAATTTTGAGAGGATTAACTTTGCGACTCAAAAAGGATAGCGGCACATCGTGTTGTCGTTTATTTGTTATTCATGCGTGACTTAATTAATCATCCTATATGTATTAATATATGTTTTTATCAATTTTAATTATAAATTATATTATCTTGTTACAATTATAAAATTATATATATATATATATTTTTTTTTTTTTCTTTTTTTTTGAAGATTTATAAAATTATATTATTAAAACATGTGTTTATATATAGTATTCACGGGCAATTTTCATATGATTTTTTTTCCAAGTAATTTAGTGGTTAAAATTTTTATTTTAAAGGTGAATAAGTAGAGTGTCGAATTAGATTTCGACTCCTTCATATATAATGTGATGTCCCTATCAATCGAGTTAAGGTCACATAGACATTATCGTATGATTTAATTTGTATATATTAAGAGCATTGTAATTTTTTTTACACATATACCAAATTTTTCTATATAAATATTTTTTTGGCATGATTTATTCAACAAAAAAATAATATTAATCTCACTTATCATATTAAACTATAGAACATCTAATTAACAGTAAGATATGTAATTATATGATAATTGCAATAATATAAGGTATATGAAATTTTTTGAGTAACATTAAACGATAGTTCAACAATAATTTTGGATAAATATTCATACAGAGGAAGAGATATTACGGAAGACTTTCTTATAGACCACATTCGAAGTCATAGTCTTATCTTCGCTGTCATCGTCGATGATCAATATTTTTAATCCTTCTCTAGAAGTAACTATTGAAATCGCAACATACAGATGACCGTGTGAAAACACTGGCGACGAAAGATATATCCCAACATGCTTTAAAGATTGTCTCTAACTCTTATTAATAGTCATCGCAAAAGAAATCATTAAAGGAAATTGTATCCGTTGAAATTTAAAATGAATTCTTAGGTACGTCAGATGGTGTAAGAGAAAATGTAGGTATGAAAACCTGATTACCAATATTACTTCATGAAATAATTTTCCTTCAAGAGCACGTTTTCTCAATCTTGTAATAATAAGTCTTGTTCCATTGTATAATCATAATTTTTTATTCAAATTCCTTAATAGCATAACAGGAACTCTAACTTTGAGTCTTAACTTGTGATTTGGGAGTCCCGACGTAGAAATCGTGTTAAAAAATTCGGGAGTATGAACATCATCCACTGTTTGACCATATATATTCTGTGCGAGTGGAGTATCATAACTCAAATATGTTTTTTCTTCACCAGAAATTAAATCCAACATAAAATTAATCATTTATTGTGTCGACTATTGAATTTTTAGAAGCATATCTCTATTTTGGAAATAGGTTATATCGTTCATGTTTTGTAAAAGTTGGGGATATGTGCTTTCAACGATAGAAACAAGAGGATCACCTGAATTTGGAATCAATAAATCTAATGGATCAATGTCAAGTTCTAAGTCGTCATCGTTGTCATATTCAATTTCTCTATTGCCAACACCCAAAACTCATTCAGAAAACAATCTTCTTTGATCCGGAAAGGTTAGAATACATTGTTAGTAAAAGAAACAAATGTGAATCAGTGATTTTTTTCGTAATTAATAATATAGTCACGTTGATATATATCTAGAGTCAACTACTATTTGCATAAATATCACATTGATATATATTTACAGTAATACGATAAACTATACTTCTCGATATGAACAAACTTTTAAGTTAAGAAAGACATAAAAAAATATATATTTTTCTTAGCATGTTTAGTTAAAAAAAAAGTAACTTTTAAGTCAAATGATTTTTTTCTTTCCATAAAAAAAACACACTAAGAAAATGGTTAACATGTTTAGTTAATTAGTAAAAAATATTGAATTAGGATAAAAAAAATGTAAATTTTTTCGAAAAAAAATTACTAAGAAAATGTATGATTTGATGATTTGCTAGATTTCTAATTATCAGTTTTTAATTATTTAAACTGTACAATGTAATTTGATGGTGTTTAATTGTTGTATGAAATCTTTTATATGAAAATCGACAGTGCTTATCAATTATTGCACATAATTTTAATCACAATTGGTATACTTATCATAGAGGTTGAAAATATTGTTTTGCACTGAAAGGTCGCGAATTCGAATCCTAATAAAAAATTGCAAGATAAAAGTGAAGGAAAAACAAATTAGGTTTAAAGTTTGCTTATCTATACAAACTTATATTATTATAATAATCACCATGCATCACCATACCCGAGCAGCGGAAAAAATCACCAATATGCATCCACCATCATAAATAACTATAAGTGAGCAAAACTAGTGTCTTTAGGCTTAATGATTTAGTTAATTGAACTAGTGTTTGTCTATAAAATATTAAACTTTGTAAACCTTTCAACACAAATAATCAATAAACAGTTTTTTTTATGACTAACTAACAATAAAGAAATTTTTAAAAAAAAAACTAAAAATGAAAATGAATATATTTTTTAAAATTAAAAGACAAACATATTTAACTCTTTCGGTTCGTTTAAATACTTCGTCAACCCTTACAAAAAAACAAAAAAAAAAACTCGTCAACCAAAAATTTTTAACTAGTCTTTGTCAATAGATCATAAGATCACGACTCGACGTTGCTAGTGCTAAATTTAATATTAAAAAAATTGGGAGGGAAAGTGTTGTAATTTTCGGCGAATAATGGCGCGGTGGTGGTGGAAATCAGCGGTGGTTGTAGCAATAACCGCCTTATTAATAAGATCCTACGGCGGCGGCGGAGAATTAATCGGAATTGGATTTGATAAAGAATCATTCATGAAATGGATGAGAGATTTATCTGATAAATTAGGGATTTGGGCGATTCCTCTTTACATTTCAATTCACACTATTTCCATTGCTCTTTGTTTACCTTCTGCTATTTTCCTTGAAACTGCTGCTTCTCTTCTCTTCGGTTTCTTACCTTCTGTTCTCTGTGTTTTCTCCGCTAAGATCCTCGCCGCTTCTCTCTCTTTCTCCATTGGCAGGTATTTTCCTTTTCATTCTTTTTTCAGATCTAATAGCATTTCATGTTCTTAGAGATAGTTTCAGATTTGTTAGAAACGTAGAATTACTTTAGTATTGGTTAAGATAGTTAGTTACAAGTTAGTTGCGATTAGTTGCTAGTTTGTTATATTGTTAAAACTGTTTGGCAAAAATAGTGGATAGCTGATAAACTAGGTTATAGCGGATGAATTTGTTGCTAATAGCTTATAAGCTAGCTTACGGGGGGTGAACTTATGGTGAATAGCTTATAGGTTAGCTTATAGCGGATAAATTAGCTGATTGAAGTTAGCGGCTAACTTATAGTGGATTAACTTATAGCGAATAACTTATAGGCTAGCTTATATTGGATGAAGTTAAAGCAAATGTATTATAAGCTAGCTTATTGATTTTGCAGTGTTTTGGAAAATTACTGGATAAACTGACTTTTAAATATTAAAAGATCTTATTGTGACCGGGAATGATGCAAAATCATGTGCAAAATTCAAACATTATCTCAGTGAATGTTTTTCACATGAAAGACTTGTGACTTGTTTGTGTGTCAAAGAAAGTATACCTTGGTGATCCTAAACGAATGTGGGATGCTAGCTTGCAAACCTTCATCCTAAAAGAAAGTATTTGTGTTTTGGATGTGTTTATTTTTTGTTTTCAGGTTAAAAATAGAATTTGACGTGAGTCAAATAGTGTTAGAAAAACGAATCATAACAGAGTTCGGTCAATTATGCATATGTCTCTTAAACCGTATGCTTACGGTTTCAAAGTACAAGTTGTGTTTAAATACCACAGTCTAAATTACAAGTTTTCCCCTAAACTGTATGTCATATTTCAGCTCCACTCGCTCTGCTCGAGCGCATGAATACTTATAAATGAATTACTCACATACTCAATAAATTGGGATATGGAGAATAAACTTCTCATAATCTGTATCAACAACCTATTTGAGAAGGCTTATTAAAATAATCTGAAAACAACCTATGGACATATCATAAACTGTTTTTGTAAGTTTTTTCAAACACCTGCGTAAGTGCTTATATCATTAATTAAGGCTAATAAGCTCTTTTGTACACCGATTTATAGGCTGTCCAAAACTTTGTGGTTTCTTTGTTGGAATTAAAACATTATATGATATCTGGTTTTTTAATATGGTACTGCAGCTTTCCACCTTTTTAATTTTTGTATTGAACTTTCAAAGTTATTCACCTCAGTTTTGGAAATGAAATGATTGGTTGGAACAATTTCGAGACTGGATTTCTCCTGTATTAGAGGAAGCAGAGGGAATAAGAAATTCTCTTCTGTTGTGAGTCACCAGTCTTGTTTATCATGATAACTCAAATGGAATTTGATTTCCTAATATTGTCTCTGGGAAAGGACTGTCTCGAACATTAGGATCTTAGTATATTTGGTTTTTTATTGTTGATGTTAGACTTTGGTCCCTTTTTTGGGGAATCTCTTGTGCAAATATTCTAAGCTATTGGAGGGTGCTGGTGTGATGACTTTTTTTCTAATTTTTGTTTTGTATAAATAAGTTATATTCTTGTCTTTGGTATTTGTGGTTGCCTTTTTACTTTGCATTTCAATAAAAGTATAAAACTTTCTCTTGATAATGATAGAAATTTGTAAATTTTTGCACGCGGCTGTTTTCATAAATAAACATTTGAATTTAGGAAATTGTGTCATTGTGTATCAAATATCTGATGTTGACTGTTGTGTTTAGTTCAAAATTGATTTTTTTTAATTACAGTACATTCAATTTGCTTTGAAATTTTGTTGAAAAATTTGATTAGTTGGTAGAAGGTCATATGTTCGTAATCAAAGCACCTTTGCTGCTATTACACTAAAACAATTGTGTGTTCTTTTTAGATTTGACTCTTGTGAACTTTTATTTTAGAAGGAACAATAAGTAAGCTCAGTTATTCCTTTGCAAAATCGATTTATATTTCATGGGCATGCATTACAAATCTATTTTAAAAAATTTATTCCCTTGGTTCCTCTTTAATAGTTGGGGTTCCTTGTATAAGTTGCTTGTTACTTCAAAAGATATAAATAAGTTTCCTTAACTTATCTAGTTACACCGAGTCATATCCTTTTTGCGTGTGTTCAATCATAACAAAAAAAGTAATGAAGGGTGGATCTTAAAACTGTATACTCTCCCGTGGTATTTTTACACGGGAGACAATCCCCTCCCTTATATATTGTCTGATTCAAGTTGGCCTTAAAACATGCTATGTCCAAATCCTTTATAGCTTCATCAGAATTGATATTCACGAAAGTCATTGCCATGTTCAGTCATTGCTTCTTTGACTTTACATCTTTACTACAGACAGTTGAAATGAACTGCCACTGTATAAAATACTACAAAATGGTAATTTTAAAGATGAATGGATGAGGCAGTTGTGTGAATACTGTTCTAGCTTAACATGTCTAGTCTAATAATAACAATATGTAGCATTGACGCTTCACATTGAAGGTGTGTCTGGTGACTGACACGACACGACACCAACATGTTACATTCAATTATTTCATTTTTTCAGTGTCGTGTACGGCGTGTTCGTGCTTTATAAGTAACAACTAAGAAGGATTTACATATGTTAATGATGTTTTGTCCAGTAGATGTTCTATGTGCACTTCCTCCACTTTTCATGTTTTCTTATCTGTTCTGAATTTATCTCATTTTGGATTTTCAGGTTAATATTCAGGAATTCAAGCTCAGCAATGGATTGGGCACGAAGGAACAAATATTTTAAAATCCTTTCCAACGGAGTTGCGCGTGATGGTTGGAAGTTTGTTCTTCTTGCCCGCTTCTCACCCGTGCCTTCATATATCATTAACTATACCTTAGCTGCTACCGAAGTTAGGTTCTTTTTGGATTTTCTTCTTCCCACCATTGTCGGATGCGTCCCCATGATCTTGCAGAATACATCTATTGGAAGCCTTGCCGGTGCAGCTGTTGCTTCAGCATCCGGCACTAAGAAATCTCAATTTTGGTCCTACTTTTTCCCCATAGTTGGTATTTTATCTAGTGTACTTATTTCTTTAAGAATTAAAAAGTATTCATCCCAAATTTCAGTACCGGAAATCTCTTCGGACAAAGATAACACTGACAAAGATAACATCGTTGAATCAAAACAGCAAAAGTAAAATTGTCTAGTACTGAAGAGACTGTATCTTTTATAAGCAAATGTTAGAATGTTAGTAAATTGGTGGATGGTTAGTACTCATTAACGGTCCTTCAGTTTACCAATCGAACTCTCTGTTTGTGACAATAGTGAAGAGACTTCAATTTTTGTATAATTGTCAAATTTGTTGTTGTTAGTATTAACATTTACAGTATATGATTTTAATTCCTATGAATGTTTTGTTATGACTTGTTCTTCATTTAATCTGGTAGTTGAAACTGTTATGTGGACTTTGGTTTGGATTTTTCTGTTTAAGCCTAGGGAGTGACTCAAGTCAGTGAATGGTCCTATTTGAAAACTGCACTTAAATAGAGCTAGGGTGTTTGATTATTCTTGTTGGTTGGTGTGTAGGCTCCAACTTTTTTCTACTAAAATTCAGATCTAAGATCTAGCAGTAGAATACTACTGTACACAGCATTTTGGTGAGTGGAAGGAATGTGTTATCTTTACACTGTTTAGCATTATGAAATATTGAAATGTTAGATTAGAATTTTAGTACAGTAGTAAAAATTATTCCACACAAAATTCTGACTGAGTTTTCACCACATTGTTTTAAAAATTGACCCAAAAACAGTGCACTGTTTATTATGCCTCTTGTCTGTTTGGAAAAATTGTAAACCACGTTAACAATCTACGTCCATCACTTTCACTGTCAAAATTGGGGACGTGGGATTGTCAATCAAAATGTAAAACCAAACATATTATAAGTAGAAATTGATCATTTTGTCGGTGGGTTCAATCCTAGTATATCTATATGAATGAATCACAATCTGGTCTTAAATTAAGATGTTTTATATTTTCTTTTCACCGTAAAATTAAAATGTTTTATTTGTTTTGTTATTAATGTGAGAAAATTAAAACCAGTCACCCACCAATGTCTTAAAATAAGTGAATTGTACACTGCCACCCTGCAAAAAATCAATGCAGGCAATGAAAATATCTCTACAACTCAAGAAGAGTACAACAACTACAACTGTGAATGACCTAATGGAACACAGCAAGTGGCAGCATTTCCATATAGAGAACTTTCTTCCTGTCACCATTTGGCTTTAATTAAGTGTGAAGGGTGGGCAATGAAATGTAGAAGGAATGGTACACCTAAACAACTACAAAAAAAGAAAGAAAAAAGTGTACTTGAGCTTGGTTATTATCCTCCTAGTGGGAAAATAAAGCTACATCCATTATTGAGAAAAAGTGCAGATGTGGGTTAGATGAATTTGAGTTTTAGTTTAATTAATCCACCGCCACACTAGTTGTTGTTGACACCAAAATGGTCCTGGTGGAATGCGTGTGCATTACAAAAAAGTATTAAGTTTTTTGAAGGAGAAAAAGTAGTATTAAGTTAGCGTGTGTTTGGTTCAACGGTAATTAGAATTATTTTGCAAAGAAAGAAAATGGATCAAAATAGATATCTGGAAGCAAAGTGAGAAAAATAATTCACAAGAAGAACAGGAAAAAAATATATCTCACAAAATTAAACAAGAAGAAAACTAACCGATAATGAAAAGCAAGAAAATGCGGTGGAAAAATTTCTAGGTGGAAACCAAATGTGCTTTGATAATATCTTAGAATTGAGAGTTTAGATTCGCCTTATCCTTATAAAATCGATTTATGAAATGATAATTGTCTCTACTTATGTCACAATCATCATACTCAATGAATGTTATGAAATTTATAAAACTTTTCATAACCTTCAAAGCAAATACAATTATTTTAGACGAAAATATATGAATGACAAAGGGCTTCCGAAAATAGGGAGTCTCAAAATAATTTTTATGGTGGTAGAAGTATTAATAAATGGGTATAAATTATAAAACTTTTATTTAATTTTCTAATTGTTAATTATTTTAAAATTTTATTTACCAGTTAAACTTTAATAGTGTCTATTTGGTTCAATTTCAACATTGTGAGATTGATAAAAAAAAGTAACAAAATTCACGTTCTAATTTTTTTCTCTATATATGTTTTCTAAATTGCCCCATAAGACTATAAAGTTTAAATTTAGATATGAGAAGTATAAGAAAAAGAAAAAACTTATTAATTAATTAGAAATGTTAAAAGAATGATTTTTTTTTTTAAGCAGCTAAGTAGTCGATAATGCTATTATGTTAAAGTTGTTGATGTTAATATTAGAATAAGTCTCTATACCATTAAAATAAAAGACTCTTTTTTTTTTTTAATTTTTTTTTTTATGAAAGGTTCATATGTTTAATATCCGGGGCCTCCAAATAGTCGGAGAAAGTAAACATTTTGAATTTTACTCTTCTGGCCTCCATATTGCTCTTAGGCCCCTAATTCTGACCAAATTACCCCTAAGCGTGTTTATGATTATAGGATCCAAAATTAATTAATTTTGGAATATACATTTGGTAGTAGCATAATATAAGAAATGTTAACGTTTTCAATGAATTTTTTGGGATGGTATCTTTGAAAGTTGAAACCATCCTGAGGGCCCGGGAGCAAATATGGGGTGCTAAATAGCAATTTTGAAACATTTTTTCCAACCATCATAGTAACCCAAGTAGAAGAAAAACTCAAGTGTTTCCCGCAGTCGCGCGCAACACAACACAACGCCACATCGCAACACTTTCTCTCTCGCCGCATCGCTCTTATCCTCCGCCGCTGCTGCCTCCCTCGGATTCGGTGGTTTTGCTGTAAGTGTTCTTCATTCCATTTCTTTTTAATTTATTTTTTTAATGTAAATTCGATTGATTTAGTTTTCATTAGTTTAATTATTAGGTGTAGTTTTATTATGTCCATAATTAGGAGCATGTTTGAACTGCCTTATCTAAGCTTATCGTTTATCTCCACTCACATACATAAGTTTGTTTGAGGGAATTTATGAAAACATTTTATTTTTTCAGCTTATTTTCACAAGTTCTTCAAAATAGCTCGTGAAAACAACTTATAAGATATACTAAAACAATTCAACTTTATTTTATCTTTTGTTATACAAATTTCTTATGTAAGCTTTATACTTAAGTGCTTATATGAGACCAAGAGGCCGCTTGGATTGACTTATATTTGAGCTTATGCAAAACAACTTATTTATAACTTGTTAAGGTATTTTATAAAATAATAGCTTATGAAGATACAATTTTTACTATCAAGAACTTAGGAATTAACATAAAAGCTTATTTATTTGCAAAAACTATTTTTCATAAGCTCAAAAATAAACTAAGCCAAACAGGTCCCAAATACATTAATAATTGAATAGATGGTAGAAATTTACTTAGATACTTCACAAATGCTTTTGTTATAGAAATTTCTTATGTAAGCTTTACACACAAATGCTTATTCATGAAACCAAATACATTAATAATTGAATGAACTTAACAAGTAGAAATTTGCTTATATATGAATCCGGAGGGAGTAATTTGGAATCTACTTTTAGAAGTTGTCCGTGTGGAAAACGTTTTTCGAATTTTTATTGCAAGCGGAAAATAGAATCTGAAACCTTTTTTAGAGGCAAAAATTGAAATTTGGATGTCTGGGAGAAACATGGGGTAAAGAGAAAAGTTCTGAATATTGTTGTTGTATATTATTATATTATATCTTAATTATTTTGTTTGATGCTTTGTTGCAGCGGTGGATTGAATTTAAATAGAAAAAAATAGTAAGCAAAACAAATATGGAATTGGAAACTTTTGGAGGGAAGGGTTGTATGTAGCAAATAGCAATCGCCACTTCCACACAGTCGTGTGTGTGTTTAGGTTCAATCTCAGATGGAGTTCTTGGTTGAAGCTGTGGGAAGCATAAACGACTGTTTCGTATCCCTTCCCTTACCTCTAATTCAAACCCTTCAATCCACAGCTTCATCTCCTCTTCCTCCAATTCTCGTCCTCCAGCTTGGTTCTCCATCCCACCCTCCTCACTGCTGGTTTGTTGCTTGGTCTGGTGCCAGTTCTTCCTCTTCAGCCATACAAGTTTCTCAACAATTTGCCGAATGTGTTTCCTTGCCGATTCATTCTCCAGTTCAAGTTAAAGTTGCTTCTAATGTTCCTCATGCTTCTTCCGTCTATATAGAGCCACATACGGTAGATGATTGGGAAATTTTGGAACTTAATTCCCAACAAGCTGAGGATCAAATTCTCAATCAGGTTTGATATTTTGTTTTGAATTCTATTTTCAGGAAAAAAATAGATCAATTATGGATTGTGAAATGGTGATGTTTTGTTGCAGGTTAGGATTGTTCATGAAGGGATGAGGTTTCCTTTATGGTTGAATGGTCACACTGTCATCACATTTCATGTTGGTTCTGTTTTTCCCAAGAATGCGGTGGGTAAGAATTATTATGCCTATTGCCTTTTGCTTACTTAGTAGACTTGACTGGATAAACAACTTAATCAACCGCTTATAGTGCGAGACCTGTCTAACATGTGAAACTTCATCAGTACAACTCATGCCAGGAACTGAAGTTGAGGTTGCTTCAAAGACGCGCAAAAGAATTTCGGATTCAGCGGGAGATTCACATGTAGGTTCCAATAGTAAAGATCATACTGCAAAAATGCTGCTCCGTTTACAAGAGCCAAATGATTTATGTCGTACCAGTACTCATGTCAAAGGTGTTGAGCTTCATGTAGGGCTCACTTCGGTTGCTGTTGTTCATCCAGAAACAGCCAAGCGCTTCTCATTTAACACGCTTCAGTTGGTTTCCATAGTGCCAAGAGTATCAAAAGAGAATGTTAATAATTCCAGAACCAAATCCAATATTATGAAAGCCAAAGGTGGTTCAGCTGTTAATGAAGTTGAGAATGGAAATACTGACAAGAAGGAACATCGACAAGCAGTTGTTCATCTGTTGATTTCAGAATCTGTGGCTAAAGGACATGTAATGCTAGCTAAGTCTCTTCGCCTTTATTTGAGAGCTAGCCTGCATTCATGTACGTTAACTTGTCTTAATATCCATCTTATTTAAACCACAATATATTAGAAGCAATTGCAAGCATGCTCAGAAAATTAAATGTGCAAGATATTGAGCTCAACAAATTGTTATTAAATGTATTTGAAGTTGGTTTTTGTTTTATCTGTTTTTTTAGTTAGGAAACTAGCAGTTCTTAATTCTTGTATTTCAGCACTGCATCATATAAGCTATTTGCACTTGTACTTTAACTTGTATTTTGAAGTTTTCATGGCATTGGGTGAAAAGCGTAAGGCTTTATGGAAGTTTTCTCTTGTTTCTGGTGGATTTTTATGTTAAAAGTTATGCTATATTTTCTTTAAGTGTCAAATTAAGAAAAAACCTTGCTTTGCTGCTATAGCCTCTCAGTTATGATTTATGATCTTTATATCAATTGGTGGGCAGTATATCAAACTTTGATGTTTTCTTTTGCTTTTTAAATTATATTTCAGATGACTAATCTGACTATCCTTTCAATTTCAATATCTGATTTTCAAAGAGAATATTGTTTTTGTTATTGTGCAGGGGTTTATTTGAAGGCATGCGATATTATTTTGGAAAAAACTATCCCTTCCATTTCTCTTTGTCCTTGTCGATTCAAACTGGTAAGGCAGGAGAATTCCGTTGAGAACAATGGTCTAGATGATTTTCACAGCCATAAGAATCACATTGATGAAACATTGCATGGGAAAGCCACTTCAGGTGTCTTTTTGGATACCAGAAATTGGTTAATGCACAGTGAAGTTGTTGCGGCTCTTTTTGATAATCCCAGTTACAGAGAAGAGGAAGAGGTTGCAAACCAATCCCAGAATCAAAAGGGATTACAAAGTCTTGTACGACTATGGTATATTGCACAACTTGAGGCAATTACTTCCATTATGGGGATGGAACTTAATTCATTGGTTATTGGTAGTAAAACATTGCTTCATTTTGGATTAAGCTGTTACCAGATTGGGAGTGATGAGAAGTTTCAGCCGACTTCTTCAGAACACGGTGGCAAGGAAGCTGAAATGTTATTTTTATTGACCTTTGGTGAAGAAGATCTGCATCATGGAAAACTTAATGCATATGAAGTTTCACTTGGCGGAAGACTCAATAACATCAACGTTGAGGATCTGAAGTTTTTTGAAAGAATGAAATTGGGTGATCCCATTTCTATTCATTCTTTTGACGAGAGAACCTCTGCAGACCACATTCGTTCAAATGTACCTTTCCATGGCTGGATGGAGAAAACTGCTTCTGATGTTATCAATAGTATGTTTTTTCCGGTGAAGTATTAGTATCCATTGTTTTTCAATTGGTTTGTTCTCGTGATATTTTTGTTTTCAAAATAAAATTTAATGATATTCTCTCCATTGTATATATTAATAGTCTCTTTAGCAAATGAAAAGATTTCATATTAAGTGTCATTTAATTTTTCAAGACATAATTTTTTTTCTTTTGTACTTGAGATAAAGATTGTTCTGTTTACAATTTTTCCCTAGATACTTCACACTTCCCATGAGCTAGAGTGTGTGTATAAACAGTGAACTTGTGGTAAATAAAGCACCACATTTGTTTCTATTTATACGAGGATTGTACAATGATATATGGTGTATTGTGAGTTCAACACTTCCTGGTTTCCATATTTCTTTACTTTTTAATGATTGTTTTATAGTAGGTCCTTGATAATGATGCGGTTCTTCCTTTGTCGTGTGAATAAAAATAATGTCTTCTCCTCACCTTATGAGGTTGAGAAATGAATATTATTATATATAGGAAAAAAGCTGATCCATGCTATCCGTTTTGTCTGGTTAACTTCCTTGTTACTTAAAATTCCCATTTTTTGTTTGAGCGGTTTTGGGCTGTTAGTATTCATGATTAATTCACAGATTTATTATAATTTTCATCCTTGATGCTGCTACACATCAATTTGAATTCAACTCATTCAAATATTTTATGCCACAACAGTTGCAGCTCTTGTGCACTGGGATGCCCTCTAATGATTTTTAATTTAACTTGCCTTTTTTGCTGACTGTAGGGATGCTGGTATTGTTATCTTCAACATGTGGTTTGTGGTTTGGCTCATGCAACCTGCCACTTCCTGGACATGTTGTAATATATGGACCTCCGGTGAGTACCACTTAAGCTTTACTATGATATTAACTTCAATGTATAATGAACATGGTTATTAGCAGACTAGAGGTTCAAATTGCCAGATGGTCAAATATTTATACTTTGAAGTCTTTCCAATCATTTGTTTACTGAATTACTCTTTGATGCTCATTATACAATATTTTTTACTGTAATTTTTGTGTTGCTTGTTACTTCATATTTCATTTTATTTCCAAAACTATATGAAAGATTTTTCAAACAAGTGGCTTGCTGACAAATATTGGGTGCCAAGTTGGGGAGGTGGGTGAAGGTTATGCAAACATTATTTGACAATACTAACATATAGCAATTTGTTATAACTGGATAAAGAAATGCTAAGCTGACCCTGAAACCGGTTGGAAAATAAGAGGTTCTTGTAAAGCTAAAAAACAAGTAAAAGGAAATACACATGAAAGAAGCATATCAGTTATGATCTTTTATCATGTGTAACCTGTTATTGTTGGAGTTTTTTTTGGTAAAAATACTACTTCCGTCTCTATATGTAAGTCTCTTGTAAAACTTTCTTGTCCCGTTTTATAAGTCCCTAATTTTTTTACTACATTAACCAGTTTTTCACAAAAATATTCATAATTAAATCAAGAGAATCCTGCAACGGGTCATGCTAACAAGTTCCCCCAGGGCACTAGTTAAGGAAACAAAAGAGGTAAAGTTTGCATTGAAAATGACATTTTTTATATTTTAAAAGGATTGACTACACAAATTTCAAGATAACTTTACTATATTGGGTTTCCTTAACTAGTGCCCCGGGGGCACTAGTTAGCATTTTCCTTCTGCAATAGCACACCTGAAAAAATAAATGGAGAGAATTGAAAAACCAACCATTTATCTCTCTTAACAATTGAAGGAAAATTTTGGAAAGAGAATGTACATCGTTGAAAAACTTAATGTAAAAACTATATTTTTTTTTATAACAATTGTGCATTGTTCTAAAGGAGTAAAGGGTGTTACATATAGGGACAGAGGTAGTATTTTTTAATGACCACTTAATTGGTAACAATGCTGATATAGTGCCGAGTGAGTAACTATTATAATCCTTGATTAAAAGTTAAACTGGAAAATGTGTTTCAAGAACGTTTCTTTTTCTAATTTTACCTTTGACAACTTTTGAGGAAAGCAATCCCAACCCAAGCTCCCAATTTGGTAAACAAATTTATTTTGGCGTCGCTTCACAATTCTTGTCACATCAGAGCACAAAATTGGCTGATGTGCTAGTCTTTGGGCTTGGGATTTAGCTCTTCATACTAAGATTCAACAATGCTTAGTGAATTCGTCAGGGCTTGGGATGTACCTTCAGGTTTCTGTTTTGCACAAAAACAAAATAGATTTCTGACCTCATATTAGTGAATTGGTCAGTAATTTGACATTTGAATAAATTTTTCCAGGGCTCTGGGAAAACTATACTAGCAACTGATGTGGCAAAATCCCTTGAAAATCATGAAGACATCTTAGCGCACATGTATTGATATAATTCTAACTGATCACACAATTCTTATTTGTTTCCTAATATTCCATGTATACAATTATTCTTGTTCAGATTTTGAAGATTTCATCGTTCAATACTATGCAGAATTTTTGTTTCCTGCTCAAAACTTGCTCTGGAGAAGGTCCCAGTTATTCGTCAAGAACTTGCAAACCATATAACTGAAGCTATAAACCATGCACCTTCTGTTGTCATCTTTGACAATCTTGATAGTATAATTTCTACCCCTGATTCCGAAGGTTCTCAGCCATCGATGTCTGTTGCTGGACTCACAGATTTTCTAGTTGACATCATGGATGAATATGGGGTAAGGAGTATAAATTTGGTGCTATGTGCTGCTGATTCTCTTAAAAGTTATGCATGCTATTGCTCCCTATAACAAATGCATGTCAAAATATTGATGGGAATTTTGGCTTTGTGAAGTGTTGGGCTTGTGGTTGATATCCAGGCTTTAAAGTCATTAGTAGGCTATTTTCAGTTTGCTTTGTGTTTTTTATGAAAGAATTTATCAATCAGAAGAGGAAGATTGTTATACAAGTCTCTGGGGTTAACAATAGTTTAGTTGATATGGAATGTAAATTAGAAATCTGACAGAAAAGGAGGAGAAAAAAGTGATAAATATAGATCTTGATAAGAAAGAGTTATAGGAATAATAATGCTCTGTCTACTCGCTAACTAAAATTGGATTTCATACTAAGAATTTTTCAAAGGGTTAATACTGGATCTTCATTTTGATGCTCAATCGTTAATTATATTTTTCTCTCCCATTATGAATTTATTGCTGAAAATTGTACAGGAGAAGAGGCGAAAGTCATGTGGATTTGGTCCAATAGCTTTCATAGCTACCATACAGTCCCTAGAGAGTATACCACAATCTTTGAGCTCTTCAGGTTTGCTACTTCTGCATGTAAATTCGTTGCAATGTTTTAATAAAATTTAGATAGAATATTTATTATTTACTGTTGTTAGAGATATAGCAAGGCTTCAGCTTAGTCTAGTTTGTTAGAGAAGATATGTTAAGACAGTTAGGACAGCTGGCAGCTTGTGACAGCTATCAATAGCTCATAGGTCTTACCTGCAATAGCAGGTAAGTGGCAACCACCTATAAATGGTTGCTTGTAACTGATTGTAACTAACATTTTCAGATGCAATGAAATCAGTTTCAGAAATTCTATTATTCTCTCCAGTTTCTTAATAACTATTGTTATTATTTTTTTCTTTTCACATGCATTTAATTTCACATGTTTTAGCAACTAATTTTATGATTCTATTGTTATCAGGGCGGTTTGACTTTCACATTAAGCTGCCTGCTCCTGCAGCTTCCGAGCGCAAAGCTATGTTGAAGCATGTAATACAAAGGCGACACTTGCAATGCAATGATGACATCCTGCTTGATGTGGCTGTAAAATGTGATGGTTATGATGGCTATGATCTGGTATTCCACTTCTTTTAGATGTTTTGGCAGTTGTGATTCATTGGGGCTTAGGCTTTACTGATCCAAAACTTACTATTTTCAGCTTGGTTAATATGTATTACCATGTAGTTCATTTTGTTATGAGCATTATGCGAAGAGAATAGAGAAGAAAAGCAGGACACTTTATATGATAGAAATTTCAACTGCAGATTATTTTGCATTATATCTTAAATGAGTTATAGTTGTTTTCATACACATAGAGATAAGAAAAGGAAGACAGTTTATGAGTTATAGTTCTTGGCATATATCTATTTTAAACTGGAGCTGTTTTCTTTTCTTTCCTTACATACCGTCCTTGTTCTTTTGGTGGTGGTGGAAAAGGGCCGGAGAGTATGGTGTATTTGTTCCTGATTCATGAAACATTCAGCATAATATTTTTGCCGAATGTGGTTAACAAGTGTTCTAGATTAGAGATAAGGAATGTAAAATTACTTGATTATAACTTGTAAAACATCCAATGATGGTAATATTCTACCCCCAATATAATTACGACTTCAGTGGCTTCATTTGCATTTCATTAACATTTCTTTGGTAGATGTTTAGTTAGTCATTTGAATATTATATTATTAACAACTGAACTTTCCATAACTATGTCCTGGCTGCCTGTATACTTTCAGGAAATTTTAGTTGATAGAACTGTCCATGCTGCTGTTCGCCGTTTTCTGCCATCTAAACCCATTTATGAGCATGAGGGTCCTGCTTTACTCCAGGAGGATTTCTCTCAGGCAATGCATGATTTTCTCCCAGTTGCAATGCGTGACATCACAAAATCTGTTTCTGACGATGGCCGTTCTGGATGGGATGATGTCGGTGGTCTTGCTGATATTCGAAATGCTATTAAAGAGGTCTGAATTCTCTAAATATTTCATTGCATTGTTTTCAGAATTTATTTTATGTTCCCCAATTTCTTCTTTTGGATTTGAAGTTATAATATTATATTTGTAAGACTAAGAACTCCTATAAATGCTTAAGCTTGGTGGAAGCCAAGAGTGATTTTATATCTAATAAGACTCTTTGCCATGACGTGTGCATATCAAGTGTGGTACATGCTAAGAATCAATTCACACATGTTCTTACTTGAACAGTAGTTTAGTTTTTGTTGCTTTTTTGTTTGCATGTTTACTCTATGCTCGTATATTTTGCTTTATTTATGTTATTAAATTATTTACAGATGATCGAGTTGCCATCAAAGTTTCCAAAAACTTTTGCGCAAGCACCATTAAGGTTGCGGTCAAATATCCTCTTATATGGTCCTCCCGGTTGTGGCAAAACTCACATAGTCGGTGCTGCTGCCACTGCTTCTTCGCTTCGATTCATATCAGTGAAAGGGCCAGAACTGTTAAACAAATACATTGGTGCTTCTGAACAAGCTGTAAGAGACCAATAATATTTTTTTTAGGCTATTGTTTTTCAGATTTATGTATATATTTCTTAATCCATATGCTTTCTCTACAAAATATATTCTGGAAGCTTATTTTGTCTTATTTGACTCAAAAGTAGATACTTTTACTGTCATCCTGTGAACTGAATCGTCTTGAATGTATATTTGATTACCCCAGCTTTGTCTTTTGGTTTGATATCAGTAGTTAGTTTTTTTTTTCTTCATCTTGATGTTAGTGATTTTGCTTTGAATGTCTGAGTCTTGAATGCGGATTTCAGGTTAGGGATATATTTTCTAAAGCAGCTGCTGCAGCCCCGTGCCTACTTTTTTTTGATGAATTTGATTCTATTGCTCCTAAGAGAGGGCACGACAATACTGGAGTAACCGACCGTGTTGTCAATCAAGTCAGTATATATTTGTCACCTTTTTTTTTTGTCACCTTTTGATTTTACACTTTGTTGAATTCAATCTGACCTCAATATATTCAATTTTCACAGTTCTTGACCGAGTTAGACGGTGTTGAGATTTTAGCTGGTGTATTTGTGTTTGCTGCAACCAGGTTAGTTTCCAAGCAAGCATTAATTTGTCAAAAATAAAAGAATAAAATTGGAATGAATTGTCATAAATGAAAGATTAAAAGCCGAAAGGATTAAACAGCGAAAAGAAGGTTGATGTTCAACCTGGATTTGCTTCTACCTTACACTTAATTTGGAATTGCTAGAGTTGGAAATTTCTGATTCAAGATTTAATTATGACTCTGAAACTAGCCTACAATGCAGTTTTGGTGTTTTGTTATGTGCTTGATTGAATAAGAAAATGGTCAGCCCAAAATTAATCCGTATACTTAATAAAGTACGACCAAGTAAACTCATGTTTAGAATGCTATTTAACTTTTATCCATTTGGTATTTACATATAAGACCATTTTATTTATGATGCTAAACAATTCAAAAGGTTAGAAGTTCAAATTCTCAATTCTACACTTGTGTGGTTACTCTGAAACCTAGAAGTTTTTCAGTGGGTTTGTCTTTCCTATCTAAAAGATTTCAACCATATTCTAATTACGGTGCCGGTTTTATTATTTAAAGACCTGGAGGGTGATGACCTTTTGTTTTATATGGAATAGAGAAGGTGAAACTAAAAAAAATAAGAGTTATCTTATCTCAACCTATATTCTGTTATTTATGTGTCTCGGCTTCTCTTTTTATTGTCTCTGATTCAACCAACATTTTATAGAAATCCATCAAAAACATCGATTTGGAGCTAGGGTTTACTTTTAAGAGACATGAAAAATTCAGGTCTAGATTAATTTCACACATCAAATCCTAGACTCACAGTTATCAATATCATTGTTCTAAGCTATATCAGCTCATTAATTGCAAAATATTTAAAAAATGTCACGTCTGTGACAAGTTTACGATTGACTAGATGCTTGTTTGTTCTTTCTATTTTTTGAGATACAGAAAGAAAACAGATGGGAAATAAATATTAATTTTTGCCAATTTTGATGTTTGCTTCTCATGTCAAGCAGTAGACCAGATTTACTGGATGCGGCACTGTTGAGACCGGGTAGGTTAGATCGTCTTCTATTTTGTGACTTTCCATCTTGGCATGAGAGATTGGAAATTCTTACGGTACTTTCTAGAAAGGTATGTTTTTTGATAAAACTGTTTTATATATTCATATATATTGTAATGGAATCATGGCAGCAAACATTGCTAAATGTTAGAAATTAGAGACATATTACTGTGAAACCGTGTCTCTCAACTGTACAACAGAGGCTCTTTATAGTTTATATGGGCTTAAAAGCAATTAATAAAAATCATCACAATTGTTTCAAAAAAAAAAATCATTACAAAATATTCTATCCTTATTTACACAATACGACATGACACGATATGCCTATTCTATGCAGTAAATACATGGATCCTAATCTTATTTTCAATAGACTTGTTATCAAGACAATATATTTATTGTCACTAACTCACTATACTAATTTGTAATATCCCTGAAGTTTGGGTGGAGTCTATTAGAATCTTTAAAATTGAAATGGAAGCAATATAGATCGAATCAAAAGAATAGAAGTGTATTGTTGAGAACTCAACAGAAAATGGAGGATAGAATTCTCCACCTCAAGAGTTTCCCTACACAAAGTATTACTCCTTTTGCTCATGATCTATGAAATGCAAGAAACTCTTGGAATTGATGGAGAAACGTGTTGAGGGGAGGATTTTGCAAGAGACCCAAAGAAGGGTTGATGATATTTGGGGGATTAGTATATAGAGGGAATGGGGAGATAGCAATAGGGACCCTAGGAGAATTGAGGGGCTATGAAGCAGAGGGTGGGATTCTTGGTGGTAGGATGGCGATGGGCAACAAAAGATTAAAGCTAAATGCGAATGAGTGTTAGAAAACATGAGCATTGTGTAAAAATGAGTAAAATTGAAATAATTATAAAGTAGTGAAGACTCTTAAGAAAACGGATAGAGTAGCTAAAGAAAGTGCGTCTGGCAGTTTATACTAGCCCTTAGGCACTAAAGAAGGAGAAAGCGATATCGACAATCTACTAAAAGTAGGGAAAGAAAAACGAAAGACTTGAAACAGGTGAGATGCAACTTGCAAGAAAGAGGCTGAAGGAAAAGTGTTGGTTAGAGAAACAGAGGCTCAATATACTATCACTAGCTCACCATTCTTACTGTAGCACCAAAAAAAGAAAGAAACCATCATTCTTAATCGATCAAAAAGCTTTTGTTTTGATTGTGAAAGCAACTTTTCCAAATGAATGATAAGGACATTGTAAGTGTTCAGGTTTAGTTATATATTCGTCGTTGGATGTCTCTATTGTTGGTAACACTGAATTCCACCAAGATATGTGTCTTTTATTAGTCAGTGCTTACCTTTTTACATGGATCCACTAGTTATGTTGACATCTATATCTATCAAATCGATGCAGTTACCAATGGCCAGTGATATTGATTTGGCTACAGTAGCTAATATGACTGAGGGATTCAGTGGAGCTGATCTCCAGGCTCTCCTCTCAGATGCACAGCTTGCAGCAGTTCATGATATTCTGGACAACATTGATACGTTTGGGTCAGAGAAAACACCAGTTATTACTGATGCTCTTCTAAAGCTCACTGCATCCAAGACCAGGCCATCTATTTCAGAGGAAGAGAAAAGACGACTCTACAGTATTTATCACCAGTTCCTGGATTCAAAGAGATCTGTTGCTGCCCAGGTTTTTCCCTATCCCTATGTCCTCTCTTCCTCTGGTCTTTATATTTTCTGTTAAGTCTTTATGTTGAAGTTGGGGGAAAAATGCTTGAATCAGTTTCAACTTACTTTCATATCTTAAAAGCTGAATAAGATGATGCTACACCATTGAGTTGATCTGAGTTTCAAATTTTAAAACATATTAAGTTTCTGCCAGAGTGAGTTCAAACCTTGTTTAGGGATGTGAGTCCGAGCTTGTTGCTTGGTGGATACTGGGTAATTGACCATGAGATTTGTGCTACGACAATTAAAACACATCAGCTCGTATAATAAGACAACTCTAGCAAACCTTCAGTTTATATTTTGAAGAGTTAACATAATAATTGTTGCTTTCTCACTAGTCAGTCACTTAAAATATTTCTTCATGCAAGTTCAAAATATGTCTAAACTTGTTAAAACCCTGATACATTTAAAAATCACTAAAATCTATCTCAAATTATCTTCAGTGACTGAAAATGGTGATGTAACTTCAACCATAAAAGATGATAGACTTTTGTGTGATGTTAACCTCAAGTTTCTATTATGGAGTCATTTTCTTTTTATTTCTCAAGCCTACATGAGTGAGCCATGTACCAAGAAAAGACTCCTATGTATCACAACGGGTTAAGATGACTAAGCATATATTTATCCTAGATTTTCTTTAAGTAAATACGTACCATACGGGGTAATTGCATTATTTTCTTGATTTAATTGGGTAGATAATAATTATGTAATGAGATATTTCATGTTTTTCTTTGTCCATCGCACTTGATAGAAAATAAAATAAAATCTGTCCACTGTGTTTTAGCTATGCCTTTTTTTTTTTGTAATGGCTGCAGTCAAGGGATGTAAAAGGCAAGAAGGCAACTCTAGCCTGACAATCAAGTAATACAGTGAATTTGTTGATAAGGTGGTAGCTGCTCTTTGGTATTCTTTTTCTCCTGAAGATGCCGTTTTTGTTCATTTCTACCTTACTATAGTAAATTTGTACAGTAGTCAGACTGATGCTCAATCCATTACTTGTAATAATGTGAATACTCAAGCAATCTGGGAATAAAATATAGAAAAGAATGAGTCTAGCTTATTTTTTCCACACCTTAAAGTTTGTTTCCAGTCATGAAATTACAAGCCTTATTAGGCGGTGATGGCTGGAGTAAACCCTTGTGGAGAAAATTATGATTGAAGAAGTTTTGTATATTGATGAGAAAATCATTTATTGGTAATTCATTACAGAATGTGCATAGTGTACTGGTCCTGTCCTTGCACACAGTAGTTAATATGCTTTGATTATTCGTTGGCTGTTTTGTTATTTGGTAAATTGGTTTATGCAGCAGCTTATGATTAGAAACATTTGATGGAGAGCTCTTGCTGAAGACTCCTGCAGAAAGCTTCAGCTGTGCCTCTAATTTCGGTTCCTCTTTCCACGGACATGATAAAAGCTGCAAGATTACAAATGCACGATTTCTTCGAAACACTAAATCTATTGCATACTTGATACTGTAATAACTAGTTCTTTTAATGCTGCATTTCCATATAGATGAGCTTTCTTCCTGTCACATTTTGGCTTTAATCAAGTGTGATGCAAGAGGGCGAAGGAGGCAAATTACATAAGACAAAGACAATCAAGAACCCATTTCAACAAAATACAAAGATGGGACAATGTTGTGGAGATAGAGAGGGTGAAATCTGGGAAGAGAGAAAATTCCTCTATTCCTCATCAACTTTGCCTTTCTCTTGTGTCGTTGTGACTCAAGTTGTGCCTCATGCACTTAAGGCTCCTCTTGCTCTAGCTCATGCTCAAACTATCACTAAACATAAACATCAATTCAAGTTCTAAAATATGAACTCATGAAGAACAAATTTTAAGTTATAGAAACTGTAGCAGTACCATCAATTCAAAAAAGAATCACACACATCCAAATAACAAAAATTTGAAAAAAAATACGGATTAACCTCTCTTTACTAGTTACTAGTTGAAAAGTTCTACAAAGTGGTGGATTTGACAACTATTTGATGATAAATGACACAATGTTGAGGGTTTCAGATTAAGGGGTTCTTAGAGAGTTTTAAGGTCTTATAGTATCTGGAAAAATGAGTGACAAAATGCGGGGTTCATATATATATATATATATATATATATATATATATATATATATATATATATATATATATATATATATATATATGAAGCAGGTATATTCTAATATCAACTAGTCATAAATAACATTATAATGAATACGAGTTTTACAAAATCCACCATTGGATTGAAAGTTTATATCATATAGATCATTTATAGAAAAAATGAAAATAATTTGATATGTTATCGAGACCCATCAAGATTAACGGTTTATTAAATACCGTAAATCTTGATGGGCCTCAATAACATATCAAATGATTTTCGATTTTTCTAATTTTTTTATCTATGATCTATAATATTATATAAACTTTAAATCTAACGGTAAATTTTGTAAAATTTGTATTCGGTACATCATTTGTCCACAGTGGACCACTTGTAAAGGTGATCCACAATAGCATTATCCATGTAAAGCAATCAAGTTCTAAAACTCAAACTGTATTTTTGAGGATTCGAGTTCAAGAACTCGATCAGAGTAAAAATAATATTTCCCGGGGGCGGGGGGGGGGGGGGGTTAAAAAGAAAATTACTGAAGTTATATCTTATATACTATGAAGGCCCACCAAGCCCATATTCATCAAAAACCAAAACGACACTGAAATTCACCGTTTGAGTTAATCTCACCATCTTCAGTTTTTCCTGCATTTCTTTGTACAACACTTGAGAGAGTGTTAAGCTCTTTCTGTCTGAGTCAAACCTCACAGAGACGCAAAAATGCTTCAACCTCAACGTTCACTTCGTCCTTACATTTCAATTTCATCTTCTTCTTCCCCAAACCCTAACCCTAACCCTAGAGATACCATTTCTCGATTCCAATCAAATCCCACCACCATCACCAACAATGATCAATTCAATCCACCTTCATCATCATCTTCTTCATCATTCTCATCTTCATCTTCTAGATCTCTCAAAAACCCTACAAATTTCACTCACAATTATCTCATCGCAATTTCCCTTATCCCTTCCGCTTTATTCCTCCTTGACCTCGGTGGCTCCACCGTCTCCGCCACACTCATCGTTGGTCTCATGATCTCATACATTCTCGATTCTCTCAATTTCAAACCCGCTTCATTCTTCTCCGTTTGGTTTTCCTTAATCTTCGCTCAATTTTCCTTCTTCCTCACCGCTTCACCTTCTCTTTACTCCACTTTCAACAATTCCATAACCCTAACTATCCTCGCTTCGTTCCTTTGTGCTCACACTACTTTCCTTATCGGAATTTGGTCTTCTCTTCAATTCAAATTCCTTCTCCTCGAAAACCCGAGCATTGTCGCTGCACTCGAAAGGCTGCTTTTCGCTTGTCTTCCGATCACTGCCTCGTCGATTTTTACATGGGCTGCTGTTTCTGCTGTTGGGATTAATAACTCTGCTTATTATCTAATGGCGTTTAGTTGTTTTTTCTATTGGCTTTACTCTATTCCGAGGCTTTCGTCTTTTAAGATTAATCATCATGCTAGGTTTCATGGTGGTCAAGCTCCTAAAGATAGTTTTGTTCTTGGTCCTCTTGAGAGTTGTATTCATACACTCTATTTACTTTTTGTACCTCTTTGTTTTCATTTAGCTTCACATTATTCACTTGTTTTATCTTCGTATGCCAATTTCTGTGATCTTGTTTTGCTTTTCTTTATACCCTTTTTGTTTCAGCTTTATGCTTCTACTAGAGGTGCTCTTTGGTGGGTTTCTGATAATGCTGCTCATATTCAAAGTATTAGGGTTGTTAATGGTTTTGTTGCTTTGGTTTTTGTTGTCATTGCATTGGAGATTCGGGTTGTTTTTCATTCGTTTGGGAGGTATATTCAGGTTCCTCCGCCTCTTAATTATGTTCTTGTTACTATTACTATGCTTGGTGGAGCTGCTGCCGGTGGTGCTTATTCTATGGGTATGGTTTCTGATGCCCTTAGCTCGGTTGCTTTCACTACTTCTGCCATTGTGGTCAGTGCTGCTGGAGCTGTTGTTGTGGGATACCCTGTACTGGTGAGTGGTTATTGAGTTTTTTAGTGTTTGCTTGCTTGAATTGAATTTGAGTTCTTTGTGGTAGAGTTATTTGATTCTGTAGATGATTGTACATTGGAATTGTGACGGGGCTTTTGTTTTTAGGATAGAAAGAGATTCATTATGAAAGGAAAAAAGTTATGAAATGGTCATCAATCATTTAAAAGATTAAAAAATGTGTTGAAGAAAGGAGCAATACGGTTAGTTTGCTAGTCCTTCCTAAGAAGTGCCTGTAAGACCGAGAGCCTTGAGTAGAAGCTGATAATGATAACATGCTAGGTAGTCAGGCAGATCTTGGAATGAAAGTCATAGCTGTGATGTAGGTTTAGTTAAAGACTGAGGCACTGAGCTTTGTGGTGCATGGTAGTCAAACTATAGATAATAATTGAGTTGCATGACTGTCATGTTTGTTTGTGACATGCAATCTGCTTTGTTAACAGTTGTGATTCTTATGAGTCATGTCTGAGCACACTATAAAACTACCACGAGTGAACATATCCAGTATGTGGTGAACACAATAATAGATATCTGTTGGCGTTCCAACATTCGTTAAACCCATCTTGCCTAGAAATTATTCACTTCAAACGATGGTGTCTTGTATTTGTTCAGCAGAAAATTAACTTGCATTAAATGATTAAACTACTCTTTTGGTCCTTGATAGTGTAGGGCATTATCACTTTAGTGTAGTTCTTGAAAGGTTTTTGTTTAATAAATAAAATCTCTTCTGTCAAACAATTGGGGTTCTATGGTTAGTTCATTACTTAATGTTCATGTTAAGTGCCTGATTGGATTGTTATGTGTTGTAATATGTGGCATCTTTCTCTGTTTGGGACTAAAAGTACCAAAATACCTTGAACCACTGTGCCCCAGGCGCAGAGGGCAGAATTGCCCTGGTGCTCTGTTTCCTGCCAAACTCAGTTGTGTGCAATTTTTCATGTACAATCCTAACCTTAACTTAGATGCATTTTAGTGACAAATTAGGCCATCAATTAGTGGTACAACAAGGGCAAGGGAAGTCACCAAGATTCATAAACAACATGCATCAAATCTATACAATTTGAGAGAATTAATCTAAAGGGGTAATCTCATCAAAGTTTTTTTATAAAAAGTACCAAAATATCTTGAACCACATGAAACCTTTAACCTTCTTCACCAGTCATTTTAAGTACTCACTTTTCATACACCTATCTTCAAATTTGTTGGGCAGCATTAAATGTCACCTAACACGGACATAATGGCACTTTTAGGGCTTTGGTCTAGAGCAATCAGTTTAGCATCACTCCAGAATTTTATTGGTAAAGGGTGCAAAATTTCGTTTCTGTTGGGTGCTTCAGAATTTATAGGAAGCTAAGCCCTTTAGCTTTATGGTCTTCAACTTTACTTTTTATGGTGAATGAATAAGGATAAAATTATAGACAGTTAAAGTAAATGGAAAGACGACGAATGACGAAAAAGCTTAAAATATGGAATCTGAAAGAAGGGGTCCAGAATTGTAGGGTGCTCTTGAAAATCAATGTAAAGGAAGAAACAAGAGAGGAAGAGAAATGGATAGTCTTGTACTTGTGGTACATGTTTTCAAAGTGTAAGAGGAAGAGAGAAGAAAATGTACCTTGCCCATATGAGAGAAACATCTTTTGATTTGGAAAAGTTGAGGGTGACAGTATTGATGAATATGGTGTTATTACAGAGATTGAAAAAGAGTAATGTGATCGAGGGTATTTTGGTTATTTAGCAGAGAAAGATGCCAAATAATACACATGAAAGTATGCCTGGGAGCTTAATTTGTCATATGAGCAGATCTGTTAATGTTAAGTAACTGGACTTAATTTAGTGACTAAATTCACCGAAGGAGTACACTTTTAAGTTTTTTTTTTATTTAAAACTTTTCTTCTTTCAAGGACTAAAGTAACGTCCCATGCTTTCAGGGGCCAAAGTAACGTCCCATACTTTCAAGGACTAAAGTAACGTCCTTTTTGAAACCTGATGCTTTGGTGGTGTGAGTGTGACCTTGTTTCTGCGACCTTAGTTGTGCTGTGGTCTGGGCTACAACTTCAATGTTGCATCATTTGTGCATGTGAAGCATAGACTGAGCTGTTTCTTGTGAGGTTTATGTCTTTCCATGTTTGTGCATAATTCTCTTGGCCTTTGTGAGTCCCGTGGACTGATTTATGATATGTGAAATGAAACCTGATTGATGTTATTTATCATTTTTGCTGTTTTTTTGGAGTTGATCCTTCATGTTGGGTGTCAGAAAAATGTAATGTATTGTTCCTGTTGCTTCTATGCTCCTAGTGGTTATTGTGTACATGCTAGGCCAATGTTTTTCTTTGACGAGCACTAGCCTAGTAGGTACACAATAACTACTAGGAGCAATAAAAGTACCGGGAACAATAGATGGCATTTTCCTAACATCCAACATGAATGATCAACACTAGAAAAATAGGTAGAAGCATTGTTATCAAAATCGCGAATAGAATCGTGAAATTCCACGATTTTGCTCATCCTAAACGATATGAATCCTGAGCATTTATCAAAGGAAAATCCCATTAAAATCGCACAGAACCGCCAAACACCCAGTAAAATTGTGCGATTCTGTATGGATTATACCGATTCTGGTATTTTTTGTTGTTGTGATTTTTGAATGGGTAAAAGATGACCTGGTTTGAGGTTTTCGATCCTGATTATTAAAATAAACTACAAAACTTTGAGCATACTGGTTGTTAAGGAAGAATCCTGCTAGGCATGTATATGCTCCCAAAAATGTTTAAAGTCCAAGCAAGAGCATTCTGGTTGTCACATTTCACTTATTGAAAAGGGGGTAAGTACTGAGATCTAGTAGAGAAAACAAATGAGAAGCTTCTTGGTCATTATATAAGGTTTCAGGAGAAAATGGAATTCCCACGAAATAAATCTATTAAAAGAGGAGTCATTCGGGTTAGAATTGTGATAAAGTAAAGGTGGGGGTAGACCTCTCGAAATGACAAAGTGCTGCTATAACTGTTTTACTCTTTGTCTGATCTGCAATTAACTATGCTGGTCATCACATTAAGAAAGGGAACTGGAAAATGCCCTATTTGGTGTAGTGAAATCTATTTAGCTTTCATGAAAATAACTGGTTGGCTGACTTTCTGTTTTTCCTAAAATATTCAATTCTTTGTTTGCGGGCTCTTCTTTGGTACATAATGATAACATCTCTCATTTTGATGGTTAAATATTTAATTCCATTTAGTGATGTAAACACTCTCTCTCTCTCTCTCTCTCTCTCTCTCTCTCTCTCTCTCACACACACACACACACACACACAGACACATCCTCTTTCTCTCTCTCTCTCTCTCTCTCTCTCTCTTATTGAATTATTATCTACCTTTTGATTTGCAGTTCCTGCCTCTGCCTGCAGCTGCTGGCTTTTATTTGGCTCGATTTTTTGAAAAGAAAAGTCTAGCTTCATACTTTGCTTTTGTTGTCCTTGGGAGCTTGATGGTTACATGGTTTGTGCTGCACAATTTCTGGGATTTAAATATTTGGTTGGCAGGCATGTCCCTTAAATCTTTTTGTAAGCTAATTGTTGCAAATGCTGTCCTGGCTATGGCTATTCCTGGTTTAACTCTTTTGCCTTCAAAGATAAACTTTTTATCTGAGATCAGTTTGATAAGCCATGCATTGCTCTTATGCTACATCGAAAGCCGATTTTTCAGTTACTCCAGCATTTACTATTATGGATTTGAGGACGAGGTGATGTATCCTAGTTACATGGTTGTGATGACAACTTTATTGGGTTTGGCTTTGGTGAGAAGGCTATCTGTGGATCATCGAATTGGAGGAAAAGCAGTTTGGATTTTGACTTGCCTATTTTCTTCAAAGCTTAGCATGCTGTTTATTGCATCTAAGTCTGTTGTATGGGTTTCAGCTATACTCTTGTTGGCTGTTTCCCCTCCATTACTTCTTTACAGGTAATTGTTGTGAAAATGTCTCATTTTGTCAGTTTGGAGGGATTCTGACCTGTATTATACTTTATTGTTAGCCTCATTATACTTCATTGTTGTATTTTTTAGGGATAAATCAAAAACAGCCTCTAAGATGAAACCATGGCAAGGTTATGCACATGCCTGTGTAGTAGCCTTATCTGTATGGTTTTGCCGTGAAACAATTTTTGAAGCCCTCCAGTGGTGGAACGGAAGGTCTCCTTCAGATGGTTTAATTTTGGGCTTCTGTATACTGTTGATCGGAATGGCTTGTATTCCAATTGTTGCCATTCATTTCTCTCATGTTTTGGTATGTATAATTATCCGATATATTGTTTTGTGTTGTTTGGTTTTGGACTTAAAAGGTTTTTCTCCTTTTTAAAATTTGTGGACTTTGAACCATTCATTATCGTATGCAAACTTTTGTGTTCTCACATGCTAAATAATTAGATAATTATGGTTGGCAGAGTTATCCATCACGCCTTCCCAATTCATGCAAGATATTGAAAGACTGATCTTAAGCTTTTTGTTTACTCTGCAGTCTGTCAAGAGATGTCTGGTGCTGATAGCGGCAACTGGTCTACTTTTAATTTTGATGCAGCCACCTCTTCCTTTGTCACTGAGTTACCAGTCGGACCTTATCAAAACTGCCCGTCATACTGCTGATGATATCTCAATTTATGGCTTTATAGCTGGGAAGCCTACCTGGCCGTCTTGGTTACTTATTATTGCTATTTTGCTAACTCTAGCATCCATTACATCTATAATACCCATTAAATACATTGTTGAACTAAGGACAGTTTACTCCATTGCTATGGGTGTTGCCCTTGGTATCTACATTTCTGCTGAATACTTTGTCTGGGCAGTGGTTCTGGATGTTCTCATTGTTGTTACTATGGTTTGTGCCTCTGTTTTCGTTGTCTTCACTCATATGCCCTCTGCTTCAAGCACAAAGCTTTTACCCTGGGTATTTGCTTTACTTGTAGCTCTCTTTCCAGTTACATATCTTTTGGAGGGTCAACTGAGAATTAAAAATATTCTTGAAGATAGTGAGATAGGAAATTTGGGTGAGGAGGAGAAGAAGCTTACAACATTGCTAGCTATCGAGGGTGCGAGGACCTCTCTTCTTGGTTTGTATGCAGCAATCTTCATGCTTATAGCCTTGGAAATAAAATATAAACTTACTTCAATTATGCGGGAAAAAGTCCTTGAGTCAAGTGGAAATAGACATAGTCATTCTGGTCAAAGTGTATCTGCAAGTTCTCTGCCAAGAGCGAGATTTATGCAGCACCGTCGGTCTTCTACCGTTCCCTCCTTTACAATTAAAAGAATGGCTGCTGATGGAGCCTGGATGCCTTCTGTTGGCAATGTTGCCACAATATTGTGCTTTGCTATATGCTTGGTCTTGAATGTTTACCTTACCGGTGGCTCAAACCGCTCTATATTTTTCTTGGCTCCTATCCTTCTGTTACTTAACCAGGATTCAGATTTTATTGCTGGTTTTGGAGACAAACACAGATACTTTCCTGTGACTGTTGTTATCTCAGTCTACTTTGCTATAACTGCCTTGTATAGCATATGGGAAGATGTTTGGCAAGGTAATGGTGGATGGGGTCTTCAAATAGGTGGGCCAGACTGGATTTTTATGGTGAAGAATTTAGCACTCCTTGTTCTTACTTTCCCCAGTCATATAATTTTCAACAGGTATGTATGGAGCCATACGAAACAGAGTGATTCACCACCATGGATAACATTGCCCCTTAATCTGCTTCCTATTGTATGTACAGATGTTCTCAAGATTAAGATCTTGGGTATCTTAGGAGTTATATATTCACTGGCCCAGTATTTAATTACTAGGCAACAATATATATCTGGTCTTAAGTACATCTAAAACCACCCATGTACTCTTTTGTACTATATGTTGTCAAATTTAGATATATTGATGCTTCTGCTGCTGCTTGTCTTATTGAAATTTGTATGAGGAATATGGCCATATGCATTTTTGTTATTGCTAGCTAAGTAGTCAAAGTCAGTTTTAAGTATTTTTCGATTAATTTATGCTTTGGTTATTTTTGGCTTAGTGTAGTTTGATGCACCTTGTGACATGTCCAATAACTAACAAATTACAACATCCGGTGTTCTTGATTTTGAATTTGATGTGTTCATAAATAAACCGTATGAACACCTACGATGTTTGATGGATAAAAAGTTATTTTGGTAATTTAGACAATTTGAACAGAGGACGAAAAGTTGTGTTGTGGTTTAGCAAGGGACAAAAATTTCAGTTTTGTTTCGTCCTTGGCCCCGAGTTTGTTTTGTCTAGAGAGAGTTTTAAAATCGTACATAATACAATTGAAGTTGTCATGTTCGATTTCATATTTTTTAGTAAATCAAACACACCGACTCATTTTTTAAAGACACGAGTTTGAATTTTATTGTCGATGAGGGCTAAATGCAGCTCCCTTCTATCTATATTTCCAATTTTGTTCTCTTCATTTTTTAATTTATGATTTTGGTCCCTAGTTGCTTTTTAAAATGTCTCATTCTTTCCATCAATGTGTATTGGGTGTGATAATTGGGATACTTATGTGGCAACTAAATTTAGGGCATAAAAAAAGTTATTAAATAGGAATCCACCTCAATGTAAAAAACAAAGAGAATCAACCCAGCCAGACAATGCCTTGCATAAACATATTTATTTCTCTCTCAAACATCTCAAATTTTAAAATATGAATTGTAAGAGTTGAGCATGTCATTATCTTCTACCCTATCAAATTCTATGGTTGAAGATCAAATCAAAAACTAAATGCGCAGATAGCCAAGTGTAAATAGTTAGTGGTGAGGGAATCCAAGTGCACCCTTTATTCTGAGGTGTAAATAGCCTCCAGACTTTTTCATGGCCAAGTCATTTAAACATTTTATATTAATAAAAACGAAAATAAAATTATAAAAATTACATCTTTCATATTGTAGGGGGATTAAGAACCTAACTATTGACTTGATGACCTAGAAAATTCAATTCAATTCAAACTGAACAAAATCTATAACAAACCATTATATTTCTTTTTGTAGAAATTATTATTATTGTTTCCTTTATCTTACGGTATATCAATAGTGTTATTTTTTTTTTTTAAAAAAAATTGCATTTATGTATATTTTTTTTTAATTATTACTACATGGATTTATTTTAATAGTATAACAAATTTATAGTATTCAAAAAAGTTAATAGTTTTTTTGGGTTTTATAAAATACAGTAAGTTTTTTAATTTTTTAAAACGTCAATCCGGTTCTGAAACTATCTTTATCTAATATGTATTATCTGTCTTTTTCTATAACATATTAGACTTTATTTTTGGGTTACCATAATATTGATATAAAATTTTCATCGTTGTCGAAAAACATGTGGGCACATAAGGTGGGTTCTTCCCCCCTAACCAAATTTTTTTCATACGCATGAGTCAGGAATCGAACCCCTGACCACATGCTTAAAAAGACAAGACTATTATCACTTGAACCAATTTAACGTATTACATATTAGACTTGTTCTTTCTGTCTTTTTCTTTCTTTTTCACCTCTCTCATCAAATTCTAAAATGAAGTATAAGAGGTGAGACAATCATTATCTCATTTATATACTATCAAATTCTATGGTTGAAGATCAAATCAAAAACTAAATTTATAGATAGCCAAGTGTAAATAGTGAGTGGTAAGGGAATCCAAGTGCACCCTTTATTCAAAGGAGTAAACAGGACTATATTTTATATTCTATGTATACTGACCATAAAAAAATTTTGATCTTCTTGTAGTGCCTACGAAATTGAGTAAAAGATTGAGAGGGAGTATATCTTTTTGTGGCCAATTATGATCAAACATCTTTTTGCTGACTCACGTATCTTTTTTGTGGTCAAAGATCAAACATCAATCTATATTTGTTTGTGCTTCAATCCATTTGGCATACAAAGGAAAATGCAAATACATAGTCATGTGGTGAGCCTAGCAATCTTAATATACTTAACCATTTTAGCAACTTTCATGCAAATGCATTTTTTCATATTAATTAAATGTACCTGCGTGTCAGGGGCGGACCCAGCCATAAATTTCTAGTGGGGTTAAAAAATTTAGGCATTACAATTTTTTTTTCCATCTCAATAATAATTCAGTTAAATAACAAACAATATGTGAAATTACTACTAATACAACATGTATATCCAAAAAAGAGAACAATAAACCGGAAAATATTTATTCAAAAAAATAAACCAACAAACTATATCTAAAAAGTCACAAAATTTCTATTCGAAAAAAAAAAAATACTAATTTATTGAATATATGTTAAATGCATATCACTTATTTAATTCAATCAGCTTATATCTTATTAATTTTTATTCCAATTTTACCCGTATTTAATTTTTGTTCCAGTTTTACTGTATTATCTTACTTGAAAAAATTAAATATTAATTAAACTTTTTTTTATGTCATGTCATATTTATATGCTAGTTCAATTGCTAATTTTACCCAATTCTATAAATTTAATTAGTGGTCTACTATATTTTGACAAAAAAGTCAAAGTTGATGATTATAAAATTAAACTATATAACTTAAAATAATAATTCATGTATAACCAAAAACTTGAAATCATCAATAATAGACTATGAACTAATATTTGTACTAATACTTAAACTAATATGTATACGAGAGACTTACAGTTATCAATAATAAACTCTAAACTAATATTTACATTAATATTTGTACGAATATGTATAAAAAAAGACATAAAATTATTTATAAAATTTTTATTTTTTATTTTTAGAAAAATTTGGACCGGGCTGGTGTGGCTATAGCTACACTTAGCCACACACACCAAGTCTTGAACATGTCCGTCCATACCGTCTGTCCATAAATTATTTTAGTAGGTGTAACTTAACGGTAATATATACAAACATAACTGCAATCTAAAACATTGTTTCAAAATTAAACATTATTATGCTCAGGCAATTTTTTTTTTTGTTTTGTTGTGAAAACCAAATTTTTTTTATTTATTATTTTGTACTAGTTTTTAAGACATAGTTCGAGTAATTGAGTTGTGACACCTAAAGACGTCTGATAAGAAGATTTAGCGTTTAAATTTTTTGCTCATATAATTATTTAAGAGTCTTGCTAACAAATTTTCTAAAATTCATTGAATAAGTTAAAGTATACCTCTTTTCAATGCAAAATTAAGTTTCTTTTTTTTCTTTTTCTTTTTTAACTTAATATTTTAGACATAATATATATTGGTAAAATTCAATATTTTATAGAGGGGCAAGAGTTATATTCTTCAAGTAACTTTAATTTTTTTTTGTTCTTCAAGTAACTTGATGCTTCCCATCCCTCTCATTATATACTATACATATAATATACATATAATTCAGAAAATCTTTAAAATTAATCATTTTTCTAGGAGATGCTCCTCTTCACACAAACATCCTATTTCTTTAAAAAAAAATTGTTTACATTTTTTCTTTGAGATAACTTTATGAAAATAATTAAATGGAACAAGGTATATACAAAGAAAAGACAGAATATTGATTACAAGTGATCACCTCATGTGAAAAAGGCAAGTCCAAGGCTATATAAAAGCATGGCATGTAGTAGAGCCATTGCACAAAATTATCAAAGCATATATATAATAAAATAATACATTAATTATGCCTATTAACTCAACAAATCCTCTAGTTGTTGGTGGTGTAATTGGAGATGTTTTGGATCCATTTACAAATTCAGTTTCTCTAAGGGTTGTTTATGAAAATAACAAAGAAGTATTCAACAGTGGTGAGCTCAAACCTTCTCAAATAGTGAATCCACCAAGAGTTCAAGTTGGTGGAAATGATTTCAGGACTCTATACACTCTGGTTGGTATACATATATATATATATATTCTTAATTTCTTTAAGTATAATTAATATATGTTTATATAGATCTTAGTTACATTCTTTTATTTTTATAAAAATTTGGATCCCAAAGATAGAAAAGAAAGTTGTCCAGTACATGACGAATAGCCGTTGTAATGACATGCTTTCACTTTGTTCTAGTCAAAAATCATTTTTAAGATTGTATTTAATATAACCAATATTTAGTATTCCAACCTCGAAAATAACTTCAATTTCAAGAGAACACAAGGATTATCGTTTGCATCATCAATATATAACCTTAAATATCTATACAAATTAAACCTAATCATTGTTAATAACAACTGCCACATACAAGAATGCTATCACCTTAGAAAGGGCCAAAATCTTAAATTGATTAAAGCTTTTGTTTCTATATATGGTTTTTGAGTTTGTGGCACTTTGCAGGTAATGTTGAACCCTGATGCACCAAGCCCTTGTGATCCTAATATGGGGGAATACTTGTATTGGTAAGTGCTAAGTGGAAAGTTAACCATATGGACTTAATTAATAACAACTTACTTCCTTGCTTAATCTATATATATATATGTAGCCATGTTATATATGTTTAATTTGATCTTCAAATATCACAAGCATATTTATAAACCCACTTGGGGTTGGTCGAGTGGTGTTGGCTTGGGCCCTTGGAGTATGCTCCTCTCAAGGTCTCAGGTTCGATTCCCACTGGTGCCAATTTCGGTGGGCCAAGTCCATACAGAGCAAAAAAACTCTGGCTTTAAATGGGGCCCCCGCAAGTGGGCGGTGGGATTGGTCCCCTTGGATTAGTCGGTCCTAAGGCCGGATACCAAGTTTTCAAAAAATAAAAATAAAAAAATAAAAAAAATATCACAAGCATAATTAAGCCCATTGTTGTTAAAATTGCGTTTTAACTTGTAAACTCGTCCGATTTTGCGTTTCTAGGTATGAAAAACGTGTTAAATTGGATGTAAACTCGTTTTCTGGTAAAGTCGGGGAAAAAAACAAGTTTACACTGAGTTAACTCGATCAAACTCGCTGGAATCGTGTAAACTCGCACGAGTTTACTTGTGATTGCGAGTTTACCTTTAAAAGCTCATGATGCTATTTATGTGGTGATTTAGTTTATTTTGCTCTTATAATTAAGTCTATATTTTGAAATATTGATGTTTTTATAGTAGTATATTAGTATATATGTCATATACATAATAATTTTTCATATTATTTTAATTTTTGATAAACTCGTACGATTTTATGAGTCAAGTTTACGTGTCGAGTTTACCTAGACAAAACGAGGTTAGGTAAAAACTCGATCCCGACGACCTTTTAGACCGTATGTTATTGTTTTGTTCAAAAGAATGCACTAATTGGTGCTTGTGAATTGTATTCATATATTGATGCGTTGATTTCTGTTGTATCTATTAGGATCACATTATCTAAAATTTTTGATAAAGCACTTTTCTTTATTAGAGTAGTTTGGATTTACTTATTTAACTTTTATCTATTAATAAAAAAATTGTAATATTATTTGGGAGAAGTTAGGACTCTATTTGGAAATGCCAATAAGCTAACTTGTAACTTATAGCTTTTAGTTTATAAGCTAAAAACTCTGTTTGGTAACAATTTTTAAAAAAGGGCTTATAGCTTATTTTACCTAGCTTATAACTTATTTTTTAAACGCTATTTCAAGTAGCTTATGAGCTTATCATTTTTCTTCCAATTTTACATCTATCATTTTACTTGAAAAAATTAAATAGTAATTAAAAAAATTTTCTTATGTCATTTTATACTTATAAGTTAGTTAAACCGCTAATTAATTTTACCAAACACTACAAATTCAAGCAGCTAACTTATTCGCTATAAGCTAAAAACTGACTTATAAGCTATTCACTATAAGCTAGCTTATCAGCTATCTACTATTTTTTACCAAACAGATATGTGAATGGCTTATTGACATTTTTCATAAGCTTTTTTCAGTTTTTTTTTGGGGTCAAGCTTTTCAGCTTATTTTATAATTAGTGGTTCAATATAACTTAGGAAAACAACTTATATATACACAAGTAATTTAACTTTATTTTATCTTTAATTTACAATAGAGATAACTTATATAAACTTTCTGTAAAAAACAACACTTATATAAATTTATACATAAGCACTTCTTATAATAAGCGTTGTGCTATAAATTGCAATTAAATTGTTTATCCAAGAACTTAATAAGAAAGTTTTTAGGTATAATTTATTTTTCTGATAATTTTTTTTAGTTATTTTCATATAAGTTATAATTGATTTCATAAGTTAAAAAAAAAAAGTAGTTTATTGGAAAATAAACAAGGAATATTCAACCTTTGTGAAGTTATGAAAAGATAAGTTAAAAAGAAAATTTAATTTATTTTCTTCAAAAAAGTCAAAAAGAAAAAGTTCAGCAAACACGAGTTGACATATTCAACCAAACCAAGTAGTCTTAATTTTGCATCTTGTGGAGTCGCTATCACAAGCACCAAACTTTAGCAATTGTACTTTCTCCCAATCTTTATTATCAATGTCTAGCTTTATTTTGGTTTTGCGTAAAAAGAAAAAACTTTATTTTGGTTATATACTTCTTCTAATTTCATATATATATATATATATATATATATATAAATTGTTTCGTGAATTTAGCTCAGTTCGTTTATTCACCTTTAAAATAGAATTTCTAAGATCTTATTTTCATTGAATGGGTCCTTAGGATGGTAACCAACATTCCAGCTACTACAGGGACAACGTTCGGTACGTGCACAACTTTCTTTCACCATTTAATTAATTATTTTTAGTGTTTTATTTTACAGCAAAATTATGATCAATTAGGTGTACAAGCAAATACAGTATACTTAGGACATTCTTATCTTTCATATATCATAAAGGAGATAACATTTTTTTGAAGGATAAAGGAGATAACATTTTCTCAATAATTTTAACTTAATTATTGCATATATATAATAATAATAATAATAATAATAATAATAATATGGTCGGGGATATAATTAGTAGATTTCATGAATTAAATTGAAGGACATTTTGTGCCATTCAAAAAAATTGAAGGATATTTTAATATGGACCTAAAAAAAATTAAGACCTTCTCCATCTCTAAAAAAAAATGTAGGCTATTTCATGAGAGAAAAATACAATAGAGTTTCTAGTGTCCCATGTCTAGTGAGAGCGAGACCCATATTTGGAGGACCCACAAAGCTTTTAAATGTGTCTTTTTTTTTTTTCATTGAAGGATTCTTCCGTTTAATCTCTTTGAGAAATAGATGGAGGGAATCTTGGTCAAAAAAGTGTTAAAAGATAAATTCTTACGAATTTTAGTAAAATAATCAATTTTATAAAATTGAATTAATGTGTTATACTAAGTTAACCTAAATAGTTTATATTTAACCAATGCCATAAAAATACCAACAAGCTTGCAATTGGTTTAATATCAATTTTATGGCTCGTTTAATGGTTAATATGTGATAGAGACGATAAGATATAAAAACATGGTAATGATATAAACATGACATGATAACATTATTCTATCGTATGTTTCTTGTAATTTTTAATTAAATATTCTAATTATAATAGGTTGTTAACTTTTTATATAATTTAAATTACAAAGTTACCCAAGTGAAAAAATCATACATATTTTTGAAAATAATTATTAATATTTTTTTATTTAAAATCAAAAAAAAATTTATTTATATTTTATTAGATTTCAATTTTTATTTTAAACTGTATTTTATTGGGGCAAATCAAAAAATTATTTTTTTATCCTGTTTAGCTGATTTCTAACCCAACTCATAGTCAAAATAAAAATTTTAACTAAAGAGAAATGATAGGATATATTTCAAAATTAACTAATCATATCACGCTGTCTCATCAAACTGAGTTATGAGTTATGTCAGACTCTTATCCTAACCATCAAATTAATTGAATTTAATGAAGTTCTCAATTTTTCTTTTCTTTTGCATTTTTTAAGTTTTTGTAACAATTTAAGTTTTTTTTTTCTACTATTCTTTATTCATTTTTCATTCAATTTAATCGTTGTAAAAATAATTGAATGAATTGTAGGGCAAGAGATAGTGAGCTATGAAAGTCCAAGGCCAACATCAGGGATTCAGCGTGTGATATTTGTGTTATTTAAGCAACCTTGTAGGCACACAATATTAGCTCCTGGATGGAGACAAAATTTCAATACAAGAGATTTTGCAGAAGTTTATAATCTTGGATTACCTGTTGCTGCTCTCTACTTCAATTGTCAAAGAGAAAATGGTTCTGGTGGAAGGAGGTTGATCATCTAATAATGCAACAATAATAATATCTAATCATATGAACAAATCCATATCCTTCAATATAGATAATAAATAATAGTGGATAACAAAAAAAAAAAGTGGATATGGATATGGATAATTAAAAAAAAACTAAAAATAAAATACTATAAATGTGGAGGAATTAATGATTCATCTAGGTCTGGAAGCCTGTATCAACTCCGATGAATTTGTGAGACCTGAATCAACTAAACTTGTCATAACAAAAAAAATAAAATAAAAATTAAGGTGGAGACCTCTTATCCGAAGTTTTTCTACCTCTTGTTTGATTTTGTTGTAGTTTTTTGATTTTGTTATTTATCAAAATAATAGAGAAGCCTAATTCAAATTGAAGTGTGTATTTATCTATTTGCCATTAAAAAAAATTAAAATATGTATTAGAAAATAACGTGACTTTCTCCTGCTATATATATATATATATCAATCTCATTTTTTTTCCACCAACTTTTCTGTCACAAAATACACCAAAGTCATAGTAATTTTATAATTTCTTCCGTGTAAAAATTAGTATTGAAAATATTATAGCTATATTTCCTTTTTAAGGCATAAATTGGTAACGGTATTAAATTTGTCAAAACAAGTATTTGTTCTTTTTGCAGAATTTCATTGACTAGTTTACAAGAACTAAGAAAATTGATAGTAAACTAAATTTGTAAATTTATTAAGGAATGATAATAGAAAATATTTTTACAAAACAAACGAGGCCTATAATATCTTCCTTCAAATTTAATCATTTTAATCTCTTATTTCTAAATTTCTATTGCAAAATTTATATAATAAGAAGTCGTACGTTGTCTTCACTTTTAGATTAAATCCAGGGGCGGCCTGTGCACATATGTATGGAATGTGCGACAGTATTGGCCTCAAAATTTTGAGGATCTCAACTCAAAATTTTGAGGTTCTATAATATTACTTATATATTATTTATACTTTTAGATTAAATCCAATGGATTGTATTTTTTTTATAAAAAAAACCAAAAAATTCAAAAAAATAAATAAAATATTAACACTATCGTGTGATTTAATTGTATGTATGTATCAAAAAGTATACCCAGTTAATACATAAAAATTAATATATTTTGTAGAACTTTTTTTTAAACCAACAATATATGCAATTAAATTCTTTTTCATTTTTTCTACCAAGAAAAAAAATTGTTTTTCATTTTTTTGTTTACAAAACTCTTTTACATTTGAAACAAAAAGTAAAAGAGCCTGCAGTTTTATCATCCAATAGAAAAAGCGTATGCACTTTTTTTTTTTTTTTTTTTTTTTTTTGTGGGTATAGCTTTATACTAGTACTAGTTATAGTTATATATTATAATATACAATAAATTAATGCTCACAAGGTGAATGTTGTTCTAAAGAATAGTGTTTATGAAATCTAATACTCTTCTGGTAGCGACAAGGATATTCCTGTGATATATACAACTCCACATACTAAGCATCATTAGCAAGACCACAAAATTTGTGGATGAAACACTATATTCTCGTGATCAATTTCCATTAACTCATTGGAGTATCAAACATCCAAAAAAAATAGGAAAAAATAAAAACACAAATTATTATATTAGGGTGGCGAAACAAGTTGAGTCTGTCGGACCGGTTGATTTATCAGCTATATTTCAGGTGAGTGGGATCTCAAACTTTTAAGTTGATCCGTCTCGTTTAATCCGTTGAAAAATGCAACGGTCCACATGTTAGTTAAAAATTAATCATTTTTTTTCATGTGAATTATGTCAATAAATCTCATGGGTCCGGTGTTGCTAATAAAGTATTACATTGTTCCTTATTTTTTATTATTTTATTTTATTTTTTATACTAAAAATGCTAGGACTCCACCTTTAAACCTTTTTAACATGGTCCATATATTAGATGCATCCTTGAAAAATATGGAAAAGTTTGGAGTGTGAGAGTAGTTTAGCATGCATGAATTGATTTATATAATTGCTTAAATTAGTGAAAAAAATTAATAATAAAGTTAAAGATCCATGAATTGACCCTTTTTATTAAACTCCAAACTCCAACTCCATTGGTAGGAATTATAAAATTATATGTTCATTTATCCAATCCCATATATTAGACTTGTTTTCTCTCATGTCATTGTCTTCCTTTTCCCCTCTTTCTCTTACACATGAAATTCTAAAATGAAGAGTAAGAGATGAGACAATCATTATCTTCTACCCTATCAAATTCTATGGTTGAAGATCAAATCAAAATCAAAATTTGTAGATAGCCAAGTATAAATGTTGAGTGGTGAGGGAATCCAAGTGCACCCTTTATTCTAAGGTGTATATACTTATTACTAAATTTTATATTCCATAAATGCTGACCATCAAATTTATTTTTTTCAACTTGTAGTGCCTACGAAAGAGTAAAAGATTGACAAGTATCTTTTTTGTGGCCAAGGATATAACATCAATCTAGACCCAATAGTGCTCCAATCCATTTTGCATGCAAAATGTAAATGAAGTTTAAAATTGCATTTTTGGCAACTACATAATATAGTGTATGAGCTTAATATTTAACCTTAACAATTTAGATTGTGTTTGAAGGAGTGAATTCAAATTTCTTTTATGTCAATAGTATTGCTTGGATGAAAAATTTAGAGGATTTTTTAAAAAATGAAGAGATTTAATGTTGAAATAATTCGTCAAAGTTAAATTTAGAGAATTTCAAACATTATCTAAAAATTAGGAATTTGAAATTCTTTTTATGAAGTGGCAAACATTATTTTGTTGGGTCATGAGGGGGCAGTCGAGAGATTATCTACATTGGGTTCAGAACAACTATACAAGTGAGTTGGATACTACACTTTTACCCAAAACCTTAAGACATTAGGTTTATGGATTATCTCACTTCTAAAGTGTTCAACTTCAACTTTTTTAACCAATGTGAGGCTTAACTTACCTCACACTTGTCACAACACATTGAAACTCACACAACTGTGAGTTTTCATATTTGACATGGACGAAGATGTTCAACTTAGTAATATCGGCAATTGCCAGTTAAACTAAGACTTATAGACTTAAAAATCGTTTTTTTTTTTTTTGTCTAGTGGCTTGAAATTTCACGTTAAAGGTGAATAAGTGGAATGTCTGAGGTTCGAATCCTGACTCCTGCATAATCTATGCGATATTCCTATCAACTGAGCTAAGCTAACGGATACGAAAATTCCTTAATTTATTGCTCTATATAATGTGAATCGCAAATTCCTTTGTAGTGCTAAATGGATCCCCACATTGCAATCCTCATCCAACTAGTATAATTTATATTCCATACATGCTAACCATAAATCTTTGTTAGATTTGTAGTGCCTATGAAAGAGTAAAAGATTGAGAGAGTATATTTTTTTTGTGGCCAAGGATAAAACTAGATGTCTAGATTTGTACGTACCGTAGTTTTTGAGGCATAGTTCAACTACTCTTTGAGTTGAAAAATTAAGAATAGTTTAGGATGAAAATTCTAGCTAGAGTTCATCAAACTCTAATTCATTATACTCCTATTTGTTTTCTATTTTTTTCTTTAAATGGAGGGAATATCAATCATAAAACACATAAAATTTCATATAAACTATTTAATTTTAAGGTGTGTATAATATGGATCTCTTAAAATTGATTTAAGGGTGTATCCTTATCATTTAGGAAAACATAACTCTTATAATAATAAAAAGAGAGAATAAATATAATAATTTATTAAAATAAAGTTCATTTTTGGATCAGGTGCATATTAAAATTTTCCGTTATTTTGGTAAAGCTTATTATTTGGAATTTGTCTAATATGAACCTCTAAACATTGTGCAAGAATAAAATTTTACCATTAAAATAATAAAAAGTAGAGTGCAAATGTGTAATATTTGTTAAAATTTACTATAAACAGTACGGTTTATATTTTGACATGTTCATATTAGAATCTCTTATTTTACGTCCGTTTTAAGCTTTTTGACGAATCATTAATTAAATAAATAGTTGTGAAACGTACTAAAAAAAACGGCAATTTTAACCGTTTATTATTTTATTTGTGTTTCAATATGAATGTACTCTATTATGATGAACCTCTTAAAAGGGGTCCAATGATGAAGTAATTTGTTAAAGACTACTCCAAGAAGGTCACCCATCCAAAGACTACTCCAAGTCAAGCACGCTTAACTGTGGAGTTCTTATCGAATGAGCTACCGAAAAGAAGATGCATCTTGTTGGTATAGGTAGTACCCATCAATCCTTATAAGCCTTCCTTCCACCATGCAGTCTCAAACCCGCACAGCCTCAGGATCCCTCTCATTCCGATGTGATTCGTTTTTTGCCTAGAAGCTGCCAAGAGCCGCTAATTGTCATGCCTCATGCACCGACAACCACTCCCCGCCCTCGTCAGACCCGGGTGTTACATGCCCACCAGCTTCCGCTTGGTTCGTCCCCGAACCACATCGTACTGGGAGAGGTCTGCTCTGATACCATTTGTAACATCCCAAACTGCTTTCAGGTTGACCGACTGACCAATGTAACGCCCCAATATTTTATATATGCATCTTATTGATCTATTATTTGATAAATAAATTCTATAATAATATGTTAACTATTTTATATTCTATTTATTTTATAAGATAATGAATATTTTATCAAATCATCTTTGGAAAAAATAATTATTTGACGAGTATTTTTCATTGGTCAATCCACAAATTACTTTAGGATCTCAGTATATTTTAATTATTCAATGTAATGCTAGTATTCTTTTATATAGGAGCAACCGAATATATTCGAAATGTTAATTTAATTCTTATATTGAAGTATTTTATTTTTATTAATGGTATTGAAACATTTTAGCCTAAAGAGGCACACGTTGATCCATGGATTGGGTAGAGCCTTTGATCAAAACTCATGAAAGCAATTTATGTGGCCCTTATTTTATTTAAATGCACATTTAGTCAACACTAATTATTTCTATAATGATTCCACATTATTCCTCTTCAATGCTTAGACCTTTCCTATTCAAATTGGTCATAAAATAAAGTTAGCAAATCCCTAAACTCATGGGATATACTTGGTGTAGCAAATCCCTAAACTCATGGGATATACTTGGTGTAGCCTTCTCATTACTTCCAATCCCTATTAACGGTGCAAACCTTATGAATAATATTTGTTCACAAATCACCCCAATTCATTCCCTTCTTAGTGACAACAAAAAAAAAAAGAGGATAACCACCGATCTCCTCCTTCATGCAAGCCTCACGCAAATTTTGAGGCACTCATACCATTCTCTTGATTTCCCCAAGTCCCTGACGATACACCATCACCATCAATAGTCCATTGAAAATATTTTAAGTCTCACAAGTATCCATATACCATATATTTTCTCTTATATTTCACGTAAGTCTTTCTATACACCTTTTTCTATTTTAATCCATCCTTTTCTATTTTAATCCTTGTTTCACCTTGTGAATCCTAAATCTAAGTCATTTTCATTTTCCTTTGGATTGTCCCCGTTAACCGTCGGATCGTTGAATCAAACTTTGGAGCGTGAGATATCGTATATGCACTTTAGTTGCGAATTTAAGATAGTACAGTAATTGGAAGAAAGCACTTGAGGTAAGGGCTTTTTCCCCATACATTCATGCTACATAGGGATTTGTTGTGAGATAATGGTAGAACCTTTATCACTAAAATAAACCAAAGGTATCAATTTTATAAAAATAAATTCATACTCAGTTTATATACGTGTGCTTTTAATAATTAGAATAATTATATACATGCCTTGCGTTTGCTTATGTTTTGGAATTATTGTATATGCCTTGTGCTTGTTTATATATGTCGTGTATATATGGTTGTTAGTTTCCTATTTGTCTTATATGATTTAAGATTTTGGTTTGCACCTTTTCTTCGTGGCCTATGAACATTAGTTTGTGGGTGTGATCTAATAAATATAAATTAAGTGATGTAAATAAAAGTACATGAAGGACTAAGTTATGTCGCAGGTCAAATTGGTCTTTTAAGAAAGTGAAGTTCCATGCATCATATAGATGTGTAGAGAAGAGTCTGTTTAGAGCTGGTGTGACAAGTTTTAGGGCCTGTGTGGCAGAACTTATTTTTAGCCTGTGTGGCGGAACTTATTATTTAGCCTGTGTGGCAGAAGCCTGTGTGGCAGAACTTATTTTTAGCCTGTGTGGCAGAACTTACTACTTAGCCTGTGTGGCAGAAGCCTGTGTGGCAGATTTTCTTATCCGGATCATTGTCTCATATAGGATTGTCTTAGTTGCATTGCATTGCATATAGAAAGGGAGAAAAAAAAATACAATAGTAAATAATTATTACAATTATAATAAAAGCAAAGAAAAAGTATAGTTAGTCCATGGTAAAACGGTGATCGTTGCTTCCTTGTCTTTCATTTGATTTTTCCGTGCAATTTGTAGTATGTGTAATTATGTTGCTTTGTTTATTACTGTGTTTAACAATTATATGCTGCCTATATGTGTATATGTGACTCTTATCACCAAAAAGTTTTTATAATAAACTAATAATTATATTTTCGATAAGGTGAAGTGTTTTGTTATTATTTTATAACATTTTCTTGTGGTGAGTATGATTCAATATGGACCAGGAAATTGACCCTTACAACCAACATTTTAGGTACTCAAGGAGAAAGCTTTGATTGAATGTGATGTGATGCTCGAAGGCGCACGAACGGGGAAAATTGGGTTTTGTAAATTTGAGAATTTTTATGTAATAAATGTAATAAATAAGTTCTTTGTTGTATTTTCTTCCGCTGGAAATTTTCAAACAATAATTCATTTTTAATTAAGTTTATAATTCTTTGAATTTCACTTCAATTATCTTTATAACTATTTTATTTTAAAAAGGAAAAAAAATAATTGCACATTTTCTAATTAAATATGGTTTTTAAGAAATATCTTGGATGAAAATCCGGGATGTTACAGGGACTATTCTTGACTATATGGTAAAATGTAAGAACTAAAAACATATTTAACCTCTTGTTAATAACTATTTTTTTCAATGTCATATATATATATATATATATATATATATATATATATATATATATATAAAATTGAGCAAAGAGGTACATGATTAGTGCTACTAGATGTCTTTCTGATGTCTACTAGTCACTATGATATCTCATAATGCTCTTAATTTACCTAAAAAAAATGTCATATATATATAAAATAACGGAAATTAAGATTTAGTACAAATATTTTGGAGTATAAGTAATACACTAAAAAAAATAACAAAGGTAAGAGGCAAATAAAAAAAAAAGACATGAAAAAACTTGTTAATAACTATTAAAACACTTGTTCCTATTTTTTTTTTATTATTACTATAAAATCTACTATTCATTCTATTGAAAATACTCAAAATAGTTAGGATTCCAATTTGGAACTTTTTAGGAGATACATATTAGACAAATTCATTTAATATTATTATTATTTTTCTAGAAGAGATGCTCCTGTTCACACAAACATACTTTCTTTTTTTTTTTTTTTTTTTTTTTTTTTTACATTTTCTATATGAAACAATTAACTTTTTAAGAAAATAATTAAATCGAACAAGGTATATATACAAAGCAAAGACAGAATATTGATGACAAGTGATCACCTGATGTGAAAAAGGCAAGTCCAAGGCTATATAAAAGCATGGCATGTAGTAGAGCCATTGCACAAAGTTATCAAAGCATATATATAATAAAATAATACATTAATTATTATGCGTATTAAATCAACAAATCCTCTAGTTGTTGGTGGTGTAATTGGAGATGTTTTGGATCCATTTACAAATTCAGTTTCTCTAAGGGTTGTTTATGAAAATAAGAAAGAAGTGATCAACAGTGGTGAGCTCAAACCCTCCCAAATAGTGAATCCACCAAGAGTTCAAGTTGGTGGAAATGATTTCAGGACTCTATACACTCTGGTTGGTATACATATTCTTTAATTAATTTTAAGTGTATATATATATCGATCTTAGTCAATTACTTACATCTTCAATTTTGATTTTTAAGATTACCATATATAAACTATAGCACAAAGGGTGCTCAAAACTATTACAAAGAGAGACTTATTAGATAATTATACATATAAGAATATACATATTAATTTATTTAAAAAAGAATATAAATATTAAATGTAATTCTCCAAAGATAGAAGAAAATCTACCTTAAGAGTTTTATTAATTGATAATTAAGGCCGACATACCAAAATCAAAACATTGAGCTCAAGTAATAGATGAGTCCCTTAGAACAAATTGAGAATTACTCGAATTTGATTTCTGATAAAAAATAATTATTGGCCATACACCCTTGTGAAGAATAAATATGAAATAGCTTAGGCAAGTCATCACTTGACATACTAACAAACAAATAAATCTAATTCTGTTTCGTGAAATCTCAAACAACGAATAAATTTGCTTAAGAGGCCAAAATATTTAGTTTTAACTTTGTAGCACTTTGCATGCAGGTGATGTTGAACCCTGATGCACCAACCCCAAGTGATCCTAATATGAGGGAATACCTGTATTGGTAAGTGGGAAATTATACACATATGGATTTTACAAAGGCTAAATTACCCTAAACCCTAAAATTTATACATTTTGATGCATATATTTCTTTTGTATCTTTTCAAATTAAGCAAATAATTTAATTAAACACTAATTGAATAAATTTTGATGCATATATTTCTATGTAAAAATTGTTTCTATATAGACATATATGGGACATAAAGTGAAGCTACGACCTCCCTCCGAACTATTCAATTGAATTCTCTTCATTTATATTTTTGTTTGTTTTGAAATAGTAATTAAATTCTCCATTCTTAAATTTTTTTAGACCATTCTTATAAAATTTAATAAAGATAGGGATACTTTTCAAAATATGATTTTTTTTTAAAAGTTTAGAAATTATAGGGGCCTATTTGCAATTTTTAAATTTTTCAAAAACTTACGGGGATTGATTTACAGTTTTTGTAAATTTATAGGAACCAATTTTGTATTTTTTTTATATTTATAGGGATCGATTTTCAAAAGGCAAATGCTAACATGTGCCCTAAGGGCATATTTTAAGGTACATTTAATTAACTAATATCTCATTTAATTTACTTCAAAAATAGTAATAATTAACTTTATTAATTAAAAGATATAGTTCACTATATTTATTATCTATTTAAGAGAATTGGAAAGACAAAATATATTATGCTGCCAAATTTGATTTATGATCACGTGATTGGTAATACGACCATAATTATATGCATCCAATTTTTTGTTGGTTTGTTAACAATCAAACTTATAGTACTCCTGGTAATACTTGATTTATGCCAACTTGTGATTTTTGTTTTTTTTTTCGGTGAACAAATTGAGTATTATAATATTATGTTGTAATGGTAACGATTGTTAGTACTATTTTAGCTTTTGAATTGCTAATATGTTTTAGAATTTTATAATACTTACTATAATTTAATTTTTTTTCATCTTAAAAAAAAGTTTGAAAAAAAAAGCTTAGTAGCAAAAAATATGTGACCAATCGCGTGATCATAGATCAAGTATTTGGCAAGTATCATATTTTGCCTATGCAATTTTTTTAAATTGGTAATAAATATAGTGAACCATATCTTTTAATTAATAAAATTGATTATTGCTATTTTTAAAGTAAATTAAATGAGATATTGGTTAATTAAATGCACCTTAAAATGTGCCCTTAGGGCACATGTTAGCAGAACCCTTTTCAAAATTATAAACATTGCGAAGAATTTCCAACCTAAAAAATATAGAGGTTGTATAAATTTTTGAAACATATAAGAACCAATTTCCATAATTAGCAAGATCCAATGTACTCTTTAAGTATCTTAAATAGTATAAGATTTTGTAAAAAAGTTTATGGGAATTTCATATTGAGAATCAAAATATATCACTTTTTGAATAAAAAATTTCTTTAAATGAAAAGTTAATTTCTTTAAATGGAAAGTTCTCAAGGACATTCGTTAATTAGCAAGACCCTCGAAAGAATTATATGAACCAATTTAAAACATTTACCGGATATGTATATTTTACAAAAATGATTGTTCGAAAGTTTATACCATATAAGTCAAATCTATAACTTTTTGCATAAATGTAATATGTTATTATGATGTTGTCAAGATTAAAATTGTATATTAAAAGCATGCGAGGTAGATAAATTGGCCAATAATTATTCCAACCAGAAAATAAATGTGGATTCACCCGACCAATTCATATCATAGAATGAGTTCATTAACCACTTGAGTTTAATATCTTAGTTGTCCTATATTCGTTTACAAATTAATCTTGTGTGTGTGTTTTGTTTTTTTTTTTTTTATTATGTAAACTTTTGTTTGGCTGAATTTATTTCCATTCTAACCTTTTTTAAATTTCTTTTTTTTTTTTAAACTAGGATGGTAACCAATATTCCAGCGACAACAGGGACATCTTTTGGTATGTACACAATTTTTTTTGTGTGTCTAATATTTACCTCTAAAAATTGATTTAAAGATGAACTTTACTATATTTAATAAAAAAAATTAATAATAAAAAATGGAGAACAAAAGTAACATTTTAACTAGTGTCATCGAGCATAAATAACACTATTTAACATAATCCTATTTTGAATGAATGAATTGTAGGGCAAGAGATAGTGAGCTATGAAAGTCCAAAGCCAACATCAGGGATTCATCGTGTGATATTTGTGTTATTTAAGCAACCTTGTAGGCACACAATATTAGCTCCTGGATGGAGACAAAATTTCATTGCAAGAGATTTTGCAGAAGTTTATAATCTTGGATTACCTGTTGCTGCTCTCTACTTCAATTGTCAAAAAGAAAATGGTTCTGGTGGAAGGAGGTTGATCATCTAATGTTGCAGCTGCAGCAACATTAATAATAATAATAATAATAATAATAATAATAATAATAATAATAAATAACAGTTGATACGATACCGTGATCATAACTCAATTGTAAGAATATTGCAATATGTAGGATTCAAAGATTGAATCCGAATTTCACTACTTATTTATTTTAAAAGTGAAATTATAGCCGCTAAACTATTTAACAAAAATAAATAAATAAATAGTGGAAATGCATGTATACCTATCATATTATGTCATCAATATTTTAATAATCAAATATGGAAAAATAAATGAATAGTGGATATGTTACTGTCTCTACACATCTTTCTTCTATATTTGCTAATCATTTATCTTCACTCGCCTATACATAATAGGACAGGTCGGGTAACCTCAAACCCGACCTGACCCGACTTCGAATTATTATTTAATTTGGACAGTGAATATTTTTCAATAAATGATGTGGGACAAAGTTGGGATTAACCTGAAACTATTGAATTGAGACTGTCGAGTTTAGTTTGAGTTGTCCTCACACCTAGCAATGTCATTTTAAACTATAGATAGGCTTTAGAAACTGTTGTTGTATATATGTGCAACTTTGAGAACAATTTTTGTGAATTACTATTAATCACATGTTTCTCAAAAATATTTTTGTCTAAGCTAATATAATTTTTTATTCGGAAAAGATTAAAAAGCGCATGCATTTTTATGACTCAAAAGAAAAAGCGCCGCACTTTATACTTTATACTTTTATACTTTACATTATTACACCATATAGTAACCGAATATAACTCAATCTGTTTTATGTTATGAAAATATATAAAACTCCTATGGGAGCTTACACTAGGGTAGGATGAATATTCTTATATATGATATCTATATCTTCATATATACATTTCCACAAATTAAGTATCTTTGTAAGACCACAAAATATGAGGATGAAACACTATATTCTCATTCTTCACGCTCATGCATGTGATTGTCATCAATTTCCATTAACTCATTGGTGATATAACAACCAAAACATTTTGCTAACACTCTCCACCATTCACAAAACTAAATTAAATTCGCTCACACCTTTTTTCTTCTTTATGTACTCCTATTGTAAATAAGCATTTGATTTTTTGTTTTTTTTTTTCTTTTAATCCATGATACCCATAACTTTATCCATAACTTTGAATAAATTGTTTAAAGGTTTCGTGAGAGGGCATTATAGGACACATTCTCCTAGCTACTTTTTCATGAAATAAGTAAGAAACTTAGGGAGGGCGCATTTAGAAAAATCCATTCAAAGGTTAACTTAGTATATGTGGTAGGTTAATTTTTTTTTATTGGCAAATAATATTATATAATAATAAGTAAAAAAAAAGAAAGAAAATTCAGAATACAAATGGGTATGCCAACACATTTCCTTCAATTTTGACTGTCGGTTGATTCAATCCAACTCGGATTTAGTCCATGATGTTTTAGTCTTGAATCATCAAAAGACTATATTAGAGGGGCCCTATAGTAACTTATGTCTTGAAGCTAGAATACTAATAAAAGAAGAAGAGCCTTTTTTTAGTTCTTTTAGAAACTCGGTATTCAGTTTAATGACCAACTATTTTGGGAGACTAATTTCACCGTCTATTAGCTGGGGTCCCAAAGCTCTGTATTAACTGTTAAGATTTTGAGAGTTTGACGAAATTGAATGATATATAAAAGCTATGAGAGCTTGAAAGAGGGTAAAATTTATAAGAATTCATTTTGATAAAAGATGATAAAACGAGTACAATTGATAGTTATTAAAGGCTTAATTAAGTAACTAACTACTTAATAACAAATTAACAAACTATAACTAATCATCATTATTCTTTAACACTTTGTATGAATTGATCCAATACAAAAATTAGCATAAACCTGAAATCTAAAAAAAGCACATTTCAATTACCCCAAGTCTATACTATAACCTATGCAGGTTAAGAGCTTTTGTTAGTTATTCTAGCATTTCCACCAAGTATATAGTATATGGTTTCAATATAATATTCTACTGGCATATTTACCACCCCAAATATTATCCATCTAATGTGACGTATGGAAAATATGGTAGATAGGTGCCTTAGCTAGCTGAACTTATTTATTAAGTATCTTTGGAAGACCACAAAATTTGAGGATGAAACACTATATTCTCATTCTTCATCCATGTGATCAATTTCCATTAACTTATTGCTCACACTCTCCATTCACAAAACAAAATTAAATTTGCCCCACGTATATCCTATTGTAAATAAGCATTTGATTTTTTTTTCTTTTAATTCATAATATCCATAACTCGAGTCTCGAATAACGTAGACCTTTGAAAAATGTTTAAAGGTAGACTCTTAATATTTTTATATATGTATACTATTTTTTTTAAAGGATTTATACGACCAAATTTTAAAATTCAGACATGTAAAATGGATTTCTTACACTTTGTAAATTTTAAAATTTAGATATACAACAAATCCTTAAAAAATATTTAACCACGGCTAATCCGTGGCTAACATAACCGTGCATAACTTTTTACCTAGGGAAATACATATAAACTAAAGGTGTTCTGGATTTTGGATGGAGGGCACAAAAAGTGTGGGGGTGGAAAAAGTAACACAAGCCACCCTATAACTATAAATAGCCCATATTCAATATGAGGAGGCCCACACCCCAATGCTCTTGTTGTGACAATTTCATCGGAGACAATCTAGTGTTCATCTTTGCCCTTCAACTTAATTGAATAATTTGAAAAAAATAATAATAAATGGCCAAAACTTTATGGGAAAAAATTTAATGGCACCCAAGATTTCATGGAAAAAAAATAATGGTAGAGAATCTCTTTCCCTTATTTTACATACGGTTTATGGTCATCTGAGTATGTATGAGATGGTTGTAGTTTATGCCCTAATTGTATCATCATTAATTCGAATATGATGTCTTAAATCCCAAATAAGTTTAAGAGAATGATGCACCAATCTAAAATAAATTCTTTCCTATTAATAATTAAATTGATTCAGATGAACTAAGACCTATACAATTCTCGGTGAAAAAAAAGTTGTTAATCGTCACAATTAACTACTCTAATGGTGGTTCTGTGTAACCCGTTGTAGTATTCCTGCTCTTGGTAGACAAATATTTTATAATCACAATCAAAGCTATCCATATTGTACCATTTTATTGAGTTTATAAAATAACTTACAAAATAAATATATAATTTGTACATACCAACGATGTAAAAGTACATTCAAAAAAGCACACTTATTAATACATGAATATCATTACGACTTATACTGCATGTTTGGTTTGGTGATGAGTTTGACGAAATCACAGTGAACCACATTAATTTTGACAAAAGTTGCGTTTTGAAACTTTAATAGAATCACAATGACACCATAATTTCATCGAACTTATTGTAATTCCAAACATGCACATATAGTCTACTCGTCAAAAGAAAATAAATTAAAACGAGGAATAGGGACACACATCAAAGGATGAGCCCTTCTAAGGATAGTAGAAGGTTTCTCTTCCATGTTAACTTTTCCATTACCACCAACCTTCCATTCAAAACATTGAATCAATGCAGCAAGATTTGTTGGAACAACTTGAAGTGCTAATGAGGTACCAGTGCAAAATCTTATTCCAGTTCCAAATGGAATAAATTGAAAATTTTGTCCCCTCACATCAAACTTATTCTCTTCACTCATAAACCTTTCTGGCTTAAACTCAAGTGGATTCTCCCACAATTTAGGGTTCCTACCCATTGACCAAAAGTTAACATATAAAATAGTCTTTGCTGGTATCTCAAAACCACTAACATTACAACTCTTAGATGATTCTCTAACCATTAATGGTATTGTAGGGTGTAATCTTAGTGTTTCTTTTAGTATAGCTCGAAGATATGGAAGATTCGGAAGATCGGATTCTTGTATTAATCTACTTTTTCTTGTTAGTGAATCAATCTCTTGTCTTACTTTCTCCATCACATGTGAGTTGTTTATTAATTCAGCTAGAGCCCAATCAATTGTTGTAGAAGATGTGTCTGTTCCTGCTAAAAACATGTCCTGCAGGCATAATTTGAAGTCCAAAATTATAAAGCATTGCATATAGGTCATTTTCAATTGCAAATCATGATTCTATTTTACAAAAAATCAAAATAGTGTCTAACATTTACACCGATGAAGTAGTGACATGGCACCTCCATGTGCAGTGACACGTGTGCGTGCCAACGAGGCACGTAACATCACCCACCGACAAATAGAATACTAGAACTGACAGAAACTAACATGTGGACAATTTTGATTAAATTTCCATAAGTGAGGGTCTAATTTAGAATATTGATAATGTAACGGATTAAATTGAAACAAGTGACAAAAGTAAAAGATTATTATAAGTATATATTTACTCGTTTAGATAATATGTTTCTTATATTTAAAAACTAACAAGCGCGCACTTTTAAAAGAGCGTGAACTTTTGAAAAGAATCCACAATAGTATCCGAGTAATAGATGTTTTTTCTATCTACTCCACAAGAATTCAGCTATATACTCATGTATACATGCATGTAGATGTAAATAAAGTAGCAATAGTATGGAAATCAGGAAAAAAAATACTTACAAAGATGAAAGCCTTGACATTTTCTCTAGTTAACTTCATCTCAGAGTTCTCATTCTCTTGAATTTCCAACAAAATATCAAGTAGATCCTTAACATAAGCACCTTCACCATTTTCCTTTCTTTTCTTCATCATATCCTCTTGATGCTCCCTTATCACTCTCTCAATCATTGTGTCAAACCTCTCCATCATCTCTTTTAGCCTTTTATTAAATCCCTGCAAATCCCAATTCTTAAAAAACCAAATAAAATCAGACAAATTAAACTTCCCTGCAAGTTCTGAAGAATCTTGAACCAACTTCCTAATCTCTTCAACATCACAATCATTTTCACAACAAGCTCTACTTATTGTCATCCTTGTCATAATTCTATTAGTTAGTGTCAAGAGCTCGGCACCAACATCAACCGCCTCCCGACCGGCTTTCGCTTTCTTATGCAAAACTCTAAGTAACCTCAAAGTCTCTTGTTGTCTCAAGGGACAGAATTGATCAAGAGTTTTTCCACCAAGAAGTTCTGACATGCATAATTTTTTCATGAATTTCCAATAGTCACCATAAGGTGCAAACATGAAATCTTTTGAACCATATGATAAGTAGTGAACTACATGATTTATTAAGCGATTTGAGAAGGAAGTTTCATGAGTTTTAAGAAACTCCTTTGTTATTTCTGGACTTGAAATTACTACACAAGGGACATAACCTAGGAAAAGTTTCATTATAGGTCCATATTGAATTGAAAGGTTGTGAAAATTTTGGTGAACTGGTAACTTAGATAAAAGGTAAAAGTGTCCAATGATAGGTAAGGCAAGAGGGGTTCTTGGTGGTGTAAGATGATTAATCTTGTTGTTCTTCTTCTTCTTCTTTCTGGTAAGTATGGCTCGAATAATTGCAATGGTGGAGAGTAGCAAAACTAAAAAAAGTTGGATATAGTATTGCATTTCAGCCATACTTCAAGTTTTTGGAAGAAAAGGTGGTTTAGTTGGCTTGAAACATAAACTTAGGTGTAATACATTAATTAACTGTATTTTGTATGTAAATGAATGAATACCTATTGGCTATAGCACTACTTATATATATGATCTGATAGCTGATTTGTACCTGTACGAGAATATCAAACTATAGACTATTAGATTTAGTATTTGCTGCATATCATAATTGATATTATTTCTCATATACATATTTTTCTGCTGTTGAGAAACTACGCAGTTTCATGCTGTTTTAAATATTTGCCGTCAATTTGTGATCGGACGTTTCAGCTTAAATACAGAAAAAGCAACAACCAAAAGAAGTCAACCGAAATTCTTTTCTTTAATTGTACAGCTATAAATTCTGCAAGAATATAGTTTATGATCGGGCGGTTAAGATGCATTACTGTGTCAGGCAGTAATTGCGCCAAATCCAAATCTCACACACCAACAGTGAGTGAGAGGGGGTGGGTACTTCTTCCGTGCAGTCGGGGGAAACATGAATTCATGCATTTGGACATCGGTGGCTATTCGACTAAGATCAAACAGTTAATTAGCTTTAAGTTTGGCATTTGGATATGGAATGACTGCGATAGGATATTTGCAGCATTCACACAGTCACACATTTGTGGCTTTTGGAATTATAAAAGCTTAATTAATTTTTATGTTATAATTCTAAAAATATCAATCTTAAATCAAGACAGTTTGATTTTAATGAGACAACCACAAATATGTGACAGCGTGAATGCGGCAAATAGTCTACTACAGCATTCACGTCCCTTAAAATACTTTTGAAAAGGGTGGAAGAATAGCTTATTAAATGTTTTGCTAACTTATTCTTCCACACTCCACCTTTCTATGCTGTTTCACTCACTACACAACATGTACCTTGGATATAAACCATGTACAAATTTAGTATCACAAACTTGGTAGTACTGCTAACCTGTTCTTATAATTAACAATTGACTAATAGTTAAGTAGTACTAACTGACAACAAATTGAAGTAGGCTCTTTAACTATTATAAAAATAGATCAAGTAGCTTCTTTAACTAACAAAATGAGACTAAATTCCCAGAAAATGGAGAGTAATAAATATTCATAATGGCCAGCTTGGTAAGAAAACTAAATGAAAAAGAAGGATGGGTTGCATTTCTTTATCAAAAAAAGAAGAAAAGTGGGTTGCAAAATAATCATCATTGAAAATTGGAATAGACATCAATATCAATATGACAAATGATGTTTGAACATCAATACTAATAGTTTTTTTTTTGTCAAATAATCTAGTGGTTAGAATTTCACTTTTTAAGGTGAATAAATGGGAGGTACCAGAGTGTTTCAAAAAAAAAATGGGGATACCAGAGTTCGAACCATGATCCCTACATATTACATGTAATATCCTTACCAACTGAGCTATACTCACGATGACATACTAATAGTCATTTTACAACTACCACATATATAATGTATGTTTCTTAAAGCAGTAAAAGTATTTTTATTTACATAAACCATTGTTAATGCTCTATAAATAACAATGCATTGCCTACCACAATACTATCAATCTAGTATTTGTGTTCTCCTTCAATGGCATCAAAAGATCTCACACATTTCACAGAAAACCAATCAAAAGATGTGCAATTAGAAGCAATTGGTGAAGAATGTAAGCAATTAATCCTCTCACTTCCTAAAGAATATGGGTTTGGCAACCAATATTATTATTTTTTTCAAGGTTTTTGGGTTACACCATCACAAATACAATCTATAATTTGTTTTCAAAATCACTTTGAAGCTAAAGATAGTGATGTTGTTATTGCCTCTATGCCAAAATCAGGAATAACGTGGTTAAAAGCACTTACCTTTGCCATAATTAATCGTCATCATTTCTCTTCTTTAGAGAATCATCCATTACTAACATCTAATCCTCATGAATTAGTGCCTTTCTTTGAATTTAATATTTATGTTGATACCATTTGTCAATTTACTAAAGTTGAGTTATTAAACATGATTGAACCAAGGCTTTTTGGAACTCACATTCCTTTCCCTTCACTAGCCAAGTCAATTAAAGAGTCCAATTGTAAGATAATTTACATATGCAGGAATCCATTTGACACTTATGTGTCTTATTGGAGTTTCATGAACAAAATTTCATTAAATCAATCTTTAGAGGATGATTTTGAAAGGTATTGTAAGGGAATATGTCACGTTGGTCCGTTTTGGGACCATATGTTGGGTTACTTGAAGGAGAGCATAGCTAGACCAAACAAGATATTATTCTTGAAATATGAAGATCTTAAGGAAGATGTAAATTTTCATGTTAAAAGAATTGCAGAGTTCTTGGATTGTCCTTTCACTAGAGAGGAGGAAAGTAATGGCGTGATTGAAAATATTATCAATTTATGTAGCTTTAAAACGATGAAAGAATTGGACGCAAATAAATTTGGCAGCTTTGGATGGAATATTGAGAAAAAGTATTACTTTCGAAAGGCGGAAATAGGAGATTGGATTAATTATCTTTCCCCTTCAATGGTAGAAAAACTATCCAAAATCATAGAAGAAAAATTAAGTGGATCAGGTCTTTCATTTAAAGTATGCCCATAATAGTAAATGTTTAATGGGGATGTAATTATCTTAAATAAAAAAGAGCATTTAAATATTGTAGCTCTTTTTTATTTGCTGAATAAACAGAGGTTTTACATGTTTATTTTGAGTGACTATCTTATTTTTTATCATAGAATCAGATGGATGGGAAGTGTGTATAAATGTTTAATTCATGTTTATATTGAGTGATCTTTATATTGACATGTTATATTATTATAAACTTGATCATAATATTCACCTTATGCAAATTCTTATCTTGATTAAACCATTCCATGTCTCCAGAAATAGACACCAACATAATATGGATTGATTAATGATGCATATTAAATTTTGGCAAGAGAACAAATAATATGAGTTCTCTCGAGGTGGTTTTTCAAATTTTATGCTACAGTGATATCTCTACCTCAAACTGATATATGTTAAACACTGCTAAGTGCAAACTATGACTCCATTTCAATCCTCTAATCTTTCTGTTAACAAAACTCCTGGTGATGATGATTGGAATGACATGGTAAAGGGATTTTTCTGTTCATTAGTAGGGATGAATGTTGTCTTTTATAGCACTTACATATATATCTTTTAATATGAAATATCTATATAAGTTTTTAACAGAAATCCGTTTGTACATTAGTTTAGTCTCTGATCATTACACAAGTTTTAACTCGAAGTAGACATACTATGATTCTAATCAGCTAATGTATGTCCAGTTCTCATACTATGATTCTGGGTTTCAAAATAATTGAAGTAGACACATGAAAATATTCTAAAGGTTGAATAGAATTTGTGATTGTAAAGCTCTATCTATCTGCATTAAACCACTTACGCTATAAGCAACAACAGCTGTTGTGTTCCAGTCGCGTGTGATCCTTTTCTACACACTATGACTAATTTCTAATTAATTATATGACGTTTCTTCCCATGCACACACTTAATGAATCAAAGTTTCAAATAATTGAGGGGGACTTCCTCAAATGACACAAAAATTTTTAGTTACTGGACAAATGAACAAGGAAAAAACCGGAATATTACATCCAACTTGTAGCATAGGCGAGCATCGAATGTCGATGTCAACAAAATGATCAAAGGACAGGAAAACAAAGCTTGCTTCCTCGTCTGTATAGGTCTACAACCAAAAATCAGAAAGTTACTGAATATAGGTAGCCATAGGTCTACAACCAAAAAGAAAGTTACTGAATATAATGAGAAGTGTGTTAAAAATCAGTCAATTATAGCTCTAGTTGCTTGTACAGTATTATACATCATATCTTTCATTACCAATAAGAAAATAATAAGAAAGTACTCACAAGGTATGAAGGATCAATTAATGATATTGGCACTGACAAACAACTAATTGCAGACTTGTCTGGAAATATAAAGTTTTTTATTTTCATCAGTTCATTTGTTATCTTGCTTTGACATTGATTCAGTTTTAGACTGCACAACATATGTTAATGAAAATACTGATGAGTGACACCATGGAAACTAACCTCAATGTTTTCATGATGATATCCAGGGTCAATGCAGAATTTGACAAATCAGTTTGGAATAATCTTCATTAGCTCAATATCAAACAAAAGTGTCTTGTCTATCAATCCTTGGTTCCTTAGAACAAAATCCAAGGCTCGTTGGCCCTGTAAAACGTTTTTTATTTTCATTGCATATCTCAAAAACAATTCACAAAATTGCTGAACACAAGACTCAACTCTTACCGAGAATGTTGTAGGTCTTGGGCCACCTTTATTATAATCATTCTCAGGATATCCAAGTTCTGGGGGCACAATTATCCTGCATCACTGATAAACATAGTGAAATTTGCATTTCTCTCCCCATCAATCACTTAATGATATATGAATCCAAAAATACATTTGTCTTAGTTTTCAGCCATATTCAATTTTTTTAAGGATTAAAAGATTCTGAACCAAATATAAAGGATATTATGGCAGTTCCATATAGTATAGCTAATTCCACCAATCGGAAAAGGGTTTGGTGCTTATATTCTGAAAAAAAAACTCCGGGATTCACAATTTTTACTAAGAAAATTAAGGATGTTGAGAAGCCGCCGAAATCCAGAGCTAGAATTTATAGAAGTTGCAGTTCAATAAAACAAAGTAAGGGTGTGATATGATAGTAGCTGAGATTCAGTAAAGTAATGTTTTCTTCATGGAAGGCCAATTGCCAACTGTTGGCCTGATATGCACGGTGCTATATTCCCACAAGTGTTATTCAAAATACCATTCTTCACAAAACACAGAAAGTTCAAACTATTGCAATGGCAGGAAAATACATGCACATAACACAGCTCAGGCATACTATATGTCAAATACTTAAGAAATAAAGACGCAGCACCTTCTAATTCCCCCAAGAGACATGCCTGAAACAGCCTCTTCAAAAGCTGGTATTACCTGATTCAAAGTACATGAGAGATCACTCTAAGAGGAAGTGATACAGACTCTAGAAAATAAGGCATAATTTGAGAGCTTAATATGTTCTCAGTTCTCAACATCCAACAAGTTTAGTGAACTAACATTTGTGATGAATTCAGTTGAAAACAAATATCACAGAAACAAGTTGTATCAAACCCGTGATAACACCTTGTGGCACAGGAAAAGCCCGTGTGCAAACAGAGTTTAGTCCGCGCTTGTTTGTATTGGTTTATTTGAACTTTTCAAGCAACATAAGCACTTGTTACGCAGTTTAGAACTTATGGAAATAGCTTATGAACTGTCCATAAGTTGTTCTCAGCTTATTTCCATAAACTCTTCAAAGATAGATTATGAAAATAACTTGGCTTATATGAAAACAGTTTGACTTTATTTTATCTGTTACAAAGGGCACTTATATGCTAAGCGCTTAATTAAGCTATTTATCCAAACAGATTGCTAATCCCAAAGGGCACCAGGACACCTCGTAACCTCACTAAAAAAAAGCATGTATCACTTATTATTTTGTTATAGGACAGGAGCCAAACAGTACTAACACATGATGTCGGCCAAGAGTAGCACATGCTGAAGAGTATAAATAAAACTGAAAGACAAAGGAGTTTCCCTGTAGATCCTTCAGTGTAGTATCAGTTACCAGTGGGAAAACCCTAAAATGAGTAAAATCCCTTTTCTAATTCTAGAAATACAAAACTCACTACAAAACCCATAGACAAAAATTAACAAAGAATTTGAATTATAGTAACCCAAAATAAGTAAACGTGTGCTTTTTCAACCCTATTGCATTAAAAATCAGTTGGTATATATAGAAGTAAATAGTGTAACTTGTAAGCATTGTTTATGAATTAGTGTTCATAGCCTATAGCAAAGATTCTATTATAGTTGCAAGGAACTATAGTAATGATTATATGACAATGGCTCTCACCTCTTGAGATCCTATTTTGAATTTGAAAAAGTCCTTGTCATCACCCTGTATATTTGAAAACAACAAAATAGGTTGGCAATAATCAACCACTCCGGCAATGTCTAGATAGATGACGCAAACCATTTCATACCTCAAAGGAACCACCTTTCGTTTTATTCCGGGCTTCAAATATGCGACCATAATAACCTATGGTGTAGCCATCCCAGTCTACCTGAAAGGAATTTGAAGCCCATAAATTGCTCCAGTTATCTAATTTGAAGGGAAAACTGTAGTGTCCAGAAAGAGTTCCCTAGGAGAAAACAGGCTACTCTAATTTTCTTCAGTGAAGTTGTCAAATCTATTCCATCGAACATAAAAAGTTTGCTATGTAGATTCTAGAGCACAAAAGAAAAATTGAGATGGAACTCTCATTTTGATTCAGAATATGTATATCAAAATATACATTATCCAAAACAAAAGATCAGACTCCTAACCTATTGACCATAAAATCAAAAGCAAAAACAATTCAGTATCTCACCACAACTGTCTCTCCTTTCTTCGGTGTGGGGCCATTCCCCGGTCGCAAGTCCTGCAATTTTATTATACAACTATTTTAAAACAAAGCTCACTTAACTGTAAAGCATTTACAATTTTTATTTGACAACAAACTGCATCACCTTATATTGTAGTCCAGATTCGGTTTCTACGTAGTCTGGGTATCGCATTTTTGATTTGCCATAATCCTTCCCTCTAAGTGCAGGCACTGTATATAAGTGCACATATTATGCATCGTATATAAGATATTTCTATAAACCCTACCAAACAGTCTAACAAGTGGTCATGCCAATACACAAGTTATAAACAGTTTGAAGAATGCTAGGAATACTCTCTTTTCAACACTCTCTCTAATAACTCACTTTGGAAATAGGTTCCACACAAAGTGGTGAGACCCACATACGTTAGTGAGTGTTCAAAAGAGAGAGTTTTTTTTAGTCAAATAGACTCGCACACTATAATAAGTGTGAAGAAGTGAGGAATCTCGGATTTGAATTTTGACCTCTCCGATACTGTCTCTTTCGAATTTTGGGTTCAAAAGAGAGTGTTGTTAGCACTCCTCTTAACCATTTTAATAAGCTATCTTAAAGAGTTTACAGAAACAAATAAGCTGAAAACAACTTATGGACATGTCATATGTCGATAAGCTATTTCGATAAGTTTTACCAAACAGTCTCCCAAATGCTTGTCACTCACTAGTCACTACATAAGCTCAAATAATTCAACCCAATCATCCAATTTCTATCAACAAATGCAAATTCAGTTAACACAACAAATTAAGCAAAAGGGAACATAAAAAGTGAAAAATATAGGAAACTTACTGTCAGCAAATTGAGATGCAAGAGCAGTTCCTCCTTTGCAGAAGGTTCCGGCAATGACGGCGATGGAAGAGAGGACAATCTTTCTCCGTTCAAACGAAGGCGGGAAACAACAAATACCACTCTTATTGTTGCTTTTACCTGAAAAAAACGGTTACGAAACAGGAAAAGAAAATTAAGATTGGAATGAATGAAAATTGGAAGTAAAAAAGAAGCGTTAAAAATGAAAAGTGACCGGAGAAAGAAGAATCGGGATCCTGAAAGGAATGAAAAGAATTGAATGAGTTTGGAAATTGAAGATGAAATTGAAAAAAGGAGTGAGTACTGAGTAGTGTGCTTGCGTACCAGAGAATGAGATTGAGATTTTGGGAGAGAAAGAGAAGCGACGGAAAAAGATGAAATTGAAGCCATAACTAATTGTGTGTGGAATGGAAGTTGCTAGATTTTTCAAGATAACAACACTAGAAGTAGAACACGTCTTTGTAGTTATATTAGGAAATAGATTTCTCAAAAGGAGAATAATGAGTGTGGTCACAACTCACTCTTGTTTGTAGCACAAGTGTTTTAACCGTCAAGTAGCCATGAAATTTTAAAATTCGTCATGAAATTTAGAAATAGATAAATATTTCTAAAATTATAAAAAGTTAATTAAATTGTCCTGATACTATTACTCAGAGTCCATGTTAGGGACTAATTTGAACTTTGAAGTTATAACAGGAAAATGGATTGCGATTTTTCCGTTTATTTTAAACCTTTGGTACTTGTATTTTGGTTAAGCTATTTACCAATTCATTTGAAGCTTTTCATATGTTAGGTGAGTTAAATTGGTTTTTTCTTCTTCTTTATTTTGTGCATCAACAAGGTTAAATTACAAATACTCAGAATCATATTTGAAAGAGAGCGACCGTCCTAGGTCTCTAATAATGTCATAAGAAAATGATTTAGAAGCGAATTTGAAAGTTTATGTAAAAAGAATAAATGAAAATTAAAGTTAATATATTTAGAGGACAAAAACATGTTTTTTTATAAGATTTTAGAGTTTGTTTGATTGTCAAGATAGAGGTACAGGAAGAAAATAAACTTACAATATGTTACTTAAATCTTGTTTGATGCGCACTCATGGAGTATGATGCATTCTTTTTACTAATTCTATTTAGTTTTGCCGATTTAATTTTTATCCTATTTTTATTTTATTTTATAAAGGAGCAGATGATCGAACCTATGATTTCATCAGTAGACTAAACTTAATGATTTATTTCTATCTTAAGTTTAGACTACGTTGGAAATTAACTCATCGCTTCTCGTCTCTCTAGTTCTCTTACATCGTATTATAATTTCATTAGTATGTTAGAGGTTATGAGTTCGATCTCAACACTATTGTAAATAAAATGAAAAACATATAATTCTTTTTGAAAATATCAAGTTTTGTCATCCTAGTTAACTTTGAACGGCTTTCATCTTTTATTATGAGCTTCAAAGTCAAGTTTTGTATGATTCAAACATCATTATTCATTAGCACTACAACTTCTACTAATACAAATAGTACAGTGTTAGAAATAATAATAAAAAGGAGAGATAGAGAAGATGAAAATATATTGTTTTAATGCTCTATGTGAATGTGTGTCATTTTGTTGTGGAGTTCGAGAAATCTCGAAAGTAACAATAAATCAATGCTCTAAAACTATAATAGAAAGATACGTTACCATTATATTCATGAGCTGTCTATCTTATTATATATCTAACATTAACATTATGATTCATATTCGATATGAAATTTAACCGGCGACACTTATTAACATTTTTATGCAATAACACTTCTCAACATTTGAATTTTTCTAAACCTTTCAAGAAAATTATGAAACAATTGAATCAAAGTCACTTCTTAATTTCTAAAATTTTGTAGTCAAACTAGATCACAATAAAAAATGAAACAATCCTTAAAAATTAATAGAATCACAATAGCGTAAACAACAACTACCCCCCCCAAACGATGGCGGCCATGCGAAGGAAGAACTACTAAATTTCCAAAAATACCCCCTTCATCAACACCTTGTTGTATTAACCTGCCCTGGCTTTTCGGTCAACCCAAAAGGTGCACTACACCAACTTTCTCCACCAACTTTCTTTTACAGTATATTTTTAATTAATCATTAATCATTAATCATAATCAATAAAATACTAAAATAAAATAATACTGAGTTGAATCAACAAGCATAATATATAATCAGCATTTGTTCATTGAATCAACAACCACAGTTGTTTTGTTTTTCCAATGGCTTCTTCACTTTCGCTTACAACGCCAAACTCAATAAGCGCTTCTTCATCAGAATCGCTTCGACAACACAGATCCATCAAAACGTGCTTCCTCGCTTTTGATCTTTCCAAATCAACTCAATTCAAAACTAACCTCTCCGCTTCTCTTCGAACAACTCACCAAAATCCTTTCAAATCCTCTCTAAGGTTAGAATAATCCTTATTCTTCCTAGATCACGATTCATGCTTTTTTTTTTTTTTTTACATGCAGCGCTTTTTTAAATGTTAATTTTATTTGTTTATCGCGATCGTGATCGTAAGTCGTTATTATCGAAGTTTTGTTGTAAGGATGTGTTTGGTTGGTTGGTTTTGAGACACGAGTAGTGGAAAGTTGGTTGGTTAAGTTAATAGTATATGTTAATTTTCATTTTCAGGGAAGAGTGAATATGAAAGTATGTTTTTTTAATTTATTTTTTATGTTAAAATTTAGATTTTTGTTGTAATTAAAAGTAATTCTACCAATGTTTTATTGTGTTTGGCCATGTTTGGATAAATAAATTAATTTGCAGCTTATATAGTATAAACGTTTATAAATAAGCTATTTCTATTACACCGGATAAAATAAAGTCAAATTGTTTTCGGATAAAATAAACCGGAAACAACTTATGGACATGTCATAGGTTTGTTTGCTGAAGTTTTCTGAAGTTCTCCTTAAAACTCTCACAAGTTCTAATGCTAGTAGATAAACTCAAATAAGCTGATCCAAACAAGCCCTTTGACTTTAATGTTAAGCTTGTCAGATAATGCATGTATCAGTGTAGTAGGGAAGTATTTGTCCTATAGTATGTTTGCACAGGCGGTGAGTTTGACAAAATTATGATAATTGTAGCTTTTGCCGGAATCACGGTACTTCACTGTGTCAAAGTTGCCTGTTTGGAGTCAGCTTATTTTTGAGCTTATGAAAATAGCTTATACAAATAAATAAAGTTTTATGTCAATTTATAAGTTTTCACTAACAAAAATTGTATTTTTATAAGTTGTTTTCTCATAAACTACCTTGAAAAGTTTATAATAATGCATAAAAGCTTATTTATTTGCATAAGCTCAAAAATAAGCCAATCCAAACGAGCCCTAGTGTATGTTTGGTTCTACTTTTGGAGGAGCCAAAATTGATTCTAAAGTTGTATAATTGATTTTTACATGTTGCCTCTATAATTGATTTTAAATTGAAGCTTGAATTTGTAGCTTTTGACTTCTACGATTGATTTTTAACTTTGAATTTATTTTTCAACCCAATTCACATGAATCTATCCAAACATAAATCATTTTATATTCATTCAACTCACTTTTAGCGAGACTCGATTCATTCAAAATCAGTCTGTGTCACCACATAACCAAACACATGTTTGGATTGACCATTAGTTCGGCAAAGTGCAGCATTCATCAAAATCATGGTTGCTCACCATTATTATGTCAATCAGGGGTTTATAATGAAACTTGTTCATGTTAACTAAGGAGTACAATTAAGAATTATAAATGTTTGTGCGTTACAATTTTTTTATTCATATATTTTGCCAACGTGATGAACCCCAATTATCAGTAATTTATAGTAGCCGAACTTGTGTTGACTGTGATGTATATGAGACATTGTTTTATATTAAGGCAAAACTTTGATCGTTGGTTGTGTCCTTGCAGAATTAGATGCTCCCAAACAGATGGAAATGGAGTTCCTGCAAAGAGGACTGTACTTCACGATCTTTATGAGAAACAAGGGCAGAGTCCGTGGTATGATAATCTCTGCCGACCCGTTACAGATCTGATTCCTCTTATTGAAAGTGGTGTCAGAGGTGTCACGAGCAACCCAGCGGTAATAATAATAATAATATTATGTTTTCTAGTTATAATAATGCTCGTGCCGCCTAGTGAGCCAAAAAAGACTTATGGTTGTGTCATTCTACTTCTATGAAGATAGTTTTCCTAGGAAAAATCAATACAGGACTACATAGTACATGTTCCAAACTCTTTTAAGAGTTGTAACTTATTGCTTTTTTATATAATATTTGATGTCATTGCTCTGATATGCTCTCTATATGTGACTGCAGATCTTTCAGAAAGCTATCTCATCTTCAAGTGCTTACAATGATCAGTTCAGGTACCATCAATATCTCATACTAATACCAAAAAAAATATTCCTTTAAATTTAAACAAAAATGTAATGATCAGTAGAGTAGACCATGGAGTCACGAACATGGCTTATTCTTGTCTATCTGTAGTCTTCATATAATCATTGTATTACTCTTAGTTTTGTTTGTCACTTCATAAAGTGAGTGTATTTAGCTTGGTAAATTACACAAAGGTCAATGTTGTCAATTGCGGATCAAGGAGAATAGCGAACTGTTCAAATTCCGCTATGCTAAGTGATATAGCTGCAATTTGACAGCAGTTCGTACTAAATTGCGTATCGCAGAATGATATCGCTGTGTCCAAATTCCGCTATGCAGTGGCACTATAGCGCCACTATTTGACAACACTAACAAAGGTGATGCTCTTCGGTGTCTAATATTTATAGGAGGGGCTGGTCTTCACTTCCATAAGTGTACTATTTTGTTTGCTTCTGTGCTTATATTATATTCTCGTGAGTTTAATGTATACAGTTATTTCAGCGGTAAAAGTACTAAAAAAAAGGAAAATATGTTTTATTTCCAATTCTTGTAGATGTTATTCTCTGTGGTGCGGTCTAAAATTTTACTAAGGCTCTAGTTATTTTCTTTCCTGGTCTTTTCGCTAAAGACAAATTACTTGATCATGCAGGGAACTTGTGCAAGCAGGGAAAGATATTGATAGTGCATATTGGGAACTTGTAGTGAAGGACATTCAAGATGCTTGCAAACTATTTGAACCAATTTATGATCAAACCGATGGTGCTGATGGCTATGTTTCTGTTGAAGTATCACCCAGGCTTGCTGATGATACTGAAGGAACCATAGAAGCTGCAAAATGGCTTCATAAACTGGTTTCTCGCCCCAATGTGTATATTAAGATTCCAGCTACAGCTGCTTGTGTCCCTTCAATTAAGGAAGTGATTGCCAATGGAATAAGTGTGAATGTGACTGTAAGTTTGTGCTTTATTCTTTTATTTAGTCTGCGAAATTACATAATTAAGTAACATTATTATGTTAAAATATTCTAGGTTGGGATGTTAGCTACTTGATAAGTAATCCATGAGTATCTTTTGAATCTTTTGTAATTGTGAATAGAGTATTCTCTATTGTGAAGGGGAAACCCTTGAGGAGTGATTCTCTCCTATTCTATCCTATTTCTTTAATAGGGAAAATTGTTCTATCTTTGGAATCCAATTCTTGGGTTCCCAACATGTCATAAGCTGTTTTTATAAGGTCTTCCAAATAAGTCTCACAAGTGCTTATGCTAGTAGATAAGCTCAAATAAGTCAATTCAAATAGACCTTGTCAACACAATAATAATATGAGTAGTAGTAAGCTCATGCTGGTTAGAAGTGAAGGGAGTTTCTAGTAGGAAATCCAGGAAGTTCATTTTCTGACATTATTGATAAGTGTCATATGACGTGGTCTCTTTTACCATGTGGCCAGAGTCTAAATATACATTTGTGGTACTTGTATCTGCAGCTGATATTCTCTCTTGAAAGATATGAAGCTGTAATTGATGCTTACTTGGACGGTCTTGAGGCATCTGGGTTAAATGACCTCTCGAGAGTCACAAGTGTTGCCTCGTTCTTTGTCAGTCGAGTAGACACTCTCATCGACAAGATCCTTGAGAAAATTGGCACTCCAGAGGCCCTTAACCTACGTGGCAAGGTAACTGCATATTGTTTTCCAAACTGACAATTTTTTTTTTCTTTTGGATTTATTTATCATCTGGACTGGATATCTGGATATCAAATATTCAAATATGCTCATTTTATACTTCATGACATTGAATTTTATAGGCAGCAGTAGCTCAAGCAGCGCTAGCTTACCAACTCTACCAAAGGAAATTTTCTGGTCCAAGGTGGGAAGCTTTAGTTAAAAAAGGGGCCAAAAAGCAAAGGCTCCTTTGGGCCTCTACCAGTGTCAAGAATCCTGCCTATCCTGACACCTTATATGTTGCTCCGCTTATTGGACCTGACACTGTAAGCCACCATATTTTCTTGGCTTAATTGTTTTTGTAGCTCCCTTATATCCTGCCTATTACATAATTTTTTATTAGGTCCCTCCTAAACATTTCAATAATCTTAATTCAGGTCCCTAAACTTTTAATTAATTTGTATTTGGATCCTTAAATTAAGTGATCTAATTACAATTTTTTTAAAATTTTAACAATCTAATTAAAAGACAACTAGTTTAATGACCTAATTGCAAATTACTAACAAAATTAGGGATTCAATTACAAATTTTTTTAGTTCAAGGGTCTATTTGAAAATCCTCAAATTGTTCAACAGGGACATACATGTGAATTACTGTTTCGTTAATGAACCTCTCATTTAGCCTTTGATTATGTTTACAAACTTGGGAAGCAATTTTTCTAATCTTCGAACTTGTATCTTATCTTATAGCATTAGCTTCTTAATTGCTTCGCAGGTATCTACTATGCCGGACCAGGCCCTTCAAGCATTTATCGACCATGGTGCCGTAGCCAGGACAATAGACTCAAATGCATCTGAAGCTGAAGGAATATACAATGCTCTTCAAAAATTGGGTATTGATTGGAGCTATGTTGGTTCACAGCTTGAACTCGAAGGAGTGGATTCATTTAAGAAAGCCTTTGACAGTCTCCTGGATTCACTGCAGGAGAAGGCAAATTCTCTTAAGTTGACCAGTAAGTGAGGTGTGAACTTTTATGGTTAAATTTTTTCTATGTAATGTACGGTGCCATTTACGGATTAATAAAAGACGGCAGCTACGGGTTGTGATGTGTGCTGCGGGTTGTGATGTGTGCTGCTGTAAATTTGCTTCATGGAATCATCGGCGAAGATAGTGATACATTATTAGTTGGAAATTATCTGCTTCTAGGTAAAGCTTTTTTGTTACTTTCCATGTACCATGTATGCAGCTTTTTAGGGAAACACATTTTCTACAATAAGTGCGCCATGCAACTTTCAATCTCGACAATATGATCTAAATCAATGGCAGAGTTTGTTTAAACTTATTTGTTATTGTGCAATCTGAGCTATCTGATATCAAATTAATGGTTGAGATTGTTTACATAAATGCACACTTCTCTTACAATAGTGAACCAAATCCGTCTATTAGGCGTTAGTGTGTCCAATGTTTTCAATTTCAATGTATTATTTTGTTATTATTTCAAAAGGAAAAATGCAAAACTAAGGTAGCTGGGGATCAAACTTACAACTTCAACTTCAGGTGTGAAACAAACCTTTGTCATTAGGCCAAGAATATCGCATATTAAGTATATATTATGTGTAAAATCTAATAAGGCCAGGCATCATAACCGGGGTTCGAAACCCAACTCTCTCATTTGTGTGTATTTTTTCTTCTATCTACCAAAAAAAAAAATCTTTTGAGGACATGACCTTCCCTGTCTCGTAATTGACTCTATTGAACTTCCACCCAGCTAATTTTTTTTCCATAAAAATATTTACTCCATAATAAGTTAATTTGTGTTTGAGTCAGTTTTTTCCGTAAACAATATATATGATATATCATTAAAACTTTATGGAATTACTTAACTAATAAAAAATGTATTGTAAGCTTTTTTTTATGAAATTATTTTATTAAAAATGTATTGTTATATATAATATTAAATAAAATGTGATTTTGCAAAGCGGTCGACATGAGTTTGATCTCAGCTCCATTGTAAAAATAAAAAAAAATTGCAAGTGATTTTCTACATGTATAAAACATACTGTGTACTGTCTCTGGTCCTTTGTTTGTACATCCATTTCAAATTCAATATATATTTGACTCATCAGTCATGTTTTCATAGGAGGTACAGTACAGGTCTTCATTTCCATAAGTACATTGTTGCGTCTGCTTCTGTATCAATAATAGTTAATAATGTTTTTTGAGTGAGTGGTATATTTCAGGGGGTTGGTTGGGGGGTGCTGTTAATTTTTTGTTGGATGAATTAATTGATTGCTACTAACAATCTTTTTTAAATGTCTAGCAGTGTTCATTTCAAAGTTTTGATTTTTGGGATAACAGTGTTAAAAAAATTTAAAATAAAAAATATAGAAAAATATATTTTTTGATGGTGTTAAAAACAGAAAAGTATGGTTCAAAAAAAAAACGGGAGTATAAAACAACTTTTTTTTTTTATAATATAGTATAAAACAACTTTAAAGACATGGAGAAGAAACTATAATTTATAGATATAGATATTGAAGTATCTTCATTTCTTAAGATATATTATAGTATTTTGTCAAAAAAAATAAAATTATTATAGTATAATTTTATAATCCATAAATTGTTTACTTGTTATTAATGATGTCATCATTTTTATTTGAAAAACTAAAATTAATGATGAAATTAGTAAAACACTCTAATTCCATTTTACACAGTAACATATTTATAGAGATTTTACGTTTTCCTTCTCTAAATTTTTCTATGTATGTTCAAACAAACATTCATTAATCTATCTTCTCACACACTTATACACTTAATTCTTTACAAAATGAATGTATTCAATAAGTTTCAACAAAGTTGTCCCGTGAGTTTAACTCAGTTGACAGAGATACTGCATTATATATACAGCGAGCTGAAGTTCGAACCCCGATCATCTCACTTATTCACCTTAAGGGTTAAATTTCTAGTTACTAAGCTATTTGATAAAAAAAAAAAAAAGACAACACGTTTTTAAGAAAAAACATGATAAAATGATTCAAGGAGTAATATTATATTTATGGTTCCTCACACAAATATACAAACACAAACATTGAAAACGACATAACCACCGATAGTAATTTTAAAAAATAACATAATTCAATGCATCGAACACAACATGAACATTAAACACCGATGCGTGTCCGATACTGGAACATGCCTAATCCAGAAAATATTCGTGCTTCATAATTTGTGATACCCTGTATTTTTTTAGAAGCATGATACACTGCATTTATACGGTGGTACACTATTTGAGTAGAAGAATTATGTAATCCAATAGAATAACCATATTTTCATGGTGAAACAACCAAGAAGAGTTGGGTTGGGAGGTAAGACATTGACATAATAATAAATGACATTAAGGACCAATGAATGATTGATAGCAATGGTTTCATCTTCCACAGTAGGTTCCTATAAATGCATTGTCATAAATCGCTTCCATTTATATATATATGTTGTTTATTTAACATTTATTGAACGTGACCAGTTTCCTTAGAACTTTCATGTGTTAGTTGAACCTCCCTTTAATATGGTCCCTTTCTTAATTAACTCTTCATCATTCAACCTTCTTTCTATTCACACATGCCCAAAAACTCACTTGCTAACAAGGTAAACATGGAATTTTACATTGTTTGATAATCAAGATTAATGATAGTTTATTAATATCTATATTTCTCTATTCACTGAGACACCTTTTAACTAAAGATAAAGCGGATGAGTTATTAAAGTCAGAACATTAGTGCAAAATGTAACATGCCCTTGATCCTCTTAGGTCCAACTAGGGAGCTATTGTTCCTTTACACCAAAAAAATTCACATGATTTAAGAATCAATGCGAAATTTAGTTTATAAATACTCATATTCCTCTATTCACCGAGACACCTTTTAGCTAAGAATAAAATTGTGAGGACTTGCACAAAATTCATTGTAGAAAATGCCTCGAAAAACGGTACATCGGACTTGAGCTCATAACACATGCCAAGCTCTAGGCCTATTAGTTGTTAGGTCAATCCTAGCACACTATGAGGCCGACCTAATGCTTCGAAATTCGACTATTGATGGTGTAAAAAATATGTTTGGCCAGTAGTAGCTACATACACACCGTGATATTTAATTGAAATTTGTGAGAAACATGAGATTTTGAATAAAAAATTCACTTTAACTCTTAAAATTTGGGTTAGACCTAATTTAATTCTATAAAACCAATTTGTCGCGTAGAATATGTCTCTAATTATAAACTTATTTTTATATTATATATTTTATTGTGAGATTTTTAACCATTCACACTATCACAATTTGTTCCAGTTAAAGAGATTGTAGGGACCTAGTGTTTTTAATATCATTATATTAGTCAAAATTGATATATCTCAGAGATGTACCAAGATAATTTGCAATAAATTAATGGTCAATATTTACTATTAGATTGTAGGTGAGTAAATATTTACTCTTAAATTCAATCATAAATTATATTAAAAGTGAAAACAACAAAGGCATGAGACTTTTAAATGTGTATGGTTAGCTACATTCATTTCATTCACTCTCTTTAGTCAAAAAATAAAATAAATACCTACATAACAGTACACTCTCATATACAAATTTCTCATAATTAGATGCATCCATAAGTAGGTGAGAAACAAAGAAATGATGGAAGTAGATCTATGAGCCTTAATTTACATGTTTTTAATGCTACTATTTTATCACTAAAGATATCTTTGAATCTTTGCATGATATTTTTTGTTTGTGTAAAGTTGAGTTTTGTTGTGTGTTAGAGCTAGTTAATGGCTACTTGTGAGATTAAGTCACCAGAAGGTCCTCAACAAGGGACACCATGTACTTCAATGAGCAGAAAAAAGCTTGGAATTTACTTCATTGAGTCAGAAGATAGAAGAATGGCTTTAGGACGTGGATACACAAGAGGTTCTACACCAGTCAATATTCATGGCAAATCCATAGCTGTTGCTGATCTTTCAAAAACTGGTGGTTGGATTGCTGCCTTCTTTATATTTGGTATGTATATTCTTCACAATATAATTTGACTTATAGTAGATGGTTATCGGTATCTTACGATACATGTGAGTCATATTTCGATTTTATACTAAACTAAACCTGTTGTTACCAGAGTTAAAAAACCGTCTAGTATACTCTATGATCCAACAAAATTCAATTAATACGAATATCTATTGCGTATCTATTTTTTACATGAATTTCATCTCGAATTTTGATTCATTACTAGAAAATTGGCTTTTTGAGACTGAAAAACCGGTCGCTAAACCAAAAAACTCTTCATTAAACAGTTAGTGATCGAATTAGAGACCAACTCTAAATAGGCCGCTAAACCACTAGTCGCTAAGACATAGTGACCAAAAAAATCGGTCACTAAATCATTTAGTGACCAACTTATATTTTATATATAACTACGAAAGTTCATTCTCTAAATCGGTCTCAACAGTGACCAATTATTTTTGGTCACTAAATCGATCACTAAATGACTGGTTTCTAATCGGTACCTCAACTTAGTTTAGCCATCCTTATTGTTTGTCAATTTTGTATAGGCAACCCAAAGATAATGTTTGATTTTTTTAGTTCTTTCCATGGTTGGATTGCAGGAAATGAAATGGCAGAAAGAATGGCTTATTTTGGACTTTCTGTTAACATGGTAGCCTTTATGTTCTATGTGATGCATAGACCTTTTGCAAGTTCATCCAATGCAGTTAATAATTTCTTAGGGATATCACAAGCTTCTTCTGTTCTTGGTGGATTTCTAGCTGATGCATATCTTGGACGTTATTGGACAATAGCTATCTTCACTACAATTTACCTCGCGGTACATTTCGTTCTCTCATGTTTCGAATTCATATTTTGAGACCGACTTATCAAAGTCGAAAGAATAATAAACAAATTGGTTTAAAATTGTCTGTTTAGGTCAAAATAGTCCATCATTTTTGCGAAATAGTAAATATATGATCAAAATTTTAAAATATCATTCAAAATGGTCGATTTGTTGATTTCTATTGTTAGAAGTTATAACGTACATGTCACATTGCATGTTGATCCCACGTCAATGTTATCATTAATTGCAATTATGTATAGACAAATTAGTCCATGAGAGACCTACATTTTGACAAATTAGTTTTATCATATTCAGTTAACTTGTTACATCACAGAGCCTAAAGGTAAAAGTTAATAGAGTTACTATTTTGACCGGCACTTTACAATTTTAGAGATGTAGTTGCCAATTCGTAAAAATCAGAGACTATTTTAATCGTTGCTTACAATTCAATGTACGAATTTTCCTAATTCACTCAAAATCGAAACATAGATTGTCTAATCTTAATCCGACAATCCAGATTGCGAACAATGTTTTCGTGGTTAAATATATTAATGACAAAAGGATACTATCATAATAACTTTGTTTCATTCCAAACTTTTATGAACAGGGTTTAACTGGAATAACAATATGTGCAACAATGAGCATTTTTGTTCCAAACCAAGAAAACTGTGACCAATTGTCACTTCTATTAGGCAACTGTGAGCCTGCAAAATCATGGCAAATGACATACCTCTACACAGTTCTATACATAACAGCCTTTGGAGCTGCAGGTATTGTTAGAGTTAGTTTAATATTTTTTAAAGCAGTTACATGTTAGTTATATTAGTTACTTATGATCATTGTATGAAGTGTATCATGCACTTATCGTACTTTTTGTGTCACTGACACTTCTGAAACGAAGGCACGTCTGGTGTCTGACACTGACATGACAGTGACACATGTGGTGTCTGATGGTTTCAACGTGTCAATGCCGTGTGTCTGATGTTTGTGTCTATGTTAGTACCTCATAGATTGTAATCAACTATTTCAATCTAGCAAAATTCAAAGTCAATCTTGGTCTCAATTTATTTTTCTTTTTGTTGAATTCTTCCATGTTTTTTCAACAGGTATAAGGCCATGTGTATCATCTTTTGGAGCAGACCAATTTGATGAAAGAAACAAAAACTACAAATCCCATCTTGATAGATTCTTCAACTTGTTCTATCTTTCTGTGACAATTGGTGCAATTATAGCATTCACAGCAGTGGTTTATGTTCAAATGAAATTTGGTTGGGGATCTGCTTTTGGATCATTGGCAATTGCAATGGGAATATCTAACATGCTTTTCTTTGTTGGTACACCTTTGTATAGACATAGGTTACCAGGTGGAAGTCCTCTTACACGTGTCGCTCAAGTATTGGTTGCCGCATTTCGAAAGAGAAATGAATCATTTGATAATAGTGAGGTTATTGGGTTGTATGAAGTTCCTGGTAGAAGATCTGCTATAAAGGGTTGTCAGAAAATTGCTCATACTGATGATTTCAGGTTAGTGTCTTTTGATTTAAGTACTACTCTGACACAAAAGTTCTTAACTTTTGGCAAATGTTAACATGTGCCATAAAAGCAGATGATAAGTAACTTAAGATAGAAATATTCATCTCAGAAGTTGTCCATTCAACTTTTCAACAGGTTAAGAAAATGGTGCACATATTAGAATAGGATAATTTACATGACAGCATGTTGAGTATCACTCATTTGCTAATAAGTGGATAGTCGCTCGAGCATATTTGAGGGAGAGCGTCTTCCATTTCAGATTGGCCTGTCTGTTTGTTTGGTTACGACTAGACGGGTTGTGCCGTTGGGGTGTTGGAGGCGAAGCCTTCTGTAGAATATGGACCATAGTATACTAAGATACCATATCAAACTATGTAGCACGCACACTTCACATCAAAGGTGTGTCTGTCTGTCTGGCGTCTGACACCAACACATGTAGTTACATTCAAATATTTAATTTTCTCAAATTATTACCAGTATCGGTGTTTGTGTTTGTGTTTGTGTCTGGGTCGGTGTTTCATACATATCTTTGCATGTTAAGCTAGTAAGTAGTACATGAGTTTCTCAACCACTATGAGTTATTTACAATGTTCAATTATCTATATATATTAGGTTTCTTGACAAAGCAGCTCTACAATTGAAACAAGATGGCACTAATCCAAATCCATGGAACCTTTGCACAGTAACACAAGTAGAAGAAGTGAAGATCCTTATAAAACTAATTCCAATTCCAGCTTGCACAATCATGCTTAATGTAATCTTAACAGAATTTCTAACACTCTCAGTTCAACAAGCATACACATTAAACACTCACTTAGGTCAATTAAAACTTCCAGTTACATGCATGCCGGTTTTTCCGGGCCTAAGTGTATTCCTCATATTAGCTCTCTATTACCAAACTTTTGTACCACTTTTCAAACTCATCACTGGTCATCCACATGGTGCATCTCAGCTTCAAAGAATTGGAATCGGTTTAGCAGTTTCGATTTTATCAGTTGCTTGGGCCGCAATCTTCGAAAAATATAGAAGAAACTATGCAATAAAAAATGAATTTGTAGCTAGTTTCTTAACTCCAATGCCAAATTTAAGTGCTTATTGGTTATTGATTCAATATTGCTTAATTGGTGTAGCTGAAGTTTTTTGCATTGTTGGTTTATTGGAATTTTTATATGAAGAAGCACCTGATGCTATGAAGAGTATTGGTTCTGCTTATGCTGCTTTAGCTGGTGGATTAGGTTGTTTTATTGCAACATTTATAAATAGTGTTGTTAAATCTATCACTGGAAATTCAGCTAAAAGACAAGAATCTTGGTTGTCACAAAACATCAACACTGGCAAGTTTGATTATTTTTATTGGCTTCTTACTATTTTGAGCTTAATCAATTTTTGTGTCTTCTTATATTCAGCACATAGATACAAATACAGGACACAACATGTTTATGAGATGGAAAACAAAGAGAGCTCCACAGCAGTTTCTAGCTAGTTTAAATATATGGAATTATATATCTAAGTATATGCATATTGTATTAGTCCTCTAAAGTGAGAGGGTCTATTTAATTTAATGTGGAATTACAATTGTTGATTGAAAAGTTAATGATTTATGTAGTTTATTTTAATGAATTTTATCTTTCAAAAATTAATTTTTATTTTTATTTTAAAGTGTACTTTTCTCTTTGAAGGAAATAAATATGTATACATATGTATGATAGGGTGGACAATTTAAGATTTGCTAGGAATAATATAGATGTGGATGTATGTGTCCCATGATCTCAATGAATAAGGATATAACATTTGATATGCAAAAGTGAGGTTTGAACCCAGTGTACTTCACTAATTATTCACCTGAAATTTCGGTCACTAAACTATTAGGAAAAAAAAGACATGGATGTCCATTTTTCATAGATTTTTTATATGCCATAAGTATTCTTATGAGTAAATGACTTTTGTGGATGTCAGGACAACCCATTTTGGAATAATGAGAACTCTAATTGGCTATCACCTTATACATAGGCTACGGTCCCCAATATACCGTACATAAGCAAATAATCTCTTCTCCCCATATGAAGAGAACTCAAGGCATTAGGGTACCGGTTGAGGAAGAACCATACAAGCCGTCAAACTTTCCTTTGTGTTTCAGGATTACTGCTGAGAGCCTAGAATCAACGGTTTGTTCATATTCTTCTATCCAGGTATTCTTAATGCTTATCCCTAATAAATCAATATGTTGTAGATCCTATTTTATATACATGCTCATGTGTTTATTTGGCTTCCGCACTAAAGTAAGATTATGGATTTAATATTTATTGTTGAGCATTTTTATGTTTAAATTATTAAGTTAATTTCAACAAAAACTAACCATTGTTATTGCCATTTAGTCCTATAGCTCTTAACCCTTAAAATTATTTCTAAAGTAGTGATGTTTATTCAAAATATTTACTTCATAACCGATACACCTAAAGTTATTTTATTACATATACACCTGAATAAGAGGATACTAAATCTTAATCTTAATTAGTTATTCATACATTTTTTTCATTTCACATCAAAAGATATTGATGTTGATAGGTGGTAATGCAAGCAAGATTTTATTAAAAAGAATCCAATCATTCACTCACTTATTACACCTTCCTTCACTCTTGCATACAAACAAATAGTTAGTCATCGGTTAGATGTACTAAGTCATACTTAGCTGCGATAATTTTTTTGATTACGGCACATTTTTTACAAAGTTGAAGTAAGTAAGTAATTAAGAAGACTTTGAAATAAAAGTGAGACATGTGTTTCTTGCCCTTATTCTTAAATATCAAATTCCCCTAAACTGAATACATCCAAAAAGTGGTTACCTTCTTTTCAAACAAAAGTTGTTGCCTATGAAATAGACATGTTACACATACCATAGGCTATGATTGTATTTTTTTTAGGTTTAATTGTATTTTAACTTAATTGGAGTTTAACCCCTTTATTTTTACTATTTTGTAGAACCAATCTTTTTATTTAAAAATGAACAGTTTTGATCTCTCGATTAAATATTTGGTTTAAAATATGGTAACACAACATATTTTAAATAAAGTTATTAATATTTTTTTTTTATAATTATATCAATATTGATCTTTTAATATGGCAATACAACGTGATTATATATCTTGTCATTAATACATATTACATCACCACTTTTTTAGTTCAAAAATATAATGGAGGGGTCAAAACTATCATAATTTAATATAGTGAGACCAAATATGCAGAATTGTAAAATAGTAAGGGGATAAAAACTGCAATTAAGTCTTATACTTTTTAACTCCCTATTTTTTTCATGCTCACAGGAATCCCATTTTTAAAAGTTGAACATTTTAACCGCTCAAAGTATCCCATTTAATGCAACATATTGGCCCCAACTCTGATTTTTTAATTTAAAAATGATGATTTTTCTTCTTTAAAATTTTGCTTCAAAACTGGTTTTGGTACAACAAAAGTGATATTTTCTATTCAGAATAAAAAATAATAATTAAGTCTATTTCTTATATATCATCATGATTCATGAACTTTTCTATATTTAGACAATGGTATTGACTTGGCTCACATATTTTTGGATTGCCAAGATTTCAGTTTAGTATGCACTTGGCAAAAAATTATAAGTGAACATATCTTACAATGGTGATTACCCCGCGCTAATGACAATTATATATATATCAAATTAAGCACAAACATATATAATCATGAAATCAATATCTCAATCATTAGGCCCCCCAGTAGCAGAAATGATCTGACAAAAATTATATAAAATATACTAATTGTGTATATATTAATGCTTAATCAAGTCAATAGAATATTAAAACAATTATTTTCTTAATTTATTTTCTCTAACGATGACTTTATTTTAAATTATTACAATATGGACGACAACACTTACACTTTGTTTGGACGGAAATATTGAAGAAGATCTTGAGGAGAGAAGGTGAGCAAATCTCATGATCATAAGTTCTTTTTATAATAGCAAAATGAGTTTTTTTTTTTTTTTTTTTTTTTTCATTTTTAAGGTTTAGTCTAATATATATATCAATTTTATTTATCCACTTTTACTTACAATTAGAGTGACAAGGAGTAGTATATATATATAATAAATGAAACGTATAAGAGTTTTTTATTTTATTTTATTATTACGATATATGTATAAAATTTTCACTACCGATAATTAACTATCTGTTTAAAAGATTTAAAATTATTACCGCTTAGATCAATTAATTATTAGTATTACAAGAGATATTTCCATCCATAAACAAAAAGATCATGGTGCCAAGTACTGAACTAGCAGTATTAGTTGCACAAAATTATCATGAGCATTACCCCTTCAATCAGATGAATGATATGATAATTGATGCTCTTGGTATTAATGTGACGAACAAATATATCGGGAGATGAATATGAAGTAGATGAACAACATGTGATTTTTTTATAGGGATAAAACCAAAATTCGCTAATTTTGTAGAAACAAAAAATATATTTTATCACTTTTTTTATTGTTACTTTTCCTTCTTCATGTGAACTATTTGAATTATTTGTCTTATACTAAATAATATCAATAAATAGTCTATTTATTGATTTTTCTACCAACGGTATATAGCAACATGCCACCACCCGCGTATGGTTCTCTTTAGAGTGAGTTTGTTTAAATTTATACTAGGATAAAATCATTTTCAAAGTAAAAAATCAATTTAATATTTTTTTTTATGTTAGTGTAAGCTTTTATTAAATTTAAATCATATGTTGAAGAGATTGTAAGATTTTTTAAAAATGATACTATAAGTTTTTCTTTTCTTTTCAAAAATTGTCTTTTGATGAGAAGATTTTTTGGGTTGACATGATAAAAGATGAAAATTTGGAGAACCAGTTTTTCAAATTTCTGGATTTTAAATTTAATCTCTATAAATTGAGTGAATTTTGATTTTTATCTTTGTAATTTGTGTAAGTGTTGGTTGTCGTCCATGTAATTTGTCAAGTTGGCGGCTTCTGAACACGTGGCAGTGGTCCAGTCAGCAATTTTTTACCATATTACCATTTTTGTGTGCTCCTCTTGAGGTCTGAGGTTCGATTCTCTCTGGCGCCAATTTGGGTGGGCTAATTTAGCTTCTTCAAAAAAAAGACTAAAACTAAAGTAATTTAAAATTAATTGAATTTTTTTTAAAACACTGAAAGCTAAATTAGTTAATATTACAGTAACCAAAAGCATATTTTAACCTTATTTATTAATAATAATAACCTTTTCAACCTATCCAATAATTTCTAGATCACCCCTAGTGTATTTACGACTTTTTAATAATTATAACTTATTAATATAATCTCGTTTCTTCATAATAATGAGCAATGCTTGAACAGTGCTTGCAATCGATACAATTAAAATACAATTAAAATACTAATTCTAGCCACCATTTGAACAGTGCTTACAATTGAAATACTAATTCTTGATGATTGATCGATCTATTAAGGTTTATGGAAGTCAAGTCAAGCAAAAGATTCGTGCAACGGAAGCAAATTTTATTTTATTTTTTGTTTAAATTGATATCTCTCCGCATAATTTAGTTTTGTGAATCTCAAATAAGCGTTAAATTCATTTTAAAAGCTTTAATTCAATGATGATGGATATCCAAACTTTTTTTTTTACTCAAATGGATATCCAAAACTTAAAACTATGATAAAATTATAAAAGATTCCTATCATCCCATATTCATCCGCTCTTGGGTTTTTTTTCACGATCGGTATCTGGTCTATTTGACCGTATAATTTTGTGGTCATCCCTACTAAGTTCAGGGGTGTCTCCGAGTTTTTGGAGGCTCTGTGCAAAATATAAAAGTGGTCCCTTAATAAAAAATAAAAAAAAAAACTCATCCTTGATTTAAATTGTAAAAAAAAACACATTCTTGTAATTAATATAAAAAAATTCATAGTCTAATAATACCAACAAAATATCTTTTACCTACTTAAAACGATTCATTCTTCTAGCAATTTTTTAAACAAATTCATCAATCAAGTCTTCATATTGTATGTTCTCCAAGAAATGATTCTCAATTGCTAAGCCATTAAATATTTCTATTGGGCTTGATTATTGAAACTTACTATTTACTGTAATATAATTAATTTTTATACACTCTAATTTACTAACACTATACTATCTTGTATTTAATAAAAAAAAATTAAAGAAAAAAATTAAAATAAATATAGGATTCTTTTTTAAGAAAAAAAATTAAAATAAATATAGGATAGTATAAGCTTATAGTATTAGTAAATTAGATTGTATGAGGCCCTCATTTCTAAGACTTTTTAAGAAGCTCTATACCATAACACATGTTGCACATGGCATAGAACCGCCCTTAACTATGTCTAACGTTATTAGAATTTATGAGGTCTATACTCAACCACAAAAGCTAGCTTGAGAGTTGAGGTTTGCACTACACTTATAAAGGCTATCTTTATCATATCTCTAGCCAATGTGGGACTTCTAACACACCCCCTCACGTCCAGAACTGAACAAGCTGGAACGTGAAATCAACAACAACGGGTGACCCAAATATGGGAGGTCTCCACAACAAACAAAAACAACAAATGGATCTAGGATAGACTCTGATACCATATTGGAATTTATGAGCCCTATACTCAACCACAAAAGCTAGCTTGAGAGTTGAGGTTTGCACTACACTTATAAATGTTATCTTTACCATATCTCTAACCAATGTGTAACTTCTAACAAACGTCAATTATCACTGGACCGACTAACGATTGGTCAAACACAAAGATTCTTTACTTTGACAATGATACTCGACAAATAAACAAAATGGAGGATAACTATTAATTATTAAATAAATTGAAAGATGAGCGATTGTGTAGACTTAATTATGAACACCGTTATGAAGCTAGTGTTCACAATTAATAGAATCTAATAATTAATTGATGTGTTTACACCAAAAGAAACATGAACTGGATAACAAATTAGTAAACTATATATTCCATGAAAAATGGAACTGCTTACATTAAATAATTCCATTTGAAATAGTTTTAGGAGAAGCGTACGCGTAAACGAAAATATGTATAGATACGTAAATCTTAAACATGTACTTTAAAATCTAGAAAACATTGTCTGTTAAATACCCTAAAAAAAAAAAAAAAATTGTATCGAATAAAATATATACTTCGACTTTCTTATATTAAAACTTTAGCTTGTAAACACAAAAGTACTGTACGCGCTTTTTTGAAAAGATCAGGTTCAGAATAATTATTGGAAGAATTTTTTACTGAGGAAGAAGAGATTTTTTTCTCTGATTTTTCCAAGAAAAAAAAAATTGTTGTTTGGTATGAACAATGTGAGTAGAATTTTGTTAAAGTGGTTCGAATATCGAAATCATTCATTGGACACATGATAGCATATAAAAAAATTGTAATATATATATATATATATAAAGAAAAAAGTAATTCAAATATTATATCAATGCAACTGTAATTCCGAGACAATGTGTGCCGGTCTTTGAGACTAGATCTTCAGATAAGTATAATACTTAATACTGTCACTTCAAAATCTTGTGAGATTCAAAACTTATTTTTTGTGTCTCTTGTATCGGAGTTCATTTTCAAAAGCAGAACTTGTTCTTGATTAACTTGAAGTGTCTTGATCAGAACGTAGACTTCAGAAGTAGATCTTACTCTTGAATCACTTGATTAGTACTCTTGATCAAAACTTGAACTTCTGCTAACTATGGTTAGAAGTTAGAACTACGCTTGTGTTCAGAACTTATTGGTCTTAGAGTTGACTTTCCACACTCAAATTCTAAAGTTCATTTTGATTTAACAAATTCTATAATAAAAATTATTCGCTGTTGGGAGGTTTATATATATTAGATATTAGATGGGCCTGAAACAACAAATTTAAATTTTTTTAATAAAATTATGAATACATACGATCTTATATATACCACACATAACCAACCCCACGTCTAGCCACGTCCACATCAGATATACCATATACAGTACGATACTTACTAACCATGCTGAAAACGAAAATCGTACCTAGCACCTTAATGATGGAAAAATACTTATATATGGATATAACTATTTGATCACATTCACACTCATAATAATGGTTAATCATTGAATCATATTAAAAATAATGTGACCAATGTGGGGTCAAGAGGAGCAGCCTGAGCAAGGGATCATCCACATTTTTTTTAAGAAGTTAAATTAGCACACCCAAATTGGCGCAAGAGAGAATCGAACCTCAGACCTCAAGAGAAGCACACTCTTAGGTCTCAAGTCAATCCCAATGCACCAACCCAAGTGTGTTAGGGATCATCCACATTGATTTTCACAATCTAGATTTCTTCTCAAATCTTGATTTGTACGGTGTGCTCAAGTTGGATGCCACAGGATCTAGATTTGACGGTATTATTAGAAACACGTTCAACCACTATCTTGCAGGCTACTCAAAGCTTTATTCAAAGGTCAACTAACGATATTGCTCGTTAAACTGTATGTTATCTACAATGCCTCTTGCTAGCCAACAATGCAAAGACATGAGTATTGACAAACTTGTCCCCAAGTTAAATATCATATTCATCTTGTGTTGATCCAAGACTTCAAGGATCTTCTCTCTCAAACTAATCATTCTCTCTATCACACACTTAGAGAGAGGAACAAATGTGCAAATTTTTTCACCAAACCTGGAGTCTCCTCAGATGTCGACTTCTTAACTCATGATTCTCCTCCAGAAGGCTTTCGTGATCTTCTTAACGATGATGCAATGAGAACCTTCTTTCTTCGCTAAACTATTTTAAAGTATTTAGTTAGAATTTGTTTAAAAAAATTACAAAATAAAAAACATTTTAAGTAGGTTCAAAACACATTAAAGAGATGTTAAATGTCTCAAATAGGAGCTCGAAAAATATAGGGTCAAATGTTCCAAGACCACACGAGAAAATGATGTCATAACTTTACCCAAACCCTTAAGGTATTTGGTAGATCACTTTTATTATAAATCTAACACTCTTCTCACACATATTTGATGTGAGACTTAACCACTTATAATTGAAACTCAACAAAATGTTAATTTTCGTTCAACTTTGACTCTAAAATAGTACCAAAATCTATACAAGTTGTATTGTCACCTACTATATAAAGTCACAACTATCAGGACATTTCGATCAAGCTTTATATGTTCAATTTTGACTTTAAGAAACTGTATTAAGAGTTTCACATTAAATGATATTTATAAAACTTGAAAATGTATTTATTTATTTGAATGCCAAATATATATATAATATATATAACTGGTTAAAAAAAGTCAAAATACAAACCAAGAGTACTAAAAAGAGCATGAAAAGACTTCCATAAACTAACAACCACCACAGATGACACCCAGAGTGGCCATCAAAATAAACGAACTTGAAAATGTATTTATGAAAGACATTTCTCTCTTTATAAATCAATTTTATAAAGTTGAATTAAATTAATCCAACGTAAAATATAAGAAGGTACATAATTAATATATTTTATCCTCAATTTTTTATTTCAAAATTTCATAAAATTAAGTTGCAAATATCATTAAAATTCACATACACAACTACAAAATTTTAGATTCGAATTCGGATAAAATATTTAGTCTAATAATATTGATATTGAAGTATAACTTGTGAACAATTTAATTTTATTGTGCGGTCCCTATATTTTTGGACGGTACCACATATTGCTATTATGTTGCCCCACCGATTTTGTGTGTGTGTAGTTGAACAATATTGGAAGTATATATTTCAGTTCACATATCTCATTCATCTCTGTACGTATACGTGGGTGATCACATATATCATATGCTATGTTGCAAACTATAAATATAAAATGTACTTTTTTCTTTAAGTGTTTTTTTCTCTTTATAATTTATCAACCATTGAATTAAAAAAATGACACACAACATAAGAGAAACAATCAGAGAGGATCCTAATCCAAAAAATTTATAGTACAAATGTGTTTCAGAATTATACATGATAAGAAATATGTTAAATATGTTTGGATCTCATCCCCAAAAGATAGCTCAAAAGGTGAGGTTGCCCTCACATATTTATATACTTCACATACCGAGAACTTAAGCAATGTGAGACTTCAAAGAAACTCCGGCAACACAAACAAACATCATATTCAACAAAATACAACATTTAAACAAGAAAAAAGCACAACAACCAAAAAAAATAAACACACCAAAAAAAACAAAAAAACAAAATAGGAGCACTGACATAAAACTACCAAGAACACCCAGCACCTACCTCAATAGAAGACACCACTCCCCACGAAGAGAAGAAATGATCAACCACGAAGGATAGACAAACACATATCAAGGGGGTCTCCAACTATCCAGGACAATCAAGACCTAGCTCTAAACTTCAACAATCTCGCAGTTTCAACACAAAATAGGGTGGTTCCCGCATTCATCCAAAGAACATGGGGTGCCGAAAAACTTACTTAGAAACCATTTCTAAGAATCGAGTAATTTTAACCCTACCACCGGATACTCGACAGAAACAGTTCGGGAGTTTCAAATAGTCCACACAATAACATGTCAAATTAACAACCACTTCAATCTACTTTTCCTACTCACACTCATGCTTGAAAAATACCATGAGGATCGACGCCAACTCAAAACCCAACCATCTGAAAATACCATATAGATATCAGATTAGTGAAGTTTGACTACAAGAAACGAACGCGAATAGATGTTCAGCCGATTCAGACCTTAGTGCACATAACGCTCTATATAGAAATATAATGGATTTCCATTAATTAAAAAAAAGAAAGTATATAATGGATAACAAAATTCTTCTCATCATTTTTGATGTTATTGCTATAATTTTAATTTACAGGCATGATCTGAATCTAAACCTCCTAATTAAGCTAGAAGAGACCTAAATAAATCATCTCATCCTAGCACTTTTGCTTAATTAACTCTAGCTCTAGATTAACTACTACTTAATTAATTACAAGTTATACAAATTACCACAAGAAAAGAACAAGACCAAAAATCATAGTGGTCTCCTCACTCAAAGAACACAATAAATCCGTTGAAACTGAACTAAGAAAATCATAGTGGTTTGTTCTTCTAGCTTCTTCAAACATTTGTGATATTGATGAGTTCAATAGAAACATCTTTGCCTTCTCTAACAAATTGTTGACTGCACCATCATTACCATGAATCACTTCTTCAATCTTTTTTTTAGGGCATCTAAGAAGACCAATATAAGTATCCAAATCATGAACACAAGAAGGGTTTTGAACATTGAAAAAATCAAGCATAAGTTCAACACCAACATGTGCATAACAAGAACAACTCCAAGGAAACTCATATCTCCCACCTATCAAAACCCTAAAATTTTCATTGAACACAACACCTGGTAATTTAGTTATTGGATCATTACAATTTGATATTCTCAACACTTTCACTCCTAACTCTTCACATCTTTTTTTAAACTCTAAGTTACCAACTCTTGGTCCTCCAAATGAAAAAACAGTAACACTAGCATGATTTTTATTATTTTTTTTGTTTAAACCTAGTTCTGAAATATCATAAGCAAGTAAAATAGCTAAAGCACTTCCCATGCTATGACCAGCTAAGGATATACTAACATTCTTCTCACCTTTATGTTTGTTCATCAACCTTGATACTTCACTAAGAAGTTGTTCTCTACAACTTTGAAGTCCAAATTTTGAAGAACTTTCATCCGAAGTATACAAAGAGAGAAATCCGGATTCGACTTTCACGTTTGGAAGTTGATTACTTGGATCAAGTGAAGCCGGTGTTAATGAACTCATGAGATTTGAAATCCATTCTTGATTTGTAACCGTTCCGCGGAAAGTTACAACTATATCTCTCCTACCGAGTTTTTTGTAAGAATCGTCAGAAGAAACTGCTACGTAACCAATCCATCGACCAGATGAATTGTTTTCTATGATGTTTGGTGGTGTTGCATAGATATATTTTGTGACTTCATAGCCACAATTTTCCATTCCAACTTCTTTCAACATACTCTTCTTACCATACTTACAATACAAGTATCGTTTCGAGTTTTGATCAAGATCAAAAGCTTTGTAAGAAGATGTAACAAACTCTCCATAGCGAATTATCTCTTCGCGAAGAATAGGGTGTAATGGGTCTAAAAGATTTTCCCAGTTATTGCACCCTTGAATCTCTCTCCAAATATTTGCTAGATTTTTTGTAGCAATATTAGTACTAGTAGTAGTAGTAAAAAATTTATGTGTGATTTTGTGTGTTTGTTTAGAAATAGTGGGGGTGCTAATAGTATTAGTGTAAGTATTGGTGTTGGTAGGAAGGGTGATTTCTAGTAAAGCTGAATTTGATGCAACAATTGATGACTTCAAAGAAGGAGACAAGTTATTCTTTGGTAATGAAACTTGACCAAAGGGATGAGTTGTTTGAAAGGTTTGTGAGAATGTAATGTGATTCATGCTAATTTTGTTTGGTAAGTGTGTTATAGAAGAACCCATAAGGGAAGAATATTAGAGAGAGAGAGAGAGAGAGAGAGAGAGAGAGAGAGAGAGAGAGAGATTGTTATTGTTATGTTGAATTTTCATTAATTGAAAACAAGAGACATGGTGGAGTTTTATATGAGGGAAGTGGAGAAAGAAAGAGAGGGAGGGGGGTCCATAATTATAAAAAGGCATGTTAGGCAAGGATTTGACTGAGAATTTCATGAGAGATTTTTTTTTTTTTTTTTTTTCATTTTTCATGTGGTCGGTTAGGTAATGTGTTTTATGAGAGAGAAGAAATTCTAAAAAGGTTGTTATTGTTATTTTTTTTTTCTTATTTTTTTCTGAGACAAAATTATTTTTTTTGTTTGGCTTGTGGCTGTGTGAGTGTATGACAAATGAGACAGAAAGAAATGAATATACTATACAGTATTAATAATTAATCATTAATTAACGAGGAGTGCTAACAACACACTTTTTAACAAACACACTCTTCTCTATTGGTTAAAATTTATATGGGTCCCATAAAAATTATATGGGTCCACATTTTTTTATGGGACCCATGTGAATTTCAACCAATAAAAGAGAGTGTGTTTGTTAAATAGTGTGTTCCTAGTATTATTCTTAATTAACATGATCAAGTGGACCCTATTATTCTTTTTTTTTTTCTTTTGATGGAGGTTGACTTCAAATCTATATGCTAAAGGAACAGTTTTTTTATTCTCTATATGAATGATCAACAAATTAGGGAATGGTTGAATAACATCTGAATAATAGATTTGATATTGGAAGAAAATAAAATCTAGATCTTGAATAATAAAAGTTATAAATTGGTTTTGAATTTGAAAAGTGAGGGAAAAACAACTTCAAAGTGAAGTTCTTGAGTAATCTAGTAATATGAGTTGAGAAATTATCGAGTATCATAAAATTCAATATGTATTATTATATAACTCGTTTCTCTTGGTAGTGGTATGTTCATTTTATTTCTTCCTTTATTCATTTATTTTTCTATTATCATGAGATGTTTTGGTTTGGAATTTGGGTGAACCGGTGTTTTGTGGTGACGCATTTATTGTTTTTGTATTTTTTTCTTGATATGTATATTTTCTTTTTTTTTAATACTTTCGGTACTCTTCTTTGTATTATTTTTCTGTTATAACCTCTTTTTTGTTTAATATATATATGTTTGCCATTAAAAAAAATAATATAACTCAGATTCAATTAAATTGTTAGAAGAAAAGAGAAATATTTGTAGAAAAAAATACTAATACATTTCGCGTCTCAACTCATGCAAGAGAAGAAAATGGATAACTCCAAAAGTTTAGTGTCTAGTCTAGTAATAAAAAGAAGGATCTTAGATTTGGTAGGTCTTGATTTTCATTATATTTATAAGTGTTTTAAGAGTCTTAATGTTTTTTCTGTATTAAATTGGGCATCACTCCGTCGAAACCTAAATTTTTTATATAAGATAAAAAAGATAAAAGAAAATGGATATCAGATTCATTAATTCAAAAAATTAATTACTTGTATATTAATTCAGGGTTAAGTGTATAAATAATGGTAGCTATATATATATATATATGGGGCTGCTAACTTAGACCCAGTTTTAGCAAGGTGCACCTTTTCAGTTGGACCAAAATACCCATTCTTTTTAATTAATTAACCAAATTACCATCAATGGACGCGGATCCAGTGTCGCGCGCGTACCGAAGGACCATGGTTACAGACCGTTGATTTCCATCAGACAGCCAAGATCTGATCTCATCAAGACTGTCTGATCAATCAGACAACCCAGATCATCCTGATCCATCAGATTCCAGCGCCTGCGCCACACTGGATTACAACCTGAGAGAGAAAAATTTGCTTTTTAAAAGTAGGACACGTGTCACACAATGGTTGGCTGGGTGTGATTTTTGTTCATTTAATATTTTGAACTCAATTATTTCGTTGTAAATTAATTTTTTATTTATTTTTTTTATACCAAAATTCATAATTTTTTTTTCTCTACAAATAGAGACTTGGTTCGTTTGATTTGGACACCGAAAAAAAAAACGCAATTTTTCACTACCTTAATCTCATTTTTCACTACCTTACATCAACTCACTGAAACCATTCTACCAGCAAAATGGTTTCAGATTACAACTCTCTGAAACCATTGTACCAGATAAATGGTTTCAGAAGCAAACACAATTAATAAATTACTCACTGAAACCATTCTACCAGTAAAATGGTTTCAGAATACAACTATGTGCAACCATTCTACAAGCTAAATGGTTTCAGAAGCAAATAACTAATAATCAATTTACTGAAACCATTCTACCAGCAAAATGGTTTCAGATTACAACTCTCTGAAACCATTGTACCAGATAAATGGTTTCAGAAGCAAACACAATTAATAAATTACTCATTGAAACTATTCTACCAGTAAAATGGTTTCAGAATATAACTATGTGCAACCATTCTACCAGTAAAATGGTTTCAGAAGCAAATATTAGTTTTTAATTACCGTTTTATCTCATTTAATTAACTAAAAATAGTTTCAGGTCTCCAAAAATTTCATAAAATATACCAAAAGTTCCAGAATATTATCTACTATTTTCCTGGTATAATGGTTTCAGTGAGTTGGTTGAGTGGTGCGTGTTAAATTACAACACACAAGTAACGTATTTAGTAGACAAAAAATGAGATTAAGGTAGTGAAAAATTGCGTTTTTTTTTCGGTTTCCAAATCAAACGAACCAAGTCTCTATTTGTAGACAAAAAAAAATTATGAATTTTGGTATAAAAATAAAAAAATAAAAAATTAATTTACAATGAAATAATTGAGTTCAAAGTATTAAATGAACAAAAATCACGCCCAGCCAACCATTGTGTGACACGTGTCCTACTTTTAAAAAGCAAATTTTTCTCTCTCCAAGTATTAATCCAGTGTGGCGCAGGCGCTGGAATCTGATGGATCAGGATGATCTGGGCTGTCTGATTGATCACACAGTCTTGATGAGATCAGATCTTGGCTGTCTGATGGAAATCAACGGTCTGTAACCATGGTCCTTCGGTACGCGCGCGACACTGGATCTGCGTCTACTAATGGGTATTTTGGTTAATTAATTAAAAAGAATGGGTATTTTGGTCCAATTGAAAAGGTGCACCTTGCTAACTTAGACCTAACTAGGGTCTAAGTTAGAAAACCCCTATATATATATATATATATATATATATATATATATTCGTGTTTCATACTTAATTCATTGATTTGACTTTCTTAGGATTTGGTTTTTTTATTAAAGTCGTAATCGTAGTATTTGGTTCTACATGTAAGTTTAAGATTAGATTTGGAAGTTATATTCCTTGTGACATAGAGCTTTGATATCTTTTCTGTATTTGTAATTTATAATTAGTGTGGTAATCATTTTAATTTTTTCGATAAAACAAAAAGACACGTTAGTGTGTACATAGTATTTTATTTTCCCTATATAAATATAATGGCTCCATATAAAACTTTATTTTTTTCTAACAATCCTATTTATGGAGTTCTGTTAATTTAGAATTTAGTAAAAACATAAGTAAATTCAACAAAAATTATTTTATCTAAGTTACTAATATGTTAAGAAGTCTTGTATTGGTTGCAAAATGACCTGAACATGTGTTTATAAGTGGAAGCAATTCTTACCTTACAAGCTAATTTTATAAGGTTGAATTAGACTCAATACTCAATTCTAAGATAATATTATAGCATCCTCCATAATTTGTTGGGTCATATCAGGTTTATAATCGGGTCATCCACCATTTATATTCGTCCACCAAGACCAACAATGATGGGCGGGGGTTGTTTTAAGAAGTCTCACATCGGTTACTAACACATTAATTTCAAAATCTCAATAATTTTATAATATTTTTCGGTTGAATTAATTAATTTGTAATTTAATTTTAATATAATTAAGTTGATTGAATAAACTCAAATTATTTTTATTTTGTTTATTATATACATGAGTTACTAACACATTAGAAAGCAATAGTATAGGTTTTATTCTTGGAGAAAAAAGCAATAGCAGTTACGATGATAAGAAAATATTTTATTTTGAAAAGGACATGAAAATGGTTATAATTTATAAATAAGCAATTTCTCATGAATGTAGACTATGTTTATGGAGTTGATTGATGATTCAATTGTTCTTTTTTGTGCATTCAATTCACAGGCGATATTTTTAAAACTAAGAATGAAGATTGACAATTAATTGATATATTATTTAAGGAGTTAATTTATATATCTATTTTCTATTTATTTATTATACTCTTTGGTAGAAGTAAACTTTGTTAACTTTGTCTTGATGGTTAGGCTTTTTTTTTTTTTTTTTCTTTTTTGGTACAAATCTCGGTGGTTACGCTTTTGTCACCCATATTTGTTTAAATTTTTTCTCATTCAATTAATATCTTTTATGGCTTTCTTCTTTAGCAAGTCTTTTTTTTTTTCGTTAGGAAGCTAAAAAGACAATAAAAAGACAAACTAAAAAAAACAAATCACGAAATAAGGTTCCCATTGTGTTCTTCATAAGAAGATCACTAAGGTCTTCCAGAGAAAAATCATGAGTTGAGAGGTCGGCATCTAAGGAGGCACTAAGTTTAGCAAGAAGGTTGCACATTGATTTCCCTCTCAATGTGCGTAATAAAAAGAAACATTTGATTAAGAGAACAACTCTTTTATGTTTTAGATCAACACATGCAACATGAATATACTTAATTTGGGAAAACTTTGATGATCACATTAAAGAATTAGAATAGTAGACGAGGTCATCGATACCCATGTTTTTTGCTAGCAAAAGGTCCTTGTAAATAGCATACAGTTCAGCAAACAAAATGTCAGATAACCCTTGAATAAAGTCTGAAAAACCTGCAAGATAGTGACATAAAGTATTTCTAATAATGCCGCCAAATCCAAATCTAATGGGAGAACCAAGGCAACTTCCATCCATATTAAGAATCGCACAAGAGTAGTTATTGTTTCACTTGATATATCTATCAACTAACCGTCTTTAAAAGTGGGGAAGATACAACACCCGAAGGTTTTGACCAAATCTCATTATATATATATATGCTTTGGCTAAAATGGAAGAGTTGGATAAGTGGTGCACGGTGCACCAGTTGTCAATAACTCTATAACGAATACGAATTTTATAAAATCCACCGTTAGATAGAAAGTTTATATCGTATTGATTATCCATATAAATTTTAAAAAAAATTAAAAATCATTTGATATGTTATTGAGACTCGTCAAGATTAACGGTTTATGAATTTTTATTAAATACCGTTAATTTTGATAGGTCTCAATAACACCTCAAACGATTTTCAATTTTTTTAAAAATTTATATGGATGATCTATACGATATAAATTTTCTATCCAACGATGGTTTTTGTAAAATTCGTATTCGTTATAGGGTTATTGATAAGTGGTGCATCGTGCACCACTTGATCCACTTGTGCATAAAAGAAGCAACCATAATAGAAGCAACCATATATATATATATATATATATATATATATATATATATATATATATATATATATATATATATATATATATATATATATATATATATATATATATATATATATATATATATATATATATATATATCTTACATAAAAAAATGAATATTATTCAACTCACCTATTATATTTATTTTTAAAACATTCTAATTTAAAGCAAAAGTCTTGGTCATTTTTAAGTACCAAATTGGTTCTTGTGTAATTATTTACATGTATCAAAACTCTTAGGCTGTATACCAGCTGTTCTAGATTTTGCTTATATGTTTACTTATCAGAAAAAATAAAAATAGGCTGCTATACAGTGACTTGTATATTAAAGCATATATATGAGGTGGAGAATATACGTATGCCTTATATTCTCTAAATATATATATTAACGAATTTAAAAATAACAAGTTATTAGTTAGTTATACTTATACATGCCGTTCAAAAATAAAATTAGTTAATTATACATAAATATGCATCCATTAGCAACGTACGTGCATTGACAATATTGAAAGGTTGTCCGAATACATCGTGAACAAACCAACGAAGAACACAAATAATATATGTTGTTAAATTTTAAAGTGACTTTCGCCCCGTTTGCATTAGCTTATTTTTCAGTTTATTGATGACAGTCAATTATATGATGTATTTAGTACTATTTTAGAGTAGTTTTAGTAGCAATTGAAGACCAAATACAAGCAAATACCTAAAGTTACGAAGTAACTTGTCCAAGAATCAAGAAAAGTGAAAAATGCATAAAAAAATGGCAAAAAAGGAAGGAATTGAAGAATCCACCGTAGCCAAGATGGATGGCCATCGTAGAACGATGAAGAAATACGCACATCGTATCAAAAACGTCATAACTTGAGCTACGATTGTCGGATCGAGACCTGCGACCATGCGTTGGAAAGCTAAGACAAAGAACTACAACTTTCGTGTTGAAGCAAAAATCTAATTATGGACTCCATCGTGGCTACGATGGGTTACATCGTGGCCAGGATGACAAGCAAACATGGCCGAAAATGCACAAACCATCGTACCCACGATGACTTGTCATCGTGGCACAATGATGACGGCAAAAGCACGCAGAGAATCTGAGCAAATCTTTCATCGTGCCACGATAAGATCCATCGTGGCCACGATGAGGTGAATTTGAACGTCATCGTGGCTACGATGGATACGATGGGTCGCATGAAAAAGCTCAAACCCAGCTGAAAAGCTATAAATAGAGCTCTCTTCTTCACAATTATTCATTCAAAAGTTTAGAGAGTCATAGGCCTCTAAGGAGCAAAGGAGGAGGAGCAAAAGAGGGCTAAGGAGCTCTCAAGGCATAAGGTTTTTCTTTATGCTCTTTCTTTCTTTCTTTTCTTGTATGGTCTTTAGTAGCTAACCCAAGCAGGGTTAGGTCAAGTAGATGAACTCCCCTAGGAATGCTTGAGACATGTAATCTGGTTATTTTCCAAGTTTATATATAAATTGCTATTCATTTATTGTCTATTAGTATTTGTATTTATCGTTTTATACACTAGCATATATGATGTACACATATTTTGTTAGTAACTAGGGTCGAAGTGGATATCGTGACACATCTAAGACTTCGGAAACAAAGGGATACTATAACCTACTTATATGAGACCATTGAATTCAGTATTTGTGGTTAGGTTTGAGATTAAGAATTACACATAGCTAAATTATGTACTGATATTAGGAAACCAGGCACGCTAGAGAACTTGTTAAATTAGGAACCTCTAAAAGTAAGGATGCCTATTTAAGGCTGAACTCGTTAAGGTAAGAACAAGAAATAACGAAGGCTAAACCTAGTTTGACTGAATTACCCTAAGCAGATTACAATAGAAGTAAGTATAGTTCTACTAGGCTTACTTTAATAGAAATTAATATCCAGACAATACGTCAATAGTAAGCAGATATAACGTCAGTTACCAAGCAGGAATAGGGGAGGAATTCGAAAAGTATTTAACCATTTGTTCTCATCTGAAACTCAACTCATATTTACTACTACTTTCTACTTCAATCGCCATTTATTTTTAGCTGTCAAACCCCCTTTTAAAAAAACAAAGTGAATTCAAAGTCTTTTACTTTAATTTACTTTTAAAAGCGTAAATTCCTAAATAAAACTGATAACTTTTGCACAATCCCTGTGGAGACGATAACTTACTACTTTATTACTTGGTAGCGATTTTGTACACTTGCAGAGTTACCGTCACTTATGCAATATAAATTAGGTTTTATGTTATTTTTCAGCTTATGCAAACAACTTATGCAATAAAGTTTATAAGTTCACACTTGTGAAAATTGTATTTTTATAAGCTATTTTATCATAAACTACATTGACAAACTTATAATAATACATAAAATTTGCATAAGTTGTTTGCATAAGCTCAAAAATAAGCTAATCCAAACAGGGTCTTTGTAAAATCGGTTGATAGTTCTTATTAACTCTCAATAATATGATTTATCAACAAAAAAAAACCCTCTCAATAATGATATTTTTTTTTAAGGTTGATGTATGTCGTCTCAACTATGGATTTTTTTAATTAACTATTTTAGATAACTACATCCTCCGTTCTTAAATATAAGGATTTTTATAAAAAAAATATGGGTATTAACAAAAGTTATTGGAGTAATAAGTTCGTTTGACTTGTGTGAGACTTTTATTAATTTGCCCTTTATATTTAGTGTATTAAATGTTGTTTTTTTTCTTCTATATTTTAATGCAAGTTAGTGGTATTAATGAAGGGTATATTTAAAAAAAGAGTAATAATTGCATATAAAAATTTGTAAAGGGTCTCATATATACGGACAAAATTTTTTGTAAAAGGTTCTTACCGGAGGATATCAGACATATCTATAAGAATTAGACACATATCAGACATATCTATAAGAATTTTTTGTAAAAGGTTGCTTATACTCTCCTTAATTAGACACATATCAGACATATCTATAAGAATTAAAGATGTGTCGAAACAAAAATATTGATCAACGGAGGATTGGAGACATTACATTTTGATTATAATATTTTTAGTTTTTTCGATCGTAGATGGATAAATAAAGGTAAAATACTATCATATATTGTTTTAAAACTTTTTTTAAAAAAATAACTTGCTCAAATTAAATTTACGTGTATATATTTTGATTCTCAATTTATATATTTTATAAATATGTAACGGTATCGGTGTCCTATATTTTTTATATTAGCGGTGCCACGGTGTCCGTGTCCAGATCATATCACATTCCATGTCGGAGTCTCTGATTCATAACTTATGTCTCATCAAACACAATATTTAAAAAAGTATATGATACAATTATCATATTTTTGTCTCTTATTCTTCTGACTATCAAATAAATCCTTATAATATTTTCTGTTCAACTTGTGAAATCGTAAATCAGTATTTTATTTGAGTGTAAAGACATTTTATATTTTTTTAATCATAAACAAAGTTACAAAATCTACTTGCAGTTATTTACGTAACATGCCATCAAATTTCTGTTTAGGGCAGTGTTTATGTTTATTAGATATATAACAAAAATAGTAGTAGTAAGACTTACATTTAAATGTGAAAAAGATTGATTGAACCTACGGGTCAAACAATCCATAGGATGGCCGGTGATCATTCAGGTTACGATTTGATGGAAGGGAGATATATAACCAAGAATTATATTTATAACAATATATAAAAATGATACGTGAGTTTGGACTGAATTTATTATATTATCTAAATTACCATTTATTTTAAATTCAAATTTTAAATTCAAATAACACAATGATTCTTTCTTATTAAGATCTTCCAACTATCACAATTCTTGCATAAATTTAAATAAGGTACATTTTTTAATTGCAAAACTTTATTAATCTCTGATTTTTAATTTCATAACATAAGAGTTTTTTTTTTACATAAGTTAGACATAGGAAGACGTGGAACGCGTCTGTCTGGCCCGCTAGCTAGTTTCTAGATAAAAATGAAATACTAGTAAGAATCACATTTATTGTATGTTTACATTTTTTTTTTCAAGTAATTTAGTGGGTAAAAATTTCACCCATAAGGTGAATAAGTGAGGTGTTTGAACCCCAACACCTGCATATATAATGTAATGTCCCTACCAATAGAGTTAAACTTGCGTGGACGTATGCATGTTAATTACATTTTCTTATTACACTTGTTAAGGGAATAAAATACATTGTTTTGAAAAGAATAATTTTAAAATTTAAAAAGGAAAATTAGTACACTTTTTTTTTAGTACTAAGTTAGTACCATTTTAATACAATAATTTTATATTTGGATTTTTTTTTGTGAAATTATATATGATTATTTAAGAAGTGTCTTGATTATGAACACTAGTGCTTCAATTGGTTTTTAATGCAAAAAAATTAGCCGTTAAAAAAAAAGATTTTGGCAAATGTAAAATTTGATAGCAAGAATTTAAAGAGGTGAAAAGGTGCTCCAAATATGAATCTTTTAGAAAAATATGACTTTTGAAGTTAACTTGATATATTTATTCCAACAATAGCAAGTTAATTAATTCTTATTTCTACATAAAAGAAACTTAATATTATTATAAAAAAATTGCCTATAATATATTATTGTTAATTGATAAATGCAAAGAAAATATGTGATTATATTGGGTCATGTTCCTTGTGATTATATTTATAGTGGATAGAATCAAATGCTCTTATTGGATTTGGTTATCTGATAAGATCTCGGTCACCCTTGCTCTTTATGAGTGGGAGTGGAACCCTTCCTGTGCTGGATTAGATAGAGGGGAGGGGATGAATAGGAATTTTCTTATCGACCTCTACTTTGATTAGTTCAGCTCTTTCTCTTAATTGTCCTTTGGTTGAGTTTGAGCCTTTTTCCAGGTCAGGTGGAGTGCGATATGCGAGTGCTTTTGGTGTACTTACCTAGTTGTTTGGGTTTGCTTTGTTGTTTGCTTCCCCCCTCCTGCCTTCTTTGTTGTATTTGGGGAGTATTTTTTATACTCTCCCTTTTACTTTTCTATCGTACTGAATTGGATTGTCGTTTTTTATTTGAAATATGTCTTTTATCAATTACAGACTTATTTTATCATTTGATGATTAATATGACTTACTATTTTTTTTAAGAAGATAAAAAATTAACTCATCCAAATTGACACCGGAGATAATCAAATTTGAGACTTTAAGGAGTGACACACTCTCAAGTTCAAAGTCAATACTACTAGACCAACTCAAGTGAGTTAATATGAGTTATTATTAAATCTATGTCGTCATTCATATTACATCTCATTTGATTTAATAATAAAACTTATTAATTCAATAATTAAAATAAATTTAAACATAAAAAAATATTTGTCTCGTTTATATTTTATACACATCCTAAGACTATGCCAATAAAAATCACTAAAAAGTTTTGAATAGACATTCAATGTACTGAAATTTCACCGTGTCAACTCAACTTTAATGGTGCTTTTCACTATCATGCATATAATTTGTAGGTGAGCTAGCTAGCTTTACATACTCGTCTTTAGGATAGGTATGGTACAAGTGAAAATTTAGAAAATATATGGTAAGATATGAATTATGAAGATTTAGTAGAAAGACAGCGCCGACAATTTATTTAGATACCCTCAAATTATTGTGTAATTATTTGCAAAGCAAATCGAACAAGTGGAAGATGTTGTTGTTGTTTGACGCACGCTTAGTGTTGTGTGTGTCCTTTATTTTGGTGGAAGTCAAACACAAAGAGATCGTGATTGAAGAAACAGAAGTAGTAGAAAGAAAAGAATAATAATGGGAATCCGGAAGCATAAAATTTTGAAACGGATCACAATCAACTTTCAACACGGACGGTACGATAACTATCTCTCTCTCTCTCTCATTTATCAATTATCATGCTCTTTACTATTCTTAATACTACGATCGTTCCTAAATATAAGACCGTCGTAAGAAAAATACGGAGATTCAAAAAATTGATTGTGATATTAAATTTTTGGTATTAAAAAAATCTCTCAAGGGTTTTATAATTAATAGAGGTAGTATATATATACTCCCTCTGGTTCTAATTATAAGAAAACTTTTATTTTGTAGGTATATTGGAATGTTAATGTATCTCAACTGTAATATAGTCTAAATACATTAGTTTTCCAATAAACCTAAAAAAATAAAAGTTCTCTTATAACTAGGACCAGAGGGAGTATATAAGAGAATTTACTTTTCAGATTTATCGATAACATAATATATCTAATCGATGTATTATGGATACTCGATGAATTTAAAAAATAAAATTTCTCTTATATTAAAGTCCGGAAGGACTAAGATAAAGGAATATGTTAACTATTGTTTCAAACATTAGTTAAAGAATTAAAAATAGTAAAGTTGTCTTGAAACTTACGTGATACAATTTTTCACATGTAAATTTTTTTTTTAATGTAAAATTTACTACTTATAGATTTCTTAGCTAGTCTTTCGAGTATGTATGTTAGCATGACCCTAAGATAAATTTATGGATCATGTTATGTTAAAAATATCTAGAATTAGAAATTTGCATTTAATAATACATAAGAATTTAATGTTTTAAAAAATATGATGAACAAATTTCAATAAAATATTGCTACATTTGCATTTTTAACATGTGCTATTACATTTTTCCAAATTTATTTTATTATTTTCATATTTCAAGTGTCTTGTAATACCAATTTTTGAGCTTATAGTAGTTCCATTTCAAATTATAAATTGTTTTAACTATTTTATATTAATTAAATAATATAATTAATCTATATTGAACAAATATTATGGATTAGAGTAGTTTATAAAAATGTCATTCATTAAAAGTATGAGAAATATAATTAATTGAATAATTGAAAGACGAGACCAGCACATAGTTAATATGGTATAAAAGAAAAAATAGCATGAAATGTTTCATTAATCTTGTAAAATAACTTATAATTTGAAATAATTTTTTTCTCAAAACATAATTGGGCTATTAGCTCAATTGATAGCGGGAATAGCTTGAACACATACTTGAATTCCAGGTGTCCGTGGTTTGATTCTCACAGAAGCAAAAACTCTATTAGAAAGATAGAAGATCGCGAGATGACAGTATCAGGACCGCCTAAGATGGAGGTCCGGGCTGCTACAAAAAAGACGCCTTATTTTTTTAGCAGATCAAACATACCCTAAAAATAGTAAAAATTATTCTTTTTAATATAAACTTGTTTTTTATTTAATGATGGAACACCAATTAGTATGATTCGTGGAACACTAGTATGGATCCTCTCAACTTTCTATGATTTTCATTTTTCTTACGATCAAAATTTGTTAATATTTTAAGAGAATAGAATATATTTTGATTTATTTAATGTCATATTTTTGTATTTATATTGTCAAAACTATATAATAATAATAGAGGAAATAAAAAAAATAAAAAGGAGAGAACTCAATTCCTTTTAGTACTAAATTCGTGTAAAATGATAAAGTACAGTAAGTTGTGTAACACGAATAATGTATTGTGCTATAGTACTGTTAGTCAGAAACATTTTCAGTCAGCTCGGATGACGTGGCTCTGTTCCTTTGTTGCCATTTGGCACTTTCCCACTCTCATACTCATTGTATAACTTCCCATTGGACGGAATTTTGATTAATTGACTCAAAGGTTTGGTGTAGCAGTAGTCTTATTAGTATATGACTGAGACTCTACATACTTGCATCGTCAAGCGTCACACCATTCATTTATGTAAGCTGGACATTTATAGAGATTAGAGAGTGGTCCTTCATTAACTTGGCTCATGTTTTTTTACAAAATATTGTTTATAGCATTTCATTAACTAAAATGTATTCAATACAATTTTGTACATCGACTAACATTTGGAAATCAGCAGACAATGGAGATGTTTTAACTAGAGTATAAACAACCTCATTTGTTTGTTTCCGTACGAACTCTACACTAGAGTTTCTATAAAAACTAAGAGAAAATTAATTTGCAACGATCCATGATAGCACCAAATTTAGGAAGATATCTACTTGAAAAGTGGAATCGTTCTACCACTCTCTTTGAATCCAACACAAAATTTACTGGTCCTAAGTTAAGTTTGTGCACCCACTTGAGTGCAGACAATAACACAAGTGCTTCACCAACATGAACTTCAATTTTTGAAGTAAGGAAATGGCTCATGCTAACTAGTGCCTCTAAGATAATTTTTATATTGAAAAGAGCATTCTTTGTACTTTAAAAAAACTAAGTTACATAAGTTCCAATACTTTTATACCTTATTTAGTTTCTTAACTAGTATTTTAGGGGGACTAGTTAGCATTTTCCTATTCAAATTTGGTACATATAAAAGTATCGATCTTGCTAACACGTGTCTTAAAAGTATTTAATTGAAAGATTGTAAATTATGACTGCACGACTGCATGCAGTTTGTGACTGTGCTCAATCCTAACCCCATGTTAATGTATTCAAATAAAAAACATGCATTAAATAATATTATCTTGTCTTTAATCTTTAATCGTTTTAGCATTTTAGTTTTGTGTCAAAATTTTTGTTCTTTTAGAAAATCAAGACAAAATTAATGATATTTTCCTTTTGTACCTTACAAAAGCAAAAATATGGATTAAATTAATGTTTCTTTTAATAAGTGAATTAAGGGTAAAATTGTATATCTACCTACATTTTTTGTTGTCATATAAATCTACCTAAATTTATTATATCTTAATATGAGTCGTATGTTGTAACCAAAAAAAAAAAATGTGTCGTGTGTTAGCATGAAAATGGTCATGTGGACTTGTTCCAACGTGCCTCTAAGGTGTGTCCATATGATAGTTTACCCTGGATAATGCGCTTTGGCCTAATCCGACGCATAAAGTACAAGACATAAACTTTTTATCTGAATTATCTAAAATGATTTCATCTTTAGATGCTAGTTGTGAGAAATTGATTTTTTTTTACTAAAATAAAATATTCATTCATTCAAATTGATAGATACACAGATACAAGCACAAATTCAATGTTGCTAAAAACGTAAAGGATGAATATGCGAACAAACTCACAACATCCAAGTTAATAGCATAAAACGACATGCTTAACTGCTTAAGCCTACAAATAACGTGACAAAATAAAAGTAACCGAAATACACTCATGTCTTCGGATCTTCATCGTTGATGACCTTGTCGTTGATTGAATCAGTAGTTGATCAAAGTTGATATGTCAATCTGAACCAAACGAACGCCGCAAAAAACAGGAAAGCAAACAAGCACCGCACGAAGACGGCGATCAAACAAACACCGCACGAAGACGGGACGCGTTGAAGCAAAGAAATCACAAAATAAAACAGGAAAACTTTAATCTATGTGAAATTTCACTTGTTTAAATAAAATCAAATATAAAATGATCAAGAAGGGTGATTTTGGATCAAAATTGACTCTAAATCATCCCTTTTTAGAAGATGAATTGTGTTCTAGTTGTGAGAAATTGATCTATAGGTTTACAATCGTATACATATTGTCACTGTATCTATTAACTTGTAATGTCACTGTAACGATTAATGTACGTGACATTGAAAGTTAATAGGTACATCTCGTTGTTAGCATGAAACAAAAATGTACTATTAATGACATGTGAAGATATAATTGAAATCTTGAAAGTATATAATCGATCAAGAAGTTGCATTAAAAGAACAGTTAATGAAATATAATCCCAGTAATTTCATCTCTTTGATTCATTCATTTTGAATTTATCTATGTTGTGAAGTTGGAGTTAAACAGACAAAACCCTTTTAATGTACTTAGTACGATATTAATTGTTAAACGATTTTAATATTTCACGAGTCAATGTGAATACGATAACTAAAATTATTTATATTTGGATGTGTTAAAACTACATATCAAAATGGCATCATTGCGGGGATTGGTGTTTCAGTCAGATATTAGCTATGAAGCACAGCCACAGACACGGGCACTGGACACTGACATGCCGACACCGATAAAAATTTGAGAAAATGACATAATTTAATGTAATCGTAAGTGTCGGTGTCGGACGGACCCCGACACGTGTCCGACACGGACACGCCTAATCTAAGGAGTGTCGGTGCTTCCTAGGATATTAGAGAATTGCAATAATTTGTGTTGTTTTAAGTATTTGTATATATTGTTTATATCCTATATATAATCTATATATGCGCATCAATTTCTCAATTTGGAAGAAGCACCCAAAATCTCATAAATTATTACATTGCCCTTGTATTGGGTTGGAAATGGAATATCGTTAGTAGCTAGTCATAAATAATAATATATTTGCTTTACTACCAGAGAAATTAAAGTTGAATTTATTTCTTTCTTCTTTTTAGTTTTTTTTTTACTGAAAAATAAAAGTAGAATTATACCCACAGAATAATGAAAGAACATTCTAAAGAAGAATACAATTATAAATCTTATTCCGTTACTTTCATTCCTACTAGAATAGCTATATACATGCATGCAACTTTTTGTCTTCAATATCAAACTCAATTTTGCAATCGATCAGCAAGTCCATGTCGAAAGAAACTACATGAAAAAGAACTAAAATTTGGTCTAGTCAAGCCATCCATTATGTTTGATCTAGTGGTGAAGGAGGTGAGTAATATGCTAGAGGTTGTATTGTCAAATAACTGATTATCCCAAAACTTTAAGGTGTTAGGATAGAGCCATATCAACGGTTTTATATTATTTCTAACACGCCCTCTCACGCAAGAGCCCACTTGGACTTGTAGCGTGGATAATGCATAAGCCCACCTACCATATATGCTTAAATTCCACTTTTTAATTAGAAAGTGAGGGGAGCGGGGATCGAACTCTAGACCACTTAGTCATAGAGGCTCTGATACCATCTTAGAAATAAGTATTGGGCCTAACTCAACCTTACAAAACCGGCTTGTAAGGTGAGGATTGCCTCTAGTATATAAACACTTAGTCAGGTCATCTCTCAACCGATGTGAGACTCTTAACACACCCCCTCACGCCCAGCACTATTGGGCTTTGTGCGTGAATATAAACGGTAGGTGGCCCGATAACGGAAACCTGATAACAGGTGGCCCAACAGATCGTAGAGAGGCTTTGATACCATGTCAAATAACCGATTATCTCAAAACCTTAAGGTGTTAGGATAGACCCATATCAATGGTTTTATATTATTTCTAACACGTATGTTCGATCATCAGCTCTATTGTAAATAAAAAAAATTGATTTATGTGTTTTTTTTTCATCTTTCTTTCTCTCAAATCAAACACAAGATTCTTGGTTATGTCTTAAGAATCAAAGAATACACCGCTACAAAGGACATTTAAATCAATATATAGTTAAAAGAGTTATTTTTCATATATATAAAATAATTATAATATCGAAATATCATTCAACCAATAGGTCAGCAAATTAATAAAAATAGAAAAATAATTTACTATAATATGAATGTTGAAAATATTTAAGAATAAGTATAAAAAATTAGTATAATATATACTTATAAATGTGAAATAATGTTTTTTTATTTTTATTTTCACTACGAGTATAATCTGGTCCGGCCGGGGTCAGTTTTGGCATCAAGTGGTTCATCCCCCTCCCGATCGCAGTTGCGAGGAATGTGAAAAAGTGTTTGTTCCTATATATGGATTTGATTTTTTTCTCAAAGTTTAGAAAAAATTGCTCTTTAATTAACAAAAATAGTAGTTAAATAAGTAATCGTATTAAAACACTTTAATATTACAATATATATAATGTACCATAGAAGCAAGCTACTAGCTGTATTTTCCAATTGTATATTGTCTCCTTCATTCTAATGTCTGCTTAATTTGTTCCTTTCATAGATTCATGATCCTAATATTGTGCAATTTTTATTTTTTTATTCTTTCTAGAAGCACCCTATAAATATATTTGCTATAAACACTTAGCTAAGCTATGGAATATTAAGAATCTTTGACGGGAAGCATAAGGTTTCGATATCTTACTTTATCTTAGAATTCCAACTGTTCCAACAATATTCAAAATGGTTTCAAAACTAATTCAACAAATAAAAGTATATAGTTATAATATAGCTTCCATTTTGATGTCTTTATTTAACTTGTTATTGACTACTAAAATTCTCCAAAAGAAAAAGTACCTAACTAAAATTTTCATTCAATTTAATTCCTCTTGATAAATACATTATACATTCAAGTTCATTCAATTCAACATGACATTACATGGTCTAGTCAAGCTGTCTCTCATGACACTATACCATCTCACTACTTGATGATGATCATCACTTTACTAGAAGAATCTATGTTTCATTCAACATTTTGAAAGTCATGAAGCTGCCAAAATAATTTTTAAATTAGGCCACGAATGGATCATTATAAAAATAGTTATAGGTATATCTATGATAATGATAATTGCTACATTATATATGAAATAAAATTGGTTACGTTCAATGGGTTCAATAGCAAGTTGCATTGTGAGTATATATGCCGCCCACGATGCATGAAAAGTGTCCTACTTTACAGTCTGATATATCGAGCAGATTCAAGTCCAGTGTTTGTGTGCTAGCTAATTTAAGTCAATGATTACTATAGGCAAAAATACGTTTACAGTAAGCCATTATGCATGAATTTTTAAGTTTGATTTTTATTACCTCTATTGTAAATAAAAATAGAGAAAAATGAATATGCACCGTGTAAAATAATTTTACACTGTCAACCAATCACAACCATATTTTCCGTCATGTGTCACCCCACTTAATCTCACCTTCTTGATATGACATTGAAGATTTAATCATTTTAATTGATTGTCCGTATAAAATTAAATTACACTGACGACGCGTGTTCATTAAACTCATAAAAATAAAAAATTACATTCATATAAATTATTAATCATTGGTACTTTATGTTCTATCAATAATGATATAAGTTCAAATAGTAAAATGTTTTTCCTTAAAAAAATAGTAAAAGGTTTGAGCCCACAAAAAAAAAAAGTTAGTAAAAGGTTTGAACCATGGGCGGAGCCAAGGTCCAGCAAATCTGGGTAGTTGTTCGGACTTCGCCAAAATTAATTTTAGTATGTTTAGCGATTAGTTTAGAGAAAAATTGAGATTTTTAGGAGTTAGTTTAAGGTAAGATTGAAATTTTTCGTTAAACTATTTATATATTACATCAAATAAAAAAATTTGTTCGGACTCTATAATTTTTCGTTGGACTATCCAACAACACGACTACATATATTTAAGTGCATAGGCTTCCTTCTGCTGACATTTTGCTTAAAGAAAAATAAAATTAACTCATGTAGTAGTATAGTATAATCGAAATCATATATTCTCTTCTTTCCTTTTTAAGTGTCGTTTGAGAATCGTGTGTACTATTCATATAATCTATTTTGATCAATTTTTTTTTACTAATACTAGTATATAAAAATATTAAGGAAAATGCTAAACAGTGCCCCCGGGCCACTGGTTAAGCATCTTAAAATAGAAATTTTGTCTCGAAATACGTGCATCCAATGCCTCAAAAGTACAAAAAGTTGTCTTTTCAATATAAATTTTATTTTTTATTTCCTTTTTAGGTATACTTAACAAGTGCCCCGGGAGCACTGTTTAGCATGACCCAAATATTAATAGTCAAAATTGTGAATTAACATATATGTATAAATCTAAACGACATTTAAAAATTGATCATACTACATATATTAAATACATTTGTTTAATAGAGGCGACCTGTGTGAACAGACAAGAAACAGTTATGCTTATGACACATTTTGGTTTTAATTTTTTTGGTTTCCAAATTTTGAAAGTTACTTAACCAAAATAAAGAAGGATAAGCTAGCATGAATTATATAAGTTTGAAACTAATTAATGCAATTTATTTTATTTTATTCTTTTGACAAAAGAGACTATATATGGTCACAATTCCACGTTTGAAATTGGCCCACTTGAAACTCGTTCACGCGACAGAACAAAAAATCAAACCTTATTATTAAAAGTCACAAAGCCAATGTGAAGAACTTAATTACTAACATCTGAATGTGAATGTAACACAAACATCTTTCTCTTGATAACGATTTTAATCTCATTAAGAACATAAAAGTTATATGCCAACGTGTAGGACCATTGTTGTATTAAAGTCGAAAAGGTAATAGTACTCTTATAGACTTTTAATTTTCTTGCTAATATAAAATCAAAGATGTCCATAAATTATATAGCTCAATTGAAAGAATTGTCGAAATTATTAGTGTCGAACGCTATAATCCGAGTTCGAATTTCGGTCCCTTCATTTTGTGTATGTGAGTTTTCAATGATTTTGTCATTTCTTCTATCTAAAAAAAAAATCAATGTTCCATACTTTTTTTTTTAAAATATCAATATACGCAAATTGCGAAGACTAATTCTTGAAACTAACTTGTATGAGTTGGGTCGTTGAAAGAATTTAAGAAGGATGTTTAAGGTTCAAACACTATTGTTAAGCCATATTGTTAACAATTTCTCCATTTTAACGAATTGTCCAATAATATATATGTGTTGAGACGATGAAGGATTAGGATTCGAATCGTGCTACTAATCTATTCCTCCCGTAACAATTTAACCATTAACATTATTGTTTTAAAAATGTGAGGTTACTCTACCCTTCATAATTTGGGAGTATTTACCCATCAACCAATATTAGTCACATAATTAGATTTGCATGTGGTACCAACTTGCTTGTGGAATAAAAGTTGATGAATAGCTTGGAAATGGATTCCCTGCAATCACCATTTGACTGTAGGCTAATCACAACCATCCATCTTTGAATCTGGACCCACCAAAATTTAATCTAAGAGTGTGCAATGCAGTGACTGCAGCAGTGATTGACTGCATGGAATCCTGGTCCGAATAACTCACTTGCAACCAACTTTTATTCTACATGCATATGACTTGTTCTTATTGGTTTGATAAATAAATACCCCCAAAATTATGAAGGAGTATTTATTCATTATGTTTATGATACAATTAGCATTTAAGATATTATCTTTTTGCCCTATTGTCTTTTTATGTTATATTTTGTGACTATGTGTAAACTGCAATTTTCTAACGGTGTCGGGTTTCGAACCAAGTGACTTAGGGTTGAAGAACATTTTCTCAACCAAGTGACCTCTCGGGAAACAGGCGTAAACTACAATTTTTGTTTCACAATAAAAGGTGAATAATATTTAGGTGTTCATTTATCACGTCTCACACTGAATTACTCGTTATTCCAAAAAAATAAAAAATAGATCCTCTAGTTCTAAAATTTTGGATTTTGGAATTTAAATATATAGAAGAAAAGTGAAAGGAGAAATAAAATGAACAATGCCTATTAAAATTGCATGTATTCTCGTTTTAACAAACTTTGTGTAAAAGGCTAACAATGTAAAATAATGTAACATAAATGATTAATTTAAAATTAAAAGAGAGGGAAAACAAATTAAATGATCAATTCTAAGTCAAACATTTTTTTCTTCTGAAATAAAAAATTATTTGGTCAAACTTAAAGGACAAACTATTAATTTTTCTATATACACTAGCTAGTTAGAAATTGAATCTGGATATCAAATTATTAAGGTATAAACAAGCCACACTATTCTATATATACTTGTTCTTATTATTACAACTATTTTGGCTCTATCCATCTTTAACATTTTCGTGTCCGGTATGAGACTGATGAAAAGCAGCTTTCTCTCATAATGAAGGTAGAAAAGCATTACAACCCGGTGTGCCTAAGTACAATTGTTTCTGTATTCTCGATCCTTAATAAGAAAAAAATAATGCAAAAACTCGAGAAGATGCAAAGCTTATGTGTTATATTTTTGTCCTTATCTTTCTTATAAATAAAATTAACGGACAAAATATGAACACGTGAAATAGAAAATGCAATCGATGTTGACCCAAAATTATATTATGAGAAAAATATTCTATTATGTCCCATAAAACAGGTACATGACGCCAGGAATGTTATACCTGTGCATGCGCAAGGATTGGAAGTTTTTTTTATCAAAATGTTTGAAGTTTTGAACGTTAGTGCGGATTATAAAAAAAAAAAAATGTTGTGTATAATGTTTTGCAAATACTTTAATTTAATCGTCTTAGATAGATACTGTAAGAAAAGGGTCATAAAAAAATTAGAATTTAATTTATATATATTGTCGCCGTAAAGTTATACATCAAATAATATATTGACGTATCAAATGATATGTGTTTTAAAACAATGACCTGTTGTATTTATTAAATGACATGTCAACACATTATTAGATATATGTGTAAAATAATTTTATCGACAGTGTACAACAACTAAACTCAAAAAGTTATTATTACAATCCACAATAATAATGTAACTATAATTGCGCGATAGTATTTTTCTACTTTTTAGTTGTAATATAGAACCATGTGCTCGGTATCAAACTTAAGGTAGCATTTTCAACGGAGTATTATGGTGGGTTTCTTATATGAGTAGTGTTATATGAACACAAAAAGACCGGACAAAAATACGACACAATCTTTCTCTACTCACAACACAATTATCGAGATGTGCAAAAACTATTAAAAAAAGCATAAAGTGAAACTTTATTATATTTTTGTTAGAATATTATGTTGAAATAACATTTCTCTTCATGTATTGCTGAATCTGTATCTTAATTTTTCAGCTCATAGGAGAAACCATGGTGTGGTTAAATGGTCGGGTAGTATAGAAATTGTTGACGTATCTTAAAAAGAGTTTGCTTTCTAAGATAATATACTATTGAAAGATAACCACAAGTTTCAATTTAACATTGATCGTTTACACATGACTATTCATTCACCATGGTACGGTATTATGATGGCAGCTATAAGAGCACACCATGATAAAATATTGGTCCAAAATTCATGATTCATGCAATTAATCTACTCAATTCTACGGAGGATAACATTGATAAACATAACCAATCTGACATCGCACAGTACATAAGGGCTTGTGAAGTATTTTTTTGCATTTGTTAGAAGCTGCAAGGATGTATATCATCGAAACTGTTACTTAGAAATTATTGTTTGTATTTTTTTTTTTAAGTAGTCTAGTGGCTAGAGTGTCACACATTTAAATGTGGAATTCGGGGTTCGAACCCCGGTCACTCCAATAATGTTTCTGTTAGCTACCATTTGAGCTACACTTATGAGACATTGTTTATATTTTTTTTTGTCAAGGAACAAGAATTATTGTTTATATTTATAATAAAAAAAATTTAAAGCAATATATTTATAATAATATACGGTAAGAAGTTGCAATCTAAATCAACTGCATTGAAGTTACGATAAAAGAAGTGGAAGGTATAATGTTGTACTTTGAGAAATATAGAAATCAAGGTTGTTAATACTCGTTTTAAATCGTAAACTCTATGGATTTACGTTTTTATTTATGACTTTCGTGTTACATTGGAGCTAAAATTATTTTGAGTAAAATCGAAAGTTAAAACCAAAATATCATCAGCTACTTAAGTAGCGGACAATGTATTTTCCTCAAATTTCTCATTTTTACCACTTAAGTAGCGAATGAGTAAAAAATAGGGCGCGCGAGAAACTCGTAGATAGCATATGAGTAAAAATAAGGCGCGAGAAATAAACTTGTAGGTAGCGAATGAGTAAAAATAGGGCGCGCGAGAATTATTGATCATATGAATTGATTGTTTTGTTGCACGTTGTATTGATTATCTCGTACTCCTTCGTGACAAAAAAAATGTTGTTTAATTATTTACCATGTGCTCTACTATGATTTATATTAATTTGAATGTCCAATGTCCAATTTTGGTATTCACAACATAGCGTAGTAGTTCTTTAGTTATTTATAATGTTGAGTTTGAGTACTAAAATAAAAAATTAAAAAAATAACCGGGCTGGCCCGAAAGTCTGACAACCTGTATTTGGCCGGACTCAGACACAAATTTTTTAAACCCGTTTTTTATCCGAACTTTTTAGCTCTGCTTGAGAAACCCGAAGCCTGACTGGGCCCGACCATTTGGCCGCCGGTTTTGACAGCTCTAATCACTATGAAGATATTGTTGGGAATAATGCCTAAATATCTTTTTTGGAAGATTTTATATTTAAATATAGTTTAGATTTATATTTGAAATAAAATAATATTAGGGTTTATGATTTATATTTCTGTTAGAATATCTAAGATTTGTTTAGAATTTATTATAGGATTAGTTTCTTTTTTTTAAAAATATATGATTTGTTTTTATGTAGCTCTATATATAGAGCCATAAGCATGATGAATAAAACAAGAACTTTAGTATTCTTCATATAACCCTATATTTGAGGAGAGTTTTCTCCCTAAATTTATATCTCACCAAATTCCGCAATATAAACACAAAAAACCATATCAGTGGCATCAGAGCGCCGTCGTTCACAAGGACCCGTAAAGATGGAAGAAGGAGAAGATGAAGTTGATGAAGAAGACGAAGAAAAAGAAGAAACCATGAAATCAACAACTCATAACCTTGACTGCATCTTTATTATGAAGATGTGAAAAAGAAGAGAAAAACAATCCATAGCCAAAAACCATAACCATAACCTACATCTTTCATACGTTATATGCGAGATGGTTTCATGTATTATATAACCCATAACCATAACAAATACATGAAAAAAACTCAAGTCTCATATGAAGTTGTAGAAAAACCATAACCATAACCATAACCTGCATCTTTCATATGTTATATGCGAGATAGTTTCATGTATTATATAACTCATAACCATAACAAATACATTGAAAAAAGCTCAAGTCTCATATGAAGATGTAGACAACAAAAACAAAGATCAACATGAATCTCGGACTGGATACAACACAAAGATATTCAGTCAGGGAGGAGTGTTAAACAAAAACAGCAACAAAGAATGTGGATGAACAACAACAATAACAACAAAAATCAACATGAATCTCATGCTGGATACAACACAAAGATATTCAGTCGAGGAGGAGTGTTCAAAAAAAGTTTTTTCAACTCAAATCTCATGTCGGATACAACACAAAGATATTCGGTCAAAGAGGAGAGGCTTGAGAAACAAAAAAATACAACAAAATTTCAGCGCAAATCTCCGATTGGATACAACAAAAAGATATTCAGTCAAGGAGGAGTGTTGGGAATAATGCCTAAATATCTTTTTTGGAAGATTTTATATTTAAATATAGTTTAGATTTATATTTGAAATAAAATAATATTAGGGTTTATGATTTATATTTCTGTTAGAATATCTAAGATTTGTTTAGAATTTATTATAGGATTAGTTTCTTTTTTTAAAAAATATATGATTTGTTTTTATGTAGCTCTATATATAGAGCCATAAGCATGATGAATAAAACAAGAACTTTAGTATTCTTCATATAACCCTATATTTGAGGAGAATTTTCTCCCTAAATTTATATCTCACCAAATTCCGCAATATAAAAACACAAAAAACCATATCAGATATATGGTCAATATGGACACACGAAAAAACCATATGAAGATATATAAAGTATAAACATTTTCCAAGAAGATGCTTAGATGAAACATAGTCACCTCAAAGCAATGACAAATTCAATCACCAAAAGAGCCAGCAATGAAACAAAAGCCAATTAAGAATATAAATGTAAATGTATAGACTTCCAGCTGCAGGATTCAGATGGTACGATGGAAAGAAGAAGAAAAAAGAGAGACAACTTTCATGATATCTTTGAATGCTAAAGTAAAATGAGACAATTTGTTTGTACCAAAAAAAAAATATGAGACAATTTCTTTCAGAAAATGAAAGAGATAATTATAGTCAATAATAAAATATAAAAATCAAACAAATAATCAAACGGATATTTGATCAAACGAAAGAAGTATTTATTTTCTCCTATTTTTGTCATCAAATCAACACCAATTAGTTAATAGGTCAATTTTTAAGTCAGTCTTGCATAATATGACAAATTAATTTTCGAGTTCCAGCTAAAAAGTGTTTTTTTTTTTCCAATTTTATCAATGAGGATTGAAATTAGACCTCATATATATTGTCAAATCCCCACTAAGTTTTTGAAAATGTAATTATCTCTAATAAAGAGAACTTATAAAATGAATAAAAACAAAGAAACAAATTGGCATAAAATTATGATTTGAGGGAAGAAAAAAAATATAGAAGTGTGAAATGTTTATCTAACTTTTTTTTTAAGTAGCAGTTCGGTAACTTCGGGTACCTACTTCTTTGGTTTTTACATAGAAGTCTCATACTCGAATCATGATTCTTAGACAAATATTTTTGATGTCTTTATCAACTGAATTGTGCATGAGAAAAATGAATTAATTAATAAAATTCATGCATCATTTGGTTGTAATACAAATAGGGATGCACCGTTGTTCCAAAGTAAGTACTTATCCAAGTTCTACTCGTGAGTAAGGAGCGCGGGTTCTCTCCATTATAAATTTCCTCCGGTTTAATCTTGACCACATGTTTTTAAGTGTTGTAAGATAAATATTTAATTAAAAAATGAATCAATGGTCATGATAAGAAATCTACTCCCTCCCGTGGAAACCCAACATGAGAGGATCTGCTCTCGTGAGTAAGTACTTATCCAAGTTCTACTCATGAATTTTAAAAAGTAAAAATGTATTATAAATATTAAGAGTTAGTTTGAAATAACTTTAATTCTTTTGGTGTATTAAGGTTTGGATATGTTGGGTTTCAAGTGTGAGCGATTAAGTCTCACATCTACGATAAATCATAATAATGTTAGATTTATAAGATATGTGACACATGTGTAACACTTGCCTAGGCACAACCCTAAGAAAAAAAATATTTGGGCACACATACATACACAAATGAGAAAAAAATAAATGGTAAATAATTTAGTCATATCACTTAGTATTAATTAATTATTTTATCTTCTACTTTTTTGAATCAATGTGTGTGTGCTTAACAAATGTTATTTATGGTTGTGCCTAACCAAGTATTTCTCTGTGACACATAAATGTAATGTCTTAAGTTTTGTGTGTAGAAATGGTGGCGTCTTCCTCTCTTAAAGTTTTGAATGAATTGTCGGACAATTGAATATTTATGTTAATTTGTAAGGACTAATTTAGCAATAAGCGATATAATTCAATGATTAATTTACTAGTAAAGGATATGATTTATATTTAAGGACTATTTTGCTAGTACGTGAAATAATTCAAGGACTATAATTCAATATTAAATTATATACAAATTAGCCTAAAGGCCAAATTGCTCGGCATAATTTAAAATTTAATTCTTTTTTAAGGGGTGCATTCTTTTTAAGACGTATTAAATCCTAAGCATTTTGTTTGAAAAAAGGAAGACTTTGTTGGATGGACTAGTATTTTTATGTAGATTAAACTCATGGACCCAAGTGTTAGTCAGAGTAACAAATTAACAATATAGTACAAATTTTTCTCTTTAGGCCCTTAAATTTCTGTCAAGCCCCTTAAATTTTCATTTTTGCCTTGAGAGATGTTCTGGGTCGAGCTTAGACGCTCGGTTAGCCAATCATACGCACTTGTGTAGCTGGAGCACCATTTGATGCGCGGACATATCATGGACGCTCGTCATTCCAACGGTCATATCTCTAGGACGTCTGTAACGACAAATTCACCAGAATGATGAGCATTAACTGCTCATCAAGGCTCACTAGCCGTTTTTCGGCAGCCACTTGATGGCCATAAATGCCATCAAGGGCCTTGGCCCAGCGCTGGGGGGCTATATATACGCAACTATTTGTCATTTGTAAGGTACGCATTATTTTAGCACAGAAAACCTACACTTCACCTCACTGACTTGAGCGTCGGATTGCCTGCAGGTACACAACCCCCCTCCGTTTCAACAGGGGTTTCATCAACGCAAACGCCGGCGCGGTCGCACTTCTGATCAGGTAAGATCAAGAGCTAAGTCTGGAATCCATGGGTTATATACACTAGTTCTCAGTGCTACAAGGTACAATATTCTTCATCTAAGTTTAGACTAACAAAAATTATTCTACTAAGTTTTATCCTTCATTTATTCAATGTTTTCAGAAAAAAATTTGGTGGTTTCCATTGTTTCTACGTACTTAAGTGATGAAAATTCAAGCTAATAAATGCGATGTTGGATTCGTGTCAAAGAAAAAATGCGATGTTGGATATTTTAAATGATGTCATATTTATGTTGTTACTAACAGATCTGATCCGTTGGATCGTGATCGGACTTCCAGGATGCAGTACATCGTGAAACTGAATGCTTTTTGTACAGTAGGAAATCCACTTGTTAGTACCGATTTAGAAGTTTGTATCTTCGGTCAATAGAATAAACAACAAAAACCACTTCTAAAAATGTGAAGTACGTGTTTGATTATGTGATGCAGAACCTTCTATTTAGTGATGCACAAATTTTACAAAATGGGCTTGTTAGTACAAATTTAATATTACATATATCTTTCAAAAAAATTGGTGGTTGCCATTTTTTCTATGTACTTAAGTGATGAAAATTCAAGCTAATAAATGCAATGTTGGATATTTTAAATGATGTCATATTCATGTTGTAACTTGTTAGTACTTAGTACTGATTTAGATGTTTGTTTCTTCGATCAATAGAAGAAACACCAAAAACTATTTCTAAAAATGTGAAGTACGTTCACTATATAGGAGTTGTTGCACCACATAATCAAACACGTACATTTACAGAATTGCGGTTACAAAAGCCAACTTACTTGATCAATTTATCATACAATTGATCTTTACGATGGCGAGTTGCGACTGATCATATATTTCACCAAAAGAGAGACCATTAAAGCTATTCATTCATATAATGAGTAATCAGTCAATTTAGTCCCTAAACTATCACTCTCTCACCAACTTAGTCCTTAAACTATTAAAACAAACTAAAAGGTCCCTAAACTATATTCACATCCTTCAATTTAGTCCCTAAACTATTTTTCATCCATCAATTTAGTCCTCCGTTATATTTTCCGTTAACTGTTCTTTAAAACCCTAAAATTCAAAAGCTACTTTTACGCTTATATCTCTCTTCTTGATCAACTCTCTCAAATCATCTCAATCTGAAAACCCTAGCGCCACCTATACGCTCCAATTCCGGTTGTCGTCGTTGTTTTAAGGTACGTTTTTCACTGTTTTTCGTTCTAACTTTTATAAATTTGTAAGGGTTTATTTTCACTTGTTAATTTTCAGGAATAAAATTTGTGTTTTTTAGTGCAATGAACCATGTTGTTTTAGCTTGAACCAAATTTGTTTTAGTGTGAACCATGTTGTTGTTGCTTCCTTTTTGGCTTATTCATGTTGCTGCTATTTTGAAGCTTTTGTATCTCTTATATTATTACCATCTATATTATTGTTTATTTTGCTTTGTGGTCCTAATTTGTTTAAGTATTAAAGTGGGTTATTGAGAAGTTGGAATTGAGATTGAGACAACAGCCGTCTCTTAGCCATAGTGAGGCTTATTACTTGATGAAAGAGGATTATAATATACATTTGGAGGATAGTATGATTTATAGATCACTTAAACAAGCAAAACAAAATGTCGAGGGATCTGAAATTGATCAGTATGCTAAGCTATGGGACTATTGCCATGAGTTATTATCCTAGAATCCAGGTTCGACGGTGAAAATGAGCACTATACCACAACAAGAAGGGCCGCCAGTTTTTAAACCAGTAGTTGCTGTCAAAAATATCGTAGTTAGTCCGAAACTTGTAGATCCAATGAAAGCATACAACAACACAAGGGAGAAAACATCGATGAGATTCATGCCAACTCCAGGATTAAGCCAAGGATCACGCAATGAAGGACCTTCTACTTAGTGCTTTTGTTTGATTGTTGCTTATAATATTTGGTTTTTTGTAATGATGCATGCTAGTTTTCTAGTAATGAAATTATGGTTTATGATTAATATTGTTGTTTAGTTAACTATGGATTGTGATTTAGTTAGTTGTTTTGATGGATAATGGATTTGTTGACTTATGTAATGAATTTGATGGATTATGGTTTAGTTGATTTATGTAATGAAGATTATGGTTTATGGTTTAAATTATGGTTAAGTTTATTTTTTGGTTTTTGTTGATTTAGCAGTAATGTTTCATTTGGTTTAGTAGTAATGAATTTGTGTTGTTACTAGGTTGTGAACGAATTTGTGTTGTTACTATTTGTTTTAGCAGTAATGAATTATGTTAAAAATGAATTTGATTTAACAGTATGGTTTAGAGACTATTTGTTTTAGCAGTAATTTGATTTAGCAGTAATGATTTAGCAGTGTTGTTACTATTTTGTTGTTTTTTAAGATAGTTTAGGGACTAAATTGAAGTATTTTTTTTTATAGTTTAGGGACTACTAAGAGTCACTTAACGGAAAAGTTAACCGAGGGACTAAATTGAAGGATGTGAATATAGTTTAGGGACCTTTTAGTTGGTTTTAATAGTTTAGGGACTAAATTGAAGGATGTGAATATAGTTTAGGGACCTTTTAGTTGGTTTTAATAGTTTAGGGACTAAGTTGGTGAGAGAGTGATAGTTTAGGGACTAAATTGACTGATTACTCAAAAATGTGAAGTACGTGTTTGATTATGTGGTGCAACAACTCCTATATAGTGATGCACAAATTCTACAAAAGGGCTTGTTAGTACACATTTAATATTACACCTTGTTACTTAGACTCTATTTGGCAAAAATAGCAGTTGACTGATAAGCTACCTTATAGTTTATAGCTGATGGCTTATAGCTTATAACTGATGGCTAATGATTTATGGCTGATAAACTAATTAAAGTGTTTTGTAAAATTAGCGGTTCAACTGACTGATAAACGTAAAATGACATGAAAGGTCATTCTTAATATATAATAAAACCTCTTGTATTTTTTTTTTATATAAAGACTCTGTTTGGTAAGGCCAAATATTGACTCTGTTTGGTAACAGTTTTTAAAAAAGAGTTTATAGCTTATTTTACTAGCTTATAGCTTATTTTTCAAACGCTATTTCAAGTAGCTTATGAGCTTATAGCTTATCATATTTTCTTCCAGTTTTACTCTATCATCTTACTTGAAAAAATTAAATATTAATTAAACATATATTTTTTATGTCATTTCATACTTATAAGGTAGCTCAACTGCTAATTTTATCAAACACTACAAATTCAATCAGTTAGCTTATTCGCTATAAGCTAAAAGCTAGCTTATAAGCTATCCGTTATAAGCTAGTTTATCAGCTATCTGCTATTTTTTACCAAACAAAGTCAAAATCTATATCTAATTAATATTTAAGATACTTCAAATTTAGTTATTTAAATTTATTAATTTAATATATCTTTTATATATTATTAAATTAAATTTTATTCTTTGAAATTTTGTTTTAAATTTATTTTCATTTTAATGATTATACTTTATAAAAAAGATTAAACATAACATTTTTTAGCTTATAAATCATAAGACATAAGCTATAAGCTGGCTTTTTTAACTTACCAAGCAGACTCTTTAGTACCGATTTAGAATTTTGTCTCTTCGATCAATATAAAAAAACAACAAAGACCGTTTTTAAAAATTTGAAGTAAATGTTCGATTACACTACTCGTGATGCACAAACTCTACAAAAGGGAACTTTACCAAATATATACGAAATAAATACACAACCAAATATAGAAGAAAACTTTTCCATAGAAAATAAACGTGAAAATATAAGTTTTTTTCATAGATTTTATCCATAGGATGTAATCATATTTGTGACGTATTGGACACTAAGGCTCTGTTTGGTAAAATTAAGCTATAAGCTAGCTTATAGATAATAAGCTAGCTGATAGCTGAAAAGCTAGCTTATAGCTGATAGTTGAAAAGCTAGCTGATTGAAATTAAAGTGTTTGGTAAAATTAGCTTTTTAAATGATTGATAAATATAAAATGACATAAAATGACATTTATATGTAGTGAGTAGTTTTTTTTTAGTGGGTAGTTTTTTATTTTATAAAAAATAATAAAATTAAATTAAAGGTTAAAAATGGAAAAAACCGTAAAAAGCTATAAGCTCAAACGCTACTTGTCAAAAAAAGCTATAAGCTCGTGAGAAAAGTTTTTTACTAAATACTTTTTTTCTTTTCAAACAAGCTTATAAGCTAGTCCAATAAACTATAAGCTAGCTTATTGGACTTACCAAACACACCCTAAATTGTGATTCGCCATGTTATGAAAATCTAGATTTTTTCGATAGATTAAACCTTCGTTGGTAAAATATAAATATTTTATAGAGAGCAAAAATCCAAAGTATTTAATCCTAAATAAATAATATCTTCATTTTTTTTTTGGTAAAGGAGGACTTTGTTGGACTAACTAGTATTTTTATGTGGATTAAACTTCTTCTTTTCACACCCCATCTTGTCCGCCTCCGAAAATTTTTAAAAATATCTCCTCGCTACTTATGTAGCCAATTTAGGGGACGCAAAATCTGGTAAAAAAAAATAAAAAATAGTTCGCATCCTAGGATGTTTATAAGGTTCGCATCCTAGGATGCATATTGAGTTTGCATTCTAGTATATGAACTTTTATTTTTCTTCGATTTTTGCTATTTACACCTTCATATCCTATGTTGTGAGGGGTAGAATTGGAAAGTCAGGGTCGCGTGCAAGACTCACGGGCGCAAAAAGAAGAAGTCTGTGGATTAAACCCATGGGCCACGTGCCCAAATTTTGGACTCAGTAACAAAAGTAAGGCCCACTAGCCCATTATCGCAGTTTTCTTCTGAAGTTACCTTCCCTCTTCATTCTTCTTCTTCTTGTTCACTAAACCATTTAGATTCAAGGTAAATTTCCATTATTTTCGTTCTTTGTTTCTTGTGTACGCCACTGTTCAAATTCAGAAAATTTTCAAATCAATCTAACAAAGTCATATAATGCATTCGATTTGCAGCAATGCAAATTATATGTTCTAGAAGTCAATTCAAGTTTTTGCTTTTTTTTTTCTTCAAGTTGATTTGGGATTAGGGTTAGGGTTAATTGGAATGTCATTTTCATTTCTATTAATTGAATTGAGCTGATGATCTTCCATTTTGTGCAGTTCCTTTGAAGGTTCATTTATCTTGTGTTGTGTGCTGTTTGACTAGTAATCAATATGGCATATGATATTGATGAGATGAAGAGTAAGCACTGCAATGCGTGCAATTCATGCTCAATTTTGAATTTTTAGTCTTTATGATTTATATTTGAATGTGAATTAATCTATCACATTTAGACCTGTTTGGATAAACAACTTAATTAAGTGCTTATAGTATAAGCGTATAACTAATTATCATATAAGTGTTTATGTATAATTTATTTCTATAACAAAAGATAGAATCAAATCAAGTTGTTTTATATAAGCTATAAGTTGTTTTCAATAACTATCTTTGAAATCTTATAGAAATAAGCTGAAAATGTACATAATTAGCTGATTCCATAAGCTCTCTTAAAGAGTGACACAACTGTTTACGTAAGGAGATAAGCTCAAATAAGTCAATCCAAACGGACTCTTATTTTTGTTTCATTTTTTTCCGAGTTTATTCTGTTTAGTCTATTTGTTCTTTTTGTTTCAACATCTACTAAGCATTTATTTTTTTTATTTTTGACAAATATCATGCATTTGTTATTTTGTTTCACCTTTGACATTTTGAAAAAAACATGCAGAGATTGGCATAGGGCTAATTGGTTTTGGCATCTTCTTCACATTTCTTGGCATAATTCTTTTCTTTGACCGTGGTTTGCTTGCTCTGGGAAATGTGAGGCTTGTTTTTAGAATCTAAATTTTCTTATCTTTGTCCTTGGTATAGGGATTGGTATTGACCTAATTTGGTTTTGGTATCTGGTTTTCTGGAATCAGATATTTTGGTTGGCAGGGGTAGCAATTTTACTTGGTTGGCGTTCCATGTGGTCACTCTTCACTAATAGAGCAAACTATAAGGTAAAATGAATGTGAATTTTCTTCCCATTAATAAATCACTTTCTTTCTCATGCTCTTCTTATGCATAAACTACATATCATTTGATATGGATTAGTGAATACTAGTAGGATGTCAGTCAGACATTTCAAAGTTGTTTTTATGCGTTTTACCTATGAAACACAGACACCGGACACGACACGGACTCATAGACACCGGTAACAATTTAAGAAAATAAAAGTGATTGAACTTAACTACATGTGTAGATGCTGACACATGTCAGACACTAGACACACCTTTAATCTGAAGTGTCAGACTGTCAGTGTGTTAAGGTCAGACTAATTGCACAGAAATACATGAAGATTTCTTTAACTAACTTGTATAAAAGGAATTACAAATTAGGAATGTCACTGATAAAGGTATAACAAGTACAGCATAAATGCTATTTGGAGGAATTCAAAGAAAAGTGCAATTACAATGAAAAGGATGAGTACTACTCAATCCCACAGAAAACAAACAGAGAGAGAGGAGATTTTCACATAACAATTCACACCAATTGATGAGTACCCTCTTTCCTTTTATGCCTACTCATGAGAATATTTTCTGTTGCGTTTTCTCTCATGAGTGCCTCGACGCACTTGCACCAAATTCGGATCCATTGCCATTTGTCCCTGATTGTTATTTTCCTCCACTTCTATTATTTGTCCTTTGTGTCCTCATGATTAGTGTCAACCATTACATTACTTCCCCCATCGAAATTAACCTTGTCCTCAAGGTTAAAGTTAGGATAATTTTCCTTGAAATCAGATCAATTTTCCCAAGTGGCAGCTGAAATTGGGAGACTTTCCCATTGAACCAGAACTTGTGGGACCTGTTATTGTTGTTGCAGAATGACGTGAAATTGAATAATGGATTGAGGCATCAGAATTGGTCCCAACTCGGTTGTAGTCAAAGGCAGCAGCATGTAAGGAGTTGTATGCTCTCCTTTGCAGTTTCAAGGCCGACACATGAAACACCGGATGAATCTTAGCTGTCAGAGGTAGCTGTAACCGATACGCAACAGAACCAACCTTGTCAATGACCTGAAATGGACCAAAATGTCACAGACCCATTTTTCGGTTCTTTCATAAAGCAACTGACTATTGGCGGTATGGCTGGCGTTTGACGAGAACCAAGTCACCAACCTGAAATTCCAAGAGCCTTCTCTTTGCATCTGCAAATTTCTTCATAGTCTGCTGAGCTTTTAACAGATTAGCTTTGAGGAAATGCAGGACTGCATCACGCTCCTGCAGCAGAGTTTGGAGTGAAGGGGGATCTAGATGACTAATATCATACTTGACAAGCATAGGGGGATCTCGACCATAGACCGCTTTGAAGGGACACATACCAATACTAGTGTGAAATGCGGCATTGTACCAAAGTTCTGCCCACGGAAGCAGTTTGGACCACGCCTTTGGATTTTGACTGGTAAAACAGCGAAGGTACATTTCCAAGCATTTGTTAACCGCTTCCGATTGCCCGTCGGTTTGTAGATGATAGACCGTACTCATGGCCAATGTCGTGCCACTTAATTTGAATAATTGTTGCCAAAATTGGCTAGTGAAAACTTTATCCCTATCCGACACAATGGACTTCGGGAACCCATGTAGTTTGACAATGGAATTCATGAAAATTTCTGCAACCTTGACAACAGTATAATCACTCTTGAGAGCAGTAAAATGATTATACTTGGAGAGACGATCAACTACAACAAAAACAGCTGAGTATGAGTGGGAATTTGGCAAACCCGTGATGAAGTCCATAGCAATATCCTCCCAAATTTGTGTCGGTATAGGAGGCGGCTGCAGTAGGCCTGCTGGAAGTGCAGTGGAAGCCTTGGCTTGTTAAGCATTGGGTAACAAAGTCACGAATGTCGCGGTTCATTGTAGGCCAATAAAATTGTGTAGCTAATCTTGCTTTAGTACGACTGATGCCTGCATGCCCGCCAAGTGGGGAAGCATGAAACTCTTGTAACAAGGAATCAATAATAGGCTTATCAGATGGAACAACCAAGCGTGACTTCCAAAACAACATGTCATTTCGAACTTGATAATGTGGATCTGAACACTCCCCCAATATGCATTGATTGCGAATGGCAACTAAATGAGGGTCTTGATTGACAGCCTCGTGTATTAATGTGATGACAGATGCATGTGGGGCCGATAATGCCATGAAGAAAGAATGGGATAAGGCATCTGCCGCAATGTTCTCACAACCAGGTTTATACTCAATTGTAAAATCATACCCAAGAAATTTATGTAGCCACTGTTGCTGCTCCGGTGTTTGAATGGTTTGGTCTGTCAAAGCCTTTAAACTCTGTTGAACAGTTTTTATGGTGAACTTGTGCCCAATAAGGTAGTGACGGAATTTAGCCAAAGCTTCTGTGATGGCATAAAGTTCACGAACATAAGCGGACTGTTTCTGCATTCGTGGAGAGAGCTTCATAGAGAAATAGGCAATGGGGTGCTTGGATTGACTGAGAATAGCACCAATGCCGGATCCAGACGCATCGGTTTCTAATGCGAATTGCTGCTGAAAGTCTGGTAGAGCAAGAACAGGAGCTCTGGTGATGGCTTCCTTGAGATTTTGAAAGGCAACAGTGGCTTGATGGTGCCATAGGAAAGCATCTTTTTTTAACAATGATGTCAATGGTGCTGCAATGGATGCATAGCCCTTAATGAAGCGGCGATAGTAGCCTGATAAACCCAGAAAACCGTGTAACTGTTTGATATTTGTAGGCACTGGCCAATCCAAAACTGCTTGTATCTTGGAGTTATCCATCTCTACTCCTTGACTAGAAATCGTATGGCCCAAGTAATCGACCTTAGTCATTCCAAAACAACATTTAGTCAATTTAGCAAACAGAGTATGATGTCGTAACAGGCTTAAAACCACCACTAAGTGTTCAAGATGAGTTGCCCAAGATGGACTATAAACCAGTATATCATCGAAGAAAACCAATACTGATTTTCGAAGTTGATTCTTGAACACGTTATTCATGAGACTTTGAAACGACGCTGGTGCATTAGATAATCCGAACGGCATCACCAACCATTCGTACAACCCTTGATGAGTGTGAAAAGCAGTTTTACATCGGTCCTCTGTTTTAACCAAGATCTGATGATAACCAGAACGCAAATCCAATTTAGAAAAATATGTTGCCCCAAATAATTCATCAAGTAATTCATCCACAGTAGGAATGGGAAAACTGTCCTTTATCGTGATGGCATTTAAGGTACGATAATCAATGCAAAAACGCCATGTTCCATCCTTTTTCTTAACAAGCAGCACCGGAGAGGAGAAAGGGCTTGAACTGGGTTGTATTAAACCTTGTTCCAACATGTCTTTGACCATTAGTTCAATTTGTTCCTTCTGACAATGAGGGTAGCGGTATGGCCTTACTTTCACCGGATTACTACCTTCTAAAAGAGGAATTGCATGATCCTGGGCACGGACTGGTGGTAGACCCACAGGTTCACTGAAGACATCCAGGAAAGTCGTGAGTAGAGAATGCAAGTCTGGGGGCAAGTCTCTAGGTAGAGAATTTTTAGGATCACTGTGGTGGTCGACATGGTGGAGCTGCAGTGTGAATGAGGAGTCAATTGAGTGTGTATTCTGCAAACATAGAATGTGGTGGAACTGGGCTTGATTCAAGGAGGGCAGTTTATCACCATAAATTGTAATGAAAGAGTTATGATTATAAAATTTAATGGACAACGCATCATAATCAGCAATGTGAGGACCCAAAGTTTTCAACCATGGAGCTCCCAACACCAAATCAGCATCGGTGAAAGATAGTAAATACACAGGAACGTGTAACATGTGGCCTTGTACTGATACAGTTAGGTCTGGAATGTAACCTTCTGAATGTAATTTACTTCCATTACCAACAAGAACTTGAAATTTACCTGCAGAATGAACTGGAATTTTGAGGCAATGAGCAATCCTAGGTTGAAGGAAATTGTCAGAGCTTCCACTATCAAGAAGGATTTGAATCTCCATTCCCTGTATATGCCCTCTGAAGAACAGTGGTCGTTGATGGCTAAGGATGGGTCGGGTGGATCGGTTTGTTGGCCAATAGGGTCTTCCTCATCCACTTGTAACAGGTAAATATGTTTATTGGGACATTTGTGAGACATAGAGAATTTTTCATCACAGTAATAACATAATCCCTTTTCACGACGGAGTTGGATTTCAGCCGGGTTGATGTTTTTGACGTTATGGTTTGAGGTGGGTGGTTTGTGCTGTAGTTTGGTCGCTGGTGTTGGGAGTAAGGGTGGAAGAGTCGTGTTTCTGGACGTGGAAGAAGGGTCAGATGATGTCTCGCAACAACCCTTTCCAGTCGTGGCATGCTTTCACTCGAGCGTTGGAACTCGAATTTGGTCCCTCACCGTATGAATCCCCCGGGCAAGCACTTTTCAAGTTAACTCAAACCACCACCGTCACAGCCTATTACACTGCTTTCACCACCTTGGCTAATAGTGTACAAGGGCTCGTTGGGTTGTGTATTTTTCTTCAAACAGTTTTGCTAATGCTAAGGCTTTAGAGATGGATCGAGGGGATTGGGCCAACACGTCCCTTTTGATATCAGGTTTCAGCCCACTTAGGAAACAATCCAAAGTGACATCAATTGTCTTTTGAAACCAATAATTCCCATCAATCACTTTTACTTGAAGTACTGTCACCAATGAATTGGAAATTGTTGTTGCTGACTTCTAATGAATCATAAAATATAATATATTTTTCTTCAAGAGTTCTCAGTTGCATTGTCATACGCTTCGGACTTTTTTTTTTTGTGATGGTCTGATAAGAAACAAATATTCTACTTTAATAGGAAAGAGTTTTATTCTTTGTTTTTGTGCTACAATATCATATCCTTCATAGTTAACTAGTAAGATACCGGTGCTACAATGTCATAATCTATAGTTTGATAAAAATTAATTCTAAAATTCTTTATGGATGGACAATGAAGCATTCTATATGGAGTTAAATAGCATTTTCTTACCTCTTTTGCAGGGTACTGCGTCATTTCTTCTAGGCCTCTTTTTCATTTTCGTGAGATGGCCAGTAGTTGGTATAATAATTGAAATATATGGCTGTGTTTTCCTCTTCGGGTTAGTTGATGGCTTCCTTCTTGAACTCTACTATGCTACAAAGTTTATCATTATACACTTGTCATTGATGGTTTTGATTGCAGCGGTTTTTGGTCGTCTATCAAAGTGTTCCTCTACCATATTCCAGTTGTTGGATGGATTATACGGTTTATTGCGCGTAAGTTTTTTCTATAGAAACTCTGTCTCACTCTCAACTCTCTCCTACCCTCTTTTTGTGTGTCTCTATCTGCTTGTATGCATGCTTGTATATTGAAATAAATATAATGTAGTTTTATTATAGTTTCTAACAAAATGACATTGATCTCATAAATGTACTATAAAACTTTTTCTTGGATGTATCAATAAAGTTTGCAACAACTTGACCACATGACATGGCACGTAGGACATCAAACGGAATTAGTTTGAGTATGATTTACTTCATTGCATACCTATATGATGATTTGTAAAGAACTTAACAACAATATATGTTTGTCATGATTAACTTCTATTTGTTGTGTTGCAAATGTGATTGGCCATGGCATGATTAATTTCTACATTGGTTCTAAGATCTCTATTCTTACCTTATCCCTGTACGTGTGTGTTTGGCATGATTAACCTCACTATAGAGCATACCATAATCCTTTTCTACTATTTTGCAGCTCCTTGATTATTGCAGAAGGAGATTTTGATTGTTGCTTCTTACTCTATGGTTCATAAAGGGGTTTAGATTACCATGATGTTAGTAACTTTTCTGATGATTTGTGTATGTTGTTAAGCTAGCTTTTCTAATTGTTTGCCATAAGGCAAATAACCATCTTTTAATGAGATTTGTCCTGAAATGTAATTAAGTTTCAATGTAAACAAGAACAAAGATACAAGCGGGTTATATTGTTTAGTTGTCTACTACCACAAAGGCTCATATGTTGTTTAGTTGTCAACTAGCATGAAGGCTCACTCCTGATGTAGACAGTACATGTTTGAACTGGCGGTGAATTTGACATAATCACAGTGTACTACCATGGTTTTGGCAAAAACCACACATTTAAGTTTCAGCAAAACATTTTCATGATGTGTGTTAGGCCAGTATTCAACTATTCATGACTGACATTTAAATGTCTATGATCGAACTTCTTTTTGTTTGTATACTTTTGGAAAAAAAATGTGTACGGTCACAACCCAAAATAAATATCATTTAGACACAAAAATACACATCATCTAATCATTTCAAAAATATACATATAAGATTTTGAACTTGGGTGGAGCTTAGCTATTATCTAATGCCTGGAATCACATTTGGTTAAATAATTGTATGCGAAACAATTAATGCATATACATTAAATTCATAATAAAATAAAATAAAATAAGTAAAATATTGTGGTTGAATATCAATAGAATAACTAAGTCTAATAGAAGTCACACTTGCACCCACACTGGATAGATCAAGTGCGGGTGTAAAACAAATATAACGACCCAATTTTGATGGTTTATTTTCAAAACAATCTCAGATTCTAATTTGATGAGATATAATTGTTCTTCTCTATGTTGTTCAAATAAATAAATAAAATACTACCATAAGAAGGATTCTGATTGAAATTTTGGGTAGGTTTGAGAACATTGTTATTTTTAAATAAATAACGATTCTGATTCTATTGTTTCTTCTGAGCACGTTCTTCTCCCTCCCACGTTTCCATTTCATCGCAGCATCACCATATAAATATCATTGAACAACGGCACTCCGATCACCTAATTCTCACCTTTGATCATCTAATCCTCACCATCGATTCCGACACAAACACCGTTTCCACCACCGTGTCAAATCACCAATCCATTGAACATTCAAACGCATTAAAAAATATTCAATTTTTTATGATTTTCATTTTTTTTATTTATTTACAATTTTTATTTGAATTGGTTTGAATTTGAGCACTGATTAAATTTTGGGTAGGTTTGAGAATCCTTATATTTGTTCTTCTAGTCTATAATGAAATTTCACTTCACAACCATGGAGTCCAACTATATATAGCTATGGTGCATCATTAAACCATGTGTGCCAACTCAGGTACGATGAAAACGATTGGTAATCAAAATCGTTTTTGACAATTGATAAGAGAATGGCTCTACCAAATTTATTATATTTTGAGCGAACTTACGAGTGAACCAATCATTAGTTAATTCAGTGGTGATTGACGCTGAATCTGGTAGGGAGGACCACAATTCGATTCTCAGCAACTGCGATTGAGAGGAGACTTAAACCACTTGATGCCATAATTAACGTCCGAACCAGATTAAACTGGTGGTGAAAGCCAAAAAAATAAAGTATGACAAGTGAAAGACTCATGGTGAATAGGTAGAATCCAACCATCAAGTATTTATTATAGTAGTTAGAATTTCACCTTAGAGTGAATGAGAAGTATAATGTAATGTCCGAGTTTTAATAAGAGTTTTTTTGTTACAATATTTTTTTTAATCAAATAGTTTAAGGACAAAAATCTTTGGCATACATAAAATAGAAAATTTTAGGTTCAACCCATCAAATATTCATACAACTATCATCTAAATTATACTATTAATATGAGCTGAGATTAATTCGTAAAAAAAATAATGTACAACTTGAGCTTATAATGACCAATAAAAATGAGTTACCCAAAAAACTTTTTCAAATTGAAAGTAAAATACTAACCCTTATCCTCATTTGATTGGATCACCTAATAATTTTGAATGCGTCCATCAACTTTGACAAAAGCATTATTAAAAAATGAAAATAGACAGACAGACACATACATACATGTTTGGTTCCGCCAGCCACCGAAGGAAGATTATAGAATTAGATTGAACATTTCTGTCAAAAAATAGTGACATCTAATATAATGACTTTGAAAATGAATTGAAATATAGACACCTTCCGCGAATGGGTGCACTCACATCGTTGTTCTTATTCTTATTAATTAATTAATTAATTTACCCAATATGCTTTTTCAAAAGCAAGTAGTACAAAATTTAAATATTAACTAAAAATATTAGTGGCTCATACAATATTAAAAGTATCTAACCAATGAAAACGCATAATTTAGTGCTAATTAATTATTAATTAGAATAATTACAAAGCAATAATAATAAAATAATGTGAACACTTTGGTCTAGTGAAGAATTTTGGTAGTATGCATGAGGTCTTAAGTTCAATTCTTATTGTCAACATTCTAAACAAAAAAAAAATTAAAATAATATTAACACTCATTTTTCTGTCAGTTCTGCATATAAAATGTGATGTCTCTATCAACTAATCTTATCTCGCGGGAACACTCGTTATCCAACTTAAGTTATTGAGTACCTATATTATCTAGTCAAAATTCTACATTATATTTATATCTTATTTTCATATTAATTTATATTTATAAAATTTATACTTTAAATAAATTTTACCTAGAAGATACCAATATCTAATAATATAAGTTGAGTACCTAAACAAAATACTTATAAACATTTTTTTTTATCTTCTTTTGTAAAATCATATACTTTTTTATTTTTATTTTTAGCACTTCAAATATACTCCATTTTAGTCTTCTTATTTTTTATTTATTTTAATTTTGTTTTAGTCTTGTAAAATCTCAAATTTGTTCATATAAAAAATAATCTCTATAGAATATTTATTCAATCATTTATCTCACTCATAACTAAAATAAAATATTCTTCTAAATAATGTATATATCAATTACAATGTAAACTAATTTAACATGGACAAACATAATAAGAATGAACAAAAATAAAGTGTGGTAGATTTATAAAAACGAAAAATAAATATTTTATCAATAACTCAGAATACTTAGGATGATGTTTGTGGCTTCGAAACCTGTGATTGAAGACGGCGCAAGGCGAGCAACCATGAGAGAAGGGGGACGATGTGAGATTGAACGACGATTCTGTGATGCGTGAAGAAGAGGAGTACGTACGGTGTTGCAATCTGAACACTACGATTTGAGGACAAATATAGTGTAAGCAGACGGCGAGAAAAGGGAGACGGTGTGAGAAACACTGAGGCAGGAGACCGTGTGAAAAACTTAAGTCCAATTTTGAAAGAAGAAATTCAAAATAAGGGACTTTTATTTTTCCATTTAATAAGGATTAAATGCAATAATGACATTGATGAATGGTCAAATGAAGAAGGAGAGCGCAAAGTTGTTGAGAGGCTAGCATTTTCTAAGAGAGAGAAAGAGGAATAGGTCTGGCTTTATCTTATTTATAGATAACTAGTTTCCAAACCCGTGCCATGCACGGGTGAAAATGCGTTTGAAGAATTATTGTCTTATGCATTATATATTTTTTATAATTTACTTTAATAATTTATTTTCTTATAATATATACTATATAAAGTCTCTAAATAATTATAAAATATATATTATAAAAATACATCTCTTAATTATTATTTTTATATATGTGGGAATATGTAGTAAACTATTATGCAATCAATAAATTTGATGACTATTATTATAAAACTAATATTACAATTATTTCTTATCATTTGATTTATACATGTGAGGAATTTCTCATACTTTAAATTGTATTATATGTAAAAATGTATGTAGTCTATAATATAAAAAAAAAATCAAGCACGGGTAAAATGAGAATATAAAAAATAACATTTTAATATTAAAATTTTCATAATTCCAAAATAAAAAGATGAAAAATGAAAAATTATAACATAAAAAAAAATAGGATCCCATAATTTTCAAAAAAATAAAATAAAAATTCCATATTAATATATGAATATAAATATAGTTCTTGTTGTTTCAAAAAAAATAAATATAGTTCTTGTGTAAATCACAAAAAAAAAAAATATCTATCAAAAAAAAAGAAAGAAAAATAGACTCCGTATAAATTAAAAAATAAAATAAAACATGTCTTTTAATATATAAGTAAAAATAGGCTCTGTGTAAACTTCCAAAAAAAACCTTCTAAACAAACAAAAAAAATTAAATTAATCTCATAATATCGATAGTAAAATAGATATGAAAAATTCAAAAAAAAAAAAAGGTCCATGAACTTCTATATTTTTTGGTAAGGGTCCATGTATGAATTTATTTTTTGGTAAGGGTCGATGTATGAATATATGAGTAAAAGTATAAAATCCCGTATAAATATCTTAAAATAAAGTCCCTCGAGCAAACAAAAAAAAATTAAATTAGTTCCATAATATCTAAAGTAAAATAACTATGAACAAAATAGGAAAATGCCAACGTGTGCCCTTGGAACATGTTAATGTAATGACAAATGACACATGTTAATGATTTAAATAAAAAAATATTTTTTTTATTAAAATCCATGCAATTAATTCAACTTTTAAATTTTCATAAATGAAATGCACAAACGTTAAGAGAGTATTTTAATCTTTGGATTCTTAACATGTACTATACTCTAAGAAAACATGTTAGCATTCATAACCCAAAAAATTAGTCACAAATTGCGCGGTATAATTTTTTATTATTTTATTGTACACGTTAAATTATTTAATTGCGCGACATAATTTTTCTATTTTGAGTTTTTAAGAGATTTGGGGAACCGGTGTTGTTTCCTGTGATGAGATCCTTTTCTTTTAGTTTTTTCTGTTATATGACCTTATTGGACATCGTGTGTTGCGATTTTAGGATACCTTATGCCTTGATTAATAGAATTACCGTATGCCATAAAAAATTCTCATAAAAATTGCAATCGATACAAACATTGAAATTAAAGAAAAGTTATATATGTCAAAATTAGATAATATATGGATGAATCACAAAAATTAAAGATTAACAATTTTAACAATTTTAAAGATTTAGTTTGGTTTAGTTTAAGGTACGGAATCAAACTATAACAATTTTAAAGATTTAGTTTGGTTTAGTGCACTGTTGTCAATCGTGGAGCACAGAAAATAACAGTTTGTTTAAATTCTATTCGCTAAAGTGCTATAATGCCGCAATAGCTGTTATTAAACAACACTTTGTATTAAATAGCATATTGCAGAATAATATTGATTTTCCGAAATTATGCTACTCTATAGCGCTATAGAGTATAGCTGCTATTTGATAACACTAGTATGGCGTAAGTAGAAAAAAAATGAAGTTATATGAATATTCATGTTTTTACTGGGAACTAATATTTTTAAATGTGATATGTTCTTTTGTCACAGCTCAATGGTTCTACCATGCTAAATCTGTCTCTTCTGACCTCAGACATGTGGTCCGTCTTAATTCGCATTTTCGCTTACCATGAGAAGGTCTGATAGTAACCTTACTTCCTTTTTATTTCTCCAACTGAAAGTTCCTACAAATTATGAGTCACAATTTTAGTTTGTTAACATCTCTAGTGCTAATATGCTTTTCAGGTTGATTGGATGTACTATTTGGCATTTGGTGCTGTTGTCACCGGCATTGTTATCTACTCTATGTATGTATTGTTGCACTTTCATATCATAAACTTATTGTTTCTGTAATTCTGCTATAGGTTTATTTTTTCCAAATGAATGATTTCAAAACTAAATTAGCTAATTCTTTGATGTTATTGCATAAGTTAACCTCTGCAATAAACTAAAAGCATAGGTTTAGCATTGTCAATCGCGTTGGAGATTTATATTGATTTGGATGTATGGCCACTAATAGAATTCGAGCTATTTAGCAGCAGAAGTTTTCTTCTAACTGATCATGTAGCTTAAGTCATTCTGTATTCCAGATTTAGTGGGTTTCCTCTTCCACATGGCTCAGGATTTAGAGATATGGTGTGTGTGTGTGTGTGAGACTGTGAGTTATCGTTTAATATCTGTTATATATAAGTATTTATGCCAACGTTGTTTCATCGTATTGCAGAAGTTACGGAGATGAGGATCAGCACCCTCCTAATGCTGTTGAAGAACCTACCGCCATCAGACGGGACGAGGAAACGGGTTCAGCAAGATTTAGCAAAGGATCTGTGGCTGGAAGCTCAAAAAGCTAGGTAGCGTCAAGAAAGTTTAGACCTAGAGTTCCATCCAAAGGAAAAACCATGAGGAAGACCCTCTTTCAGAAGTGGGCTGTTCTAAATTTGTTTCCAATGCTCCTCCATGAGTACTCGTTTTGCTTGTATATTCTTTGTCAGCACACTCTTTATAGTTGAAATTTATGTTGGTCTCATTATTTTAGGAATAAGATTCACCAAATATAAAATGGGATTCAAATAATTTAGTTAGTGAGACTCACATAGATTTCATGAATAATAGAGTGTGTTATTAGACTGTGTTTATTTAGTTAGATGTTGCTCTTGTTTGCAGTCTTATCGTTTGAAGGCCGGTTATTTTTTTAGATGGAATTTTAATATTATTTTTTTGCCATTTGGAAATCAGTGATCAACCTTAATGGGGGAGTTTTTTTGACATTCAGTAATAATGGTGCTCCTGCATAAAAAAATTTAAAGATAAAAAAATTAATTAATATAAGATGATGTAACTAAATTATTTATCTTTAAATTTTTCTCAACGACGTATGTGCGCCTAAATAAAATTGATTTGGGGTTGTGCCCAAGTTAACATTTCTCGTCATGAGCTATTTGATTTTTTTATGAGTTACCTGAGCTATTTGATAAAGGGTCTTGCTAATTAGTGTCCCGTGACACTCTTTAAGCATTTCATTTGAAAAAAAAATTTATTCAAAAAATTAAACACTACAATTTTTAATTGGTTGATTTTACGCATTTTCATAAAAATTCTATAAAAAACTTACTATTTTAGATCTTAAAGAGTGTCCGGAAACATTCATTAGCATTTAACTTTTTTTTTTGGGTACACATTAGCATTTAGCTTTGATAAAATATAAACATTTACCTTTGATAAAATATTTGAGAAAGTTGTTAACATTCTAGAGGTGTTAGATCTTGGTTCAAAGGAGTACTCATCAAGTACTTCATCATTCATTATGTTTTGAGTAAATTGAGTAAATTGTCAAATACCTTTTTCAAATTTAAAATTCGTTAAATACCTCTGAAATTTGGAAATAGACAAATAGTACTTGAAATTATAAAATGTCAATCAAATCTATTACTAATATATTAAAATCGATTACCACCAAACTGACCAATTTATCCTTATTACTTTTAACCATATTGCAAGTTTTATATGCTTCATCGTAATTTCACAATAAAAAATTTAAAAGTTGAAAGAATAGAAGATAAATACAGAAAAAATATATTGAATCTTTTTTATCGTTTTTTTTTTTGTTACAATATAAACAATTGTTTTTTTTTGTTAACAATATATTGAATCTTTTTTATCATTTTTTTGTTACTATATATAGAAAAAATCGTTTTTTTGTTACAATATATTGAATCTTTTTTTACCGTTTTTTTTGTTACAATATATAGAAATATTTTTTTTAATTCTGTTCCAAAAAAATACATATATAGAATAATATAAGATAAATATAAAAAAAATTATACGCTTAAAAATAGAAACAAAACAGATTATAGATTGAAACAAAATAGAACAATTTATATTCATAAAAATAGCAACAAAACAGATTAATACGATCAACTCAATAATCTATTAAAATAAAAAGGAGAATAAAATAGTCAATAAAAAAAAGAAACAAACAATATTTTTCATAAAAAAATACTATTAACTATTAATAATAATAATATAATAATAATACAATAAAGTTAATTACTAACAAATTTACTAGATTATCCTAAATATTCCTAATCAAATTTCTAATTTTTTATTAAAAAACATACACGGGACTATTATCTGTGACAGATAGATAAAAAATTAGATAATTTATCATTAAAAATTATAATCAAATTTATTCATTTAATAAGTTTTACAAAAAAAATAGTACAATATTTTCACTTATATTTTAACAATATTTTTTTTGGAAGAAATTTTAACAATATTGTATAACAAAATTTTAAATATTTTTTTCTAAATAAATTTTTTACCATAATATAATGACAAACTTAAACATCGGGTCTTTAAACTAGTTAAAATAAAAAGTCTTTTAAGTCCACTCACTCACTCACGGTCAACTTCTTCAACCATACACATAAAAGTGAGTGATAACCAGAAATCCCAAATTCCCAATATACTACTATAGTCACACAAACAACAAACACACACAATTGTTGTAAAATGGCGAAATCACAAGAAGAACAAGTTAAAGCACTTCGCGAAATCATCAACTCCCCAGGCTGCCATCAAGGTCCAGCCTAAATCACAAGAAGAAACCCTAAATCTTTTTCTTTCTCCACCCTAAAACACATTCCAAATCCAATCCACTGAAACCCTAAAACATTTTCTTTCTCTTTTCTTTAACCCTTTCTAAAAATGGCGATTATGTCAGTTGAGGAATTGATGGATTTACCGGAAAATATTCTAATCAAGATACTTCAATGTGGATTCTCGGCTAAGGAATTGGTTCATCTGAAACTAGTCTCAAAAAGATTCAATGACTTGATTTCCGATCCAACTTTCATAAAAGCTCATCGTGACTTGGTTCGACACTCAAAACCCCTTCTTCTCATCCAATTTACTGCACAGAGGAGAATCTATATGAAGAAGACGAAGATGACTGCTAGTATGTTGAGGCAGAAGCCAAGGAAGATTCCAAAGAAGCCAAAGAAGGAGTATCGATATGAAGATATGTTTATTACTATGCTGCCTTCACAGATCCCTCACCGCTTCTTAACCCAGAACAATTTTCCTAACATTCCTCGCCGCCCTTCCCCTACTTCTATTGGGGGCGATTCCTTCGTCTTGGGTTCCCAAAATGGGATTTGTCTATTGTATGAACATGATGTTTGGGAATCGTTTACTTATTCGGCTTACAATCCAACAACAAGAATGACTTCACGGTTAGCCGATGCTGATTTCACCGGACCGGAACAACTCGCAAATGATAATCATGGTTTTGGTTTTTCGGAGAGGTTAGATTGCTATAAAATTGTCCGTTTTTTCGAATTGTACTCAGTCCAGCGACAGTGACAGTGCATCCGCGGTCGTTGTCGATCACGCCGTTTTCACATTAGGGGTAGACCATGCATGGCGACAACTAGGTTTGGTCGAAGACATTGTTGATACCTTCCTTTCTGGTGTTTGTGTTTCGAGTCACATTTTTCAACTCGCCATCCGAACTGACAATACTTTTGTTTTACTCTCATTTGACGTTTCAAAGGAAACTTTAACGAAACTAACTTTGCCTCGATCTACTACTCTACTCCCCTCCCCGCAGTTAACCCACCGACCAATCTTATATCTAAATTGGATGGTAAACTATGCTGCTCATATTACATACCTGGGGTGAAAATTGTTGACGTTTTCGAACTACGAAGCCAAGATTGGCTTCCATTGTATTCCCTACTGATGTCGAGCATGCCCTATGATATTCTTTTGCCGATGCCTATAGCTTTGGATGGCAATATAGTCTTAGTTGTATATGAAAGGAATGATCTTGCTGGTGCTGGTATTTACATTGCTACGGTGAACACTCTCAACAATGCCATGCGGAGTTATAACCAGCCAACCAACGGTGACCATATTCTATGGTATCTGACAACTCCAAATGGGTGCACTCACATCGTTGTTCTTATTCTTATTAATTAATTTACCCAATATGCTTTTTCAAAAGCAAGTACAAAATTTAAATATTAACTAAAAATATTAGTGGCTCATACAATATTAAAAGTATATAACCAATGAAAACGCATAATTAAAGTACTAAAATAAAATATTCTTCTAAATAATGTATAGATCAATTACAATGTAAATAAATTTAACATGGACAAACATAATAAGAATGAACAAAAATAAATTGCGGTATATTTTATTTTATTGTTAAGTAGTTAGTAGTTAAAAATTTCACTTTTAAAATGGATAAATGGAATGACCGGTTCAAACTCCGGTTTCTTACATATATAATACAATATTCTGCAAACTGAATTAAGCTTACGAAACAAAGTGTGATAGATTTATAAAGATGAAAAATAAATGTGTTATTATTAACTCATGATACTGAAGATTTTGGCTCCATAGAACACTTCAAAATATTTCAAGACTTGTGCTCTTTTGACTCTCTATAAAGAAAATTCTCAATTCATTAAAATAATATATTTGTAAAGTAATGATCAAATATAATTTTTTAAAAACATAAACAAAATCACAAACACTATTGAAATTGAAGCATATAAACCGCAAACTTTACTATTTCATGGAAGTGTCCAAATTAATTGTCTAAAGCCACCAAATGCATATGCAAATGCAAATGCATGGAGTATTTTTTTAACCATAAAAGGAAGTAAATTATTCTTGTGTGCGTGTGAGTTGCGTTGTCTTTCTCGTCCTTTTTTGCTTCCATTTAACTCCGTAATTAAAGAGAGAGAGAGAGAGAGAGAGAGAGAGAGAGAGAGTTTTATTTATTTATTTTATTTTTACAAACGTAATTTAAATTTTAATTACTCTTAATCTTTTGAGACATACATAACAACAACTCAGAAGAGAGGTGTTTGCATTTTGCGATCTCTCTCTCTCTCTCTCTCTCTCTCTCTCTCTCTCTCTCTCTCTCTCTCTCTTTCTATCTCTTCTTTCTCTCTCTACATTTCTCCATTTCTACCGACGAAACCAAACTTTCTTCCGTTTGGATCTCATCAGGTTCGATCCATTTTCCAGATCTACTGATTCATTTCTCTTTGTTTTTCGATCTTGATCGTTTTTTCTTGTAATAATCATTGTTTTCTGCTTCACAATGTTTATTATCATTATGATTTTGACTTATTATTGATTTCAATTTGAATTATAATTAGCTGTGAGGATTCGATTTATGCTTAATTTGTTATTTTCTTTGAATGATTTCGTTTTCTGATTCATTTCAATGCTCACTGACCTTGAATGTTTCATGTTGCTTGAATTTTTGTGTTTTGAGATGTGTTGTGGTGTTTGTTTGGATGTTCATTTGATCTAATAATTTTGTGTATGGATTGTATTTTCAATCTGTTATGTTGATTGTTTTTTCTATATAAGCTTGTATAATTGAATTCGAATAACGATTGATTTTTCATTTTCAATTTCAATTATCTATATGTTTGATGCGAGTTTCTGTTATATACATGGAGACATTCATATTTGTGTGTTATTACTGATTCTGAATCTGTTATTTGATAAATGTATTAAGGATGTGATTAATTGACATTTTATTTAAATTATTATTGTGAACTGCTATATTAGTTAAACGACAATCGGAAAATTATGGTTGAGAATATGTTTTTTGGAATTAAAGTAACCGTTGCGTTGATGTGAAAGTATGAGCTTTTATTGAATCGGATACGTGGCAAAAAATTGAAGTGGATTTTGTTTTGTAGATAGCAGTTTGAACCTTTTGGTGCTGGCTCGTAGCTTGTACTGAATACCAGCTGGTACAATGAAGAAGGTTATCGGTCAAACTGTTAGGGACCTGTAAGTATAGCATTAATTATTTAATAATGCAACATATCATTTGATGGCCTGTACTTTGGGTGTTTATTTATTACTATTTTAGACCCCAGTCGTATTTACTAATGTAACGTCTTACTCTTTGTCGTGTTCTTGTAGTAAAAGAGAAGTAAATAAGAAAGTGCTGAAAGTTCCTGGCATTGAACAGAAGGTAAAGTTTTTCTTATTTTGAAAGTTTGCTATGAAACCACGTCTATGACTGTGCCAAACAAACCGGGATAGTTGGTGTAAGGATTTAAGTGAAGTATGATCATATTTTCATGTGATATTTTTCTCTTAAAATAGTCTGTTCTTAATTTTATGTATTATAACCTTATTTTGCAAAATCTAAATTAGATTTATTGATTTCTATCCTCTCTACCAGGTTCTTGATGCTACCAGCAATGAACCATGGGGTCCTCATGGAACACTTCTTGCAGACATTGCTCAGGCGACCAGAAACCCGTAAGATTAAGCCTCTCAATTTTATGCTATAGATATTTTGTGTTGCATAGACTCATTTTTTTTAGTGGACCTGCAGTTATGAATACCAGATGATCATGGCAGTAGTTTGGAAACGAATTAATGACACTGGCAAGAATTGGCGGCATGTCTACAAGGTATTAATTAGAATATTTTACATGTTAGTTACTCTCATGTGCTTGTAATCATCTTCACCTTTTATTGTCCTAGTGCTATGTACTATTTCATTAACACGTCAATGCTCCTCGCAAAGTACCTCATTTATATTCTTTGGAATAATGAAAGGGTTATTGCATGGTTGCACATTAAGAACTGTCTTTTTTTTTTTTTTTCTTCTGCATCATTTACTGATTGATCTTGCTATATTAAACAATAGCTCTTTTCTTATGTTTCTGTATTAAACTGGTTACTGTTCATTAACAGGCTTTGACTGTACTGGAGTACTTGGTGGCTCATGGTTCTGAGAGAGTTATAGATGAGATCAGAGAACATGCTTATCAAATATCGGTAATTTTCATTTACTCAATTTTTCTCTAAAATTTATATGTTGTTAGTCAATTGCCATGCAAGACCCTAGTTTTGATGAAATGACCCGAAAATATTATAATGCAACCTGATAAGAGTCTGATCTTCATATGAACAGACTTTGTCCGATTTTCAATATATTGATTCCAGTGGAAGAGATCAAGGAAATAATGTCAGGAAAAAATCTCAGAGTCTCGTTGGCCTTGTGAATGATAAAGAAAGAATCGCTGAGGTTAGGCAGAAGGCTTCCGTTAATAAGGAAAAGTAAGTCTCCTTATTTTCCAATTATATAACTTTCATACCTATCCCCTTATTTAGAAAGCATCAGATAATGTTATTATATATTTTCTTTTTAATTTCCCGCAGTTTTGGAAAATTCATAATCTGTCTTCTCTATTTCTGGATTATAAATCTCAAAAGGATTTAAAGGATACACACTATCGGTTTAAACTCAATCCTTTATTTTGCCACATCACCCTGCTCAATATCAATGCAAAGCTTTTTAACATTGATAGTTTATATCCATTAAGCTCAATCTAAAATCACAATGAGATATTAATTTTCTTGAACAATTTACCAGGTTTCGCAACAATACACCAGGTGGAATGTATAGACCTGGTTCACACTCAAACATGGGAAGCTATGGTGATCGATATGATGATGATCGTTATGCAAGCAGGGAGGAAGATAAAAATGGCTATGGTTATGGAAGAGAAAGAGAAATGGGCTCTAGAGATGATGGAGACCGTTATGGTAGAGATTATGAGGACCGTTATGGCAGGGAAGGTTACAGAGATGATGACAGGGGAAGAAGTCGAAGTGTTGACTACCAAGATGATGCAAGAAGCAGGAGTTCTGATAGAGAGCGGGATTTCGATGAGGATGGCCAACACTCGTCTCGGTAAAGCCTATATAATAATTGATAGCTTAATCTTTTAAGTTTTATCCCTAAAATCTGAAAGATAATTTCTTTAAAAAACTGGGCCAAGAAGATCATGTGATTTTATAATACTCGCGACTCTGCACTGCATTGAGTCTTGGTCTTTTTATTCCTTTTCTTTTCTGAATTGGCAACTTAAAATACACTCTACCTCAATACACTTCATCGATCTGGATGATGTAAACTTCGGGCTTTGCTATGGTTAAGCATTTAGGAGCACCAAACATGAATTGGACATGCTTAAACTTCTAGCATGATAAACAAAATGAGGTCTTATACTGAAGAATAATAAGGTTTACATCTGTGCCCATTTAGAACGTTGGGTCTTGTGATATTTATTTTTATTCGCCCTTGACCGTCGAATTGTCAGAATAGGATTATGGCTTTAGGTAGATAATTTTTCTTCTGAAATGCTATATAAAAAAGGAAATGTGTTGTGTGAACTAACTCGCTAAGCCTGTATTTGTGGAACTGATACTGGGTCAAACGAAACTAGTATTTTGGCCTGATATTGTTCAGTAGCATTAATGAAGTTTACATGAACACAGGGCTTAATGTGATATAATTGCTCTCTGAAAAAAATCATTCATGCTTCTAACTTGATCTTTTTATGCAATGTTTTCTTAGAGGTAGCAATGCTAAAGTTGAAGACCAATCACTGGAGGCAAGGTAAATTTGTCAGAGATACTCTCTTATGTATACATATTGTTTCTAAGTACTATTATGACTGATAATCTGCAATACCAATGAGCAGACTTCAGCGGAAGCTTTCTGAGCAAAATGTTGGTGCTCCTCCAAGTTATGAAGAGGCTGTCGGTGAAGCTCAAAGCCCCATGCAGGGTGAAAGGTATGAACTTTAATACCATGGAGGTATGGACTTGCAACTCTTATTCACAGTTGAACCTGTTATGAATATTATCTTGATTGCAGGGATGTAGAAACATCGGCGGAATCTGCTCCAAGAGGCTCGTCCCCTCATGCAAGTGATAATCCTAGCTTAACCTCTGTTCCTACTGGATCTTCTCATGTGAGCAATAATCCAATTGAAGTAACTGCTGCTGCCAGTACTGCTGCTTCTGGAATCCAGGAAACTGAGCCAACTGATGATTTCTTTGACCCGCGTGGTCCTACATCAGGTCTGTGAAGTTGCTTGTTATTTTGTTGTGTTGGTCACTTGTGTAAAGTACTCTTCTAATTCTTGTTTAAGAAATTCTTATGCGTTTATGTTGAATTTTTATTTACATTACACGTCAAATTATTGTGTTGTAGTATATTATATTGTCATTCCGTTGGGGAGTTGGATCTTGGATGTCGGTTGTTTCAATTGTGGGACACATATTTTGTAATTTTCTCTGTCGCTTCATTCCAAACATTGTTTTCTGTAAACTGCCCTCAAGTGTTCCTGGGTGTATATCTTTGAACTCCCAGTCCTAATAACATTTTTCTGGTCCTAAACACTATTATGGGATTGCTGTAAATCCACTAGACAATAAGATGTATTTTTACTTTAAAGATTTTTTTTTGCCATATAAGTGTTCAGATTACTAGGACATGGAAATAGGTGCTGGCATCCCTTTATTGATGGTTCTTTTCTAGTTTTAAATTTCTATTGAGACAATTTTGTGCCATTTGTACCCATACAGGATAGAGTGGTGTGCAGGCACCATTTTATGCATTAACGGTGAACTTTTGAAACTTAACTGTAGGATCCATTAATATTAATTTCGCTGAATTCTATAGTGGGAAAAGTTAGCCAGTCACTAGTGTAGCTCATGATCACAATTTTTTCATTCATATCATATTTGTATGTATTTTTAGTATATAGCTGAGCATTACATCATGATCTGTGGTGAAGAGTCTACAGAGTTATACCTAACTTCAGTCAATATACTTGTAATATCAATGGCATGACTGATGACCCTAATTGACATATTATCATTTACAGTCATTTGTGGTTTCAGGTTAATATTAATGGCTTTGAAAAGCCTTTAACAATGCTTTACGGCTTGTTTCTTTGAAAGTAACATTTACTAGGCTTTGTTTGTACTCATAACATCTTCATGTTTCTTACCAGCTGCCCCAACCACCTCTAATTATGGTGAAATCGACTTGCTCGGTTCACTATCAGACTCATTCTCTTCAAATGCATTGCCCCTTGTGCCAGCTACATCAGCAACTGCAACCCCTGAAGTAAACACGGGTTCAACAGCTTCCTTTGCAGCACCATCATCTGGGTCCAATAATTTCGATCAGGTAGGCGTCTGATTGATTATTTATCTGTTTTTGTTAAAGAACTTTTTTCTTTCTATGTTCTGAGACGGTGCCAAAAAGAGAATGGATATGTATATGATTTATAATTAGAATTTTTCTGGCTCTGTCACGTTTATGCCTTGTCTCCATCCTTTTTTATTAGGCAGGCATAGCTGTAAATAATGATAAAGCTGTATAGGTAGTATTCTGAAAATTGGTTTTCTAATTTTAGAAAGGGAATATCTATTTCAGTACTTAGCTTTGAATAATTTGTAAGGTATATCTGTATCTATTTGTTATTTTTCATTCAAAATAAATATATCTGTTGGTTCAACTTTTTGCAGTCTTTTGAAGATCCATTTGGTGATTCACCATTCAAGGCTGATACTTCCACTGAATCTGCTCCACCTCAACACCATACATATCAGAATGCTGAGCCGTCCCAATTAGATGGTTTTAATGCTGACACACTGTCTAATTTTGGGTTTGGGGACTCATTTTCTATTGTACCATACTCTGCATCTGCTGGCAATGACAGTCAACCATTCTCTGCTAACTCCCAGTTTTTGTCCCAAGATTCATCATCTCAACAGCTGGAAACTGATATTCTAGCTGACATTCTTCCTCCTGCACCATTACCCGAAATAACAGCACAGCATAACAGTTCAGCTCCTGCTTTTGGCCAACCTTCACCTTCCTTTTCAACTTCACCTGGACCATTTTCTGAACCAACCGGTCAACTTACTCAGCCAGGTTTCTCAGCTGCAGTCAGTCAACCTGCTCAAACCCTTCCCACTAGTCAATATACCCAGCAAGGTTTTTCAGCTCCTAATTCATCTTTTTCAGCTACCACTAGTCCATATGCACAGCAACCATTTCCTTCTCATTCTGGTCAACCTGGCATGCCTGGATTTTCATCATCTACTGGCCATTCTATGCAGCCACCCTTTGCTTCTCAAGGTGGTCAATCTACTGCACAATCAAGTGGTCATACCTACGGTGGATTGTACTCCCTGGATGCATCTCTTACACCAGGAGCTCCAAACATGTATCCTCAATCACAAAATGGATATAATGGGTCTATGAACAGTGGGAACTACTTGCCGCAGGGATCCTCAACAGGTTTTCCTTCACACATGACTCCCCAAGCTCCAACAGCACAACCGTCACAAATCACAAACTTTCCCCATCATGGAGGACCTACTGCTTCTCCTTCTCCAATTGATCAAGCATCACAGTTGAACAACCAGAGCTTCTTTGGACAACAGGGGAATGCAGCTCCTTTTAGCTCATCATATACCCCTGAAGTACCTGCTCCCAGTGCTTCACCGTATGCTGCTTCAACGGCATCCAATGCTTTGGTTTCTCAACCATCCAAGGATAAGTTTGAGACAAAATCAACAGTTTGGGCAGATACACTTAGCAGGGGACTGGTTAATTTAAACATATCTGGACGTAAGTGCTTATCCTTGTCAATACTATCTGTTTGTGATATTGCAGTTTCTACAACATATTTCAGTTCAAATATTATCTTATATGGACAAACGGCTAACTATTATGTTTTTTACATGCAGCTAAAACTAATCCGTTATCAGATATTGGGATTGACTTTGAATCCATTAATAGGAAGGAAAAGAGAATGGAGAAACCCACTAACACACCCGCCGTAACATCAACGGTAAATATGGGTAAAGCTATGGGATCGGGTTCAGGAATAGGTCGTGCTGGTGCCGGTGCTCTCAGACCTAATCCAAACTCGATGATGGGTTCTGGAATGGGCATGGGCATGGGTATGGGCATGGGTATGGGCAATGCTCCCGGTGGTATGGGTATGGGAGGTTATGGTGGAGGAATGAATCCATCCATGGGTATGGGTGGAATGGGTATGGGTGGTATGGGGGGAATGGGTATGGGTCAAGGATACCATATGCAACCCCCTGCTGGAATGCCTCCTGGTTCAAACATGCCAGGTAACTATAATAACAACATGATGGGTCCGGGTGGTTATGCTCAACAACCTTATGGCGGCTACAGATGAGATTGAACATTATTGATAGATGGAAAGGTGAAGTATTGTTAATTGTTTTGCTAAAAGCTGAGAGATGCCATTTTGATACCGGTGCCTACGAATAGTCCACATCGACATTTGGATTTTCAGTAAAGATATCAACATTTGGATTTTATAGTAGTCTATCATTGAAGTTGAAATTTTCTGTAAAGTGACCCAGTGTGGTGTATGTTTATTCTTCTTTATAAATGTGCTATTACCATTCTTTTCTTTTTTGGGGTCACCTTTCTGTAGGTGCTTTCAGTATCAGTGTTGTGTACCAGTGACGGGAGATTGAATAACCTTACTTGGGTTATTTCTTCATTTGCCCGTTCCTCATTTTTTTGAACACCAACAGGTGGTTTGATGATATTAATATATTCTTTCTCATTTTACTTTTAACATTTGTCTCAAATTTAAGCATTCCAAATAAATAGTTCCTCTTTTCTTTTGAAACTTTTTTGTTTTTTATCATTAAATGCAACAGGATGTCAGTGTTAAATATTCTATAGATATTCAAATTTTAGAGAGCTGTTAGGTAGTCTATTGGATGCCAGTGTTTTTCTCTAGTTGAGTTGTTTCACAGCCAAAGTGGGTGAGTCTCCATTTGAATAATTTCACAGCTTAGTTTATTTTTGGGTAGAAAACATCATAATTAGGACCTTTGACACTTCAGTAGTTTCAGAGAGTAATCTCACAATCTTCATAGTTAGGACCTTTGACACTTTAGTAGTTTTAGAGAGTAATCTCACAATCTTTGATTCTTTGCATTTGCTCGGCTATCAAACAGATCGTTACTTGGATGTTTATCAGTTAATTTGCATTTGAAACTGGAATTATGTAACCAAGTATGTATATAGCAAGAAAGAAACATTGTCAATACACAAAATAAGTGAGTATAGTACATGCTTTTAATTATATTTTGAAGTCATTTGATAATTTTTCGTGCTTTAGGTTCGATGGAGCTGGTAAGCTGCTTTTGCATTTGGTGGATGGTGTTGGTAAATATTGATCATAATAGTTCTTTTGTTGTTTTTTTTTTGACAAAAAATATAGTAGTTCTTGAATTTTACAAATCGACTAGTTGATTAAAACAATTGATGAGTTAGGTAAAGTGATCATTCAGTTAACTTATGCCGTTAAAGTCTACGACATCAAGTTTGAATGTTTTCTTGGTTAATTCAGAAATTTAATATGCACGAGTCAAAATATAAAATCATATGGAGTTCATTCTCCTACACTTTCAGTATATTCACCAACTCGTAATATTCAATTGGCCGATATTTTTAGTTTGGACACCATAATTTTGAACCTTAATCTCTTCACTTTAGGTGTGAGTTTTCAACTATTTACCATTTTGTCTATTCACACACAAAAAATATATATTTAAAAATTGTGATGAATAAACTCTACTTTAGATTGTGTGGTGCTACTACCATGCTTTTGGTGAAGGATATGAATCATATGCTACTATACTATGCTTTTCGTGTTAACAACAAAATCTTGTGTCCTAGGCTTCCTTTTACAAACTTTTTTCTTTTGATCACTTTCTTTCAAAATTAGCTTAGCTCTAAATTTGTGATTGTATATTAAAAGTCATTTATTTTTTTATATAAAGTTTCTTAAAAGTAATGTAGGTCGAATTCGTCCGCATGATTGCAAATAGTCAAATTCTTATTGATTCAAAAGTGGACATTTTCCCCTATAATATTTTATTTAAAATATGCATAAAAATATGCAAATAGTCAAATTCCCCTAAAATATTGGTCATTTATTTTTTTTTATTTAAAATATGCATAAAAACGAAAAGTGCTTTATACAGATGTACAAGCATCTTACTAGTTAGTACAACAAACATCAATAGCCAGAAAAAGAGGAAATTTTCTAGTCTTAAGAAGCCCATCATATATGTTGCAGCAAGAACAAAGAAATATAAATATGTGAGAAAATGTGGCAAAATTCCCTCTGATATCAAATATTGTTTGATGAATTTTCCCATTCATGACTGTAGTTGCTGACTTAACTGGTTCTTCTTTCGTATTTGAATGATAAATACATGACCTACAACCAATGCTGTTGTGCCGGAATTAGGCTTTAATCCTTAGCTTCCAGCGATCACATTTATCAATATGAACTATCAATTACCAAGAAAACATCATCAATGGATGTAAGAAACAAAGTGTACTAATTAATCTATATGTTCATGTCAGAATATTATAGTAATTTTCGTCATATCGCATTATTACGGAGCATGGATTGCACATAACTCTCTTTAAACTTGGGAATGGTGTTACTGTAGGTACATTTACAGAATTGCGGTTACAAAAGCCAACTTACTTGATCAATTTATCATACAATTGATCTTTACGATGGCGAGTTGCGACTGATCATATATTTCACCAAAAGAGAGACCATTAAAGCTATTCATTCATATAATGAGTAATCAGTCAATTTAGTCCCTAAACTATCACTCTCTCACCAACTTAGTCCCTAAACTATTAAAACCAACTAAAAGGTCCCTAAACTATATTCACATCCTTCAATTTAGTCCCTAAACTATTTTTCATCCATCAATTTAGTCCTCCGTTATATTTTCCTTTAATTGTTCTTTAAAATCCTAAAATCCAAAAGCTACTTTTACGCTTATATCTCTCTTCTCGATCAACTCTCTCAAATCATCTCAATCTGAAAACCCTAGCGCCACCTATACGCTCCAATTCCGGTTGTCGTCGTTGTTTTAAGGTACGTTTTTCATGCCAACTCCAGGATTAAGCCGAGGATCACGCAATGAAGGACCTTCTACTTAGTGCTTTTTTTTTTTTATTGTTGCTTATAATATTTGGTTTTTTGTAATGATGCATGCTAGTTTTCTAGTAATGAAATTATGGTTTATGATTAATATTGTTCTTTAGTTAACTATGGATTGTGATTTAGTTAGTTCTTTTGATGGATAATGAATTTGTTGACTTATGTAATGAATTTGATGGATTATGGTTTAGTTGATTTATGTAATGAAGATTATGGTTTATGGTTTAAATTATGGTTAAGTTTGTTTTTTGGTTTTTGTTGATTTAGCAGTAATGTTTCATTTGGTTTAGCAGTAATGAATTTGTGTTGTTACTAGGTAGTGAACGAATTTGTGTTGTTAGTTGTTACTAGGTAGTGAACGAGACAAAGGATGATTTAGCAGTAATGAATTATGTTAAAAATGAATTTGATTTAGCAGTAATGATTTAGCAGTGTTGTTACTATTTTGTTGTTTTTAAAGATAGTTTAGGGACTAAATTGAAGTATTTTTTATAGTTTATGGACTACTAACAGTCTCTTAACGGAAAAGTTAACCGAGGGACTAAATTGAAGGATGTGAATATAGTTTAGGGACCTTTTAGTTGGTTTTAATAGTTTAGGGACTAAATTGAAGGATGTGAATATAGTTTAGGGACTTTTTAGTTGGTTTTAATAGTTTAGGGACCAAGTTGGTGGGAGAGTGATAGTTTAGGGACTAAATTGACTGATTACTCTTCATATAAATCTAAGAGCTGCGTAAAGATCCTATCCATTTCTTACATCTCTACTAATATAGTTTTGATGTATAAATGTCTAATTAATGTCACCGTATTTAAAAACGTGTGCATTTATATTCTTTATTTACTTCAAAACTATCATAGTAAACACTTTCTATTGAGAATTGGAGACATCACCCCCAAACAGAAAAGAAAATGAAATTATCAAAAAAAGAAAAGAAAATGAAATATATGGCCTGTTATGGAAAGAGAAAATGAGAAAAGAAAGATTCATTATCATCAAAAGTTAGTTATTACATCGTGTAATTCACTTATATACTAGTTCTAGGTGTAGTCTACTGTAAATAAATCATGTAGACAGTTTTAACTGCCTTTCTCTTTAGTTGCTTCAGTAGCTTGTGTTACAGGCAAGATAGCATTTTTTTGCTTTTTCTCTATACACTTTGTTAATGCATCTTCCACGTGTTCACTACTATTTTCATGATCATTCAACAGCAATGTACAGTCTAAGGTATTGTTTGGTGCGTAAGAATGCAGCATGCATAGATCTTATATCTTTAAGGAGAGCTCTGTGAGTTTCTTTGGGACTAGATAAAACATTTTGCTTCTCTTTGGTATAATTTTCACGCTCTCTTTTCCCCCTTTACAGATATGTTAAGAGAGTGGGATTTATTTGCTTAATTGAATTATTTTTTATCTCTTGTTTAAATTTTTTGGGAAGAAATTTTCTTCAACAATCTCTTTATGTGCACTATCTCTTTATCATAATGAATTGCTTCTTTATCTTAAATAAAAGTACAATAGTTGAGAGAAAATTACCATTAGATTTAAGAAACTGAAGCGATGTGGAATTATTCCAGAAATACTTGAATCCTGTCACCCATTCTGTCATTAAAATCTAACAGTTTACCCCCAATTTCCTCTGTTGCATCATCCAGTAGTTTTTTGAGGTTTACCCCACCCAAAGCTGCATAGAGTTGTAACAAAATTAACCAACATGAATTGTGAAAAGAAGTCTTTCAAATTTAATTACAATTTATACAATAGACATCTATTTATACATTATAGAAGCATTTATAAATAGGAACAGTACCAGGAACTATGTTTGTTATTCCATCCAGAAATCCAGCCTGGGTATAGCAAAGATATTGTGAGAAAAAGGAACAGGAAATCATGATTGGAGCAATATTCAACAAGATAGTTTGTTCCTACCAAACTAGAATATACACATAATCTAAAGATGAACAACATGATGATCATAACCATGTAGTAAATAAGATTTAATTCATAATCACCGATAGTGTAAAGATTTCAGTCAATGATAATCGCTCGATCATTAAAAAAAATTCATTTTCATCATATCTAACTTAAAAGTCATGCAAATGATAGTTTGTGATTGGTTAACAATGTAAAAAATTTGCACCAACAGTAGATCAAAATTATTCCATAGAAAATATGCATAACCACAACAGCTAACAGTGAGATCAATGTATGCACATTACTTGCATAAGAGGCTAGCAAATAAAGTGAACAATAATGAAGTAAATAATGACTTTAGACAAATGAAAGAAACTGGGCCTGAATAAAAAGAAATCATTCTCTTCATTTTGATTTTCTTTAGTTGGAGAGTGTGATCACTTACAGGAATCCGAAGATCAAGTTTCTCGATTCCATCTCTGCCAGTTATTTTAATTCTCAGAGTCCGGGACCAGATTCCAGAAAAAGGGTCCCTTGAACTATCTGCACCATATTTATTGTACAAATCAGGTGTTATAACTTCCACAATGGGATCTTTGATAGTTTGACTTGTCTGCTCTGTATCAACTTGCTCTCTCTGTTGTATACTGTATAGGCTACTGCTCTCTGATAAATAACTAATTAGTAATTACATTGAGAATGCAAGAATAGAACGCACAATGTACATTTATAATGTAAATATTAGCATGAGAGTGAGACGTTTTCTTCTGTCTCTGTTTTAGAAATAAAACAGATCAATTCACTTAACAAAAGATAGCTCTCTCAGTTTACCATGACTAACAATCTATACTTAGTAAGATGACTTTTTTATGTCAATAAAATACTGTGCAACTATTTAATGATTTTCAGTGTTAAACATATCCTAGAGACATGGTTAGTTCGCAAAAACAGGCCTTTCTAGAGAAAATTGAAAAGGTTGTCTTCATATGATTCATTATCAGCCTACCCCTCCCCCAACCAAGTCCAACAAGTATTTATGGTAGCAAAGTACCAAACTAAACCATTAGGCAATAATTTGTTTTAAGAGATAATGAATTGATACAAAAAGATAATGCAGAGTAGAGTGCATTTGACTCTGAGAAGCCTACTGCCATTGTTTACTTATTTACTTATTTGCTTTTAAGATTTGTGTTTTCCAACCTCTCTTTGAAAGCAGTTGATCGGTAGTTGTAGCATAACGCTTCTCTTCTTCATAATACGCATTGAAACCTAAAATATCCTTAATTTCTTCAAAAGGTGGCATGCTTCCTGGAGGAGGAATACGGCCTCCTTTAATAGCAGTCAGTGCATCCTACACATGCAGTCATAGATATTATTTAAAATGATAAAAATTTAAATACTTCAAAGAAATATTAGAAAAAGGTAAAAAAAAAAAAAAAAGAGTTCAATATTAGAACACTATTTACTTTGGCCTATCAAAGAATCTGGGATATAAGTAAAATATTTTGAATATGTTCAATTTGTTCTCCATTTCAAGATCATAGCTTAGCAGTAGCCTCATTGATATTACCCACCACATTCAAGGCTTGTTTAGGAAGACTATCTATTTCTCCAGAAATAATCAATATAAACCGTCTAATTGTTTCTGCTAGACCAACATATTTCCCTAGGGAGTAAATACTTCTGCTACGAAAAAAGGTTGTGATAAGAAAAGTTCAGTTTTTTGTGCTTGTGCTACAGTTATGTGATTTGAGGAAAAATTTTATCCATTTGAAATGGAGCGGTTATAGACTTAAGTATAATTTTGTGATTTATATTATTAGGGAATCCATGTTAGAATCATGTAGTTTTTGCAAAAGTAACATCATAGGTGCATCTATTCTAGTCTTGTTAATAAAGATTTCATTCCAGGTAAAGTGTACTATCACTGGTTGAATGTTATATCTTGTTTCCTATGCTACTCATGGGCTGTGAGTGTGTGCCTGTGTGTGTGTATCTTGTAGCAGATGCTATTTATTGTGAGATAATATAATTACAATAGAAACTCTGCTGAAAATTTGACAATAGAACCAGTTCTTGGATATTGTTTTGCTAAATGTATTATTGCGACAGCTAGGCTTATGATAAGCAGTATTTTGGTTAGTTTAGCCTATGCTTGAGAACATGTAAAAACAAAGCAAACAATACTCAGGAACCTAGTATACAGAGAAGTGCCTCTTGGCATGTCTCATCTCAATCATGAACTTATCATCAACACATATAATATTAAATGATGATAATCAAAGCTAAAGAAAGGGAGGACATGTCACCTGCATTGCTCGTATAGAAACCCCGATCAAGGAAAGGGGATATGCAACAATTTTATAACCAATGTCTTCAAGTTCAAGAGGAGTGAGTATTGGTGTTTTGCCTCCTCCTTCAAGCATATTGGCCTACACAATGATACATATTAGCATAGCATATCATTTCCCTTTCTTTTTAATTAAATTGCTTATCTCTTGGACTTAATAGAAATACACCATTTTTGGAACAAGAGGAGAAACTTGACAAAAAGCTTCCATCTCTTGTTTGGAGGCGAGTGCGTCTATAAAAACAACATCAGCTCCAGCATCAGCAAATGCCCTTGACCTGTAGAGTGCTTCATCTAGAGACAGTGCTTGGCGTGCATCAGTTCGAGCCACAATCACAATATCAGATCCACTCTCATTTCTGGCATCAACTGCAGCTTTAATCCGCATAACAGCCTCTTCTCTAGACACCACTTTCCTCCCTTGTGTGTGACCACACGCTTTCGGGGATACCTAGCAATGAACCAACAAATCGAAGTAATTTAGAGAAAACTGGATACACCATATCAGCATAGATCAAATAATAAGCTTGTGAATGAATGAGGAGTAAATATTCAAGTTGGTCTTTGAAAATGTAGAACCTTATCAATCTAGTCCCTACATTGTCAATATTTCAAAATGGTATGCAAAATAGAGTACTATTCATGAATGTATTGAAATTACAAAAATATCCCTAGGCATGTATTTTGTTAGTACCTTCACTGACCAATCCGAATATCAAAAAATAAACATCAGTACAAAACTAACCAGAGAAACACATACAAGGACCAAACTGACTAATAAAAGACACAGTTTAGTGTGTTTTTGTAATTATGGTACTTTCAAGGATTATAGTAGGACACCGCCTCACACATTGAAGTACAAAAATAACTAAATATTAATGAAGTGAAGTTCATATCTATGTCTAAATCTATTATCAGATACAGATGATAATAGATTTAGACATAGATATGAAGAAACAATGATTCATGTGATGCATATGTCTAAATCTATTATCAGATACAGATGATAATAGATTTAGACATAGATATGAAGAAACAATGATTCATGTGATGCATATGTCTAAATCTATTATCAGATACAGATGATAATAGATTTAGACATAGATATGAAGAAACAATGATTCATGTGATGCATATGTCTAAATCTATTATCAGATACAGATGATAATAGATTTAGACATAGATATGAAGAAACAATGATTCATGTGATGCATGACTGTTCGGTGGCTTATGATACTTGGAAGCACCTAGTTCCATTAAGGGGGAGATTGGAGTTTTTCACTTGTGATTATCATGATTGGGTTGTTAGCAATTTGAAAGCTACTGTCACAGTAGCTGACAGTGTGGAATGGAAAGTGGTGTGGGCAACATGTTATTACTTATGGAGGTGGAGAAATAAAGTCAAGTTTGATGCAAATTTTGATCCAAATATAGAGATCATGAAGTATGTGGATTATTACTATAAAGCTAAACCAACATCAGACGTGGCTTTGAAGGGATCAAGAAGACGTGTTGATGTCCGATGGAAAGCACCTCAGCGGGATTGGATATGTCTCAATATGGATGGTGCCTTATTATGCGGTGTGGCTGGATGTGGTGGTGTATGGAAAGGAGGCTTTGCGAAAAATGTTGGGAGAGCTAGTGCTTATCAACCTACTGTCATTATAGTCTGTACAAATACCAATGGAGGAACAAATATGATTAATAAGTATTCTACAATTTTATGCATCATTTTCAAAAAAAAAATTTTTTTGAAGAAGCTAAATTAGCCCACCCAAATTGGCACCAGAGAGAATCGAACCTCAGACCTCAAGAGGAGCACACTCCCAGGTCCCAAGCCAATACCAATGCACCAACCCAAGTGGGTTTCATTTTCAAAAATATTGATAATGGGGAGGACTAGATTGATATTTCCCTACAATCTCAAGTACCTAAATGATTGAGGTACAAACGCTTTCATAACATAAGCTATTTTTGTAGCAAAAAATAAAATAAAGAAATTGTTTTTATATATGTATGGTACCTATGAACTGTTTTCATAAGTTATATTAGAGAACTTATGAAAATAAGCTGGATTTTTGTTTATAAAAATTGTCATAAGCCAGTAAATAAGTTGAAATAAGTGAATCCAAACAGAATACATAACAGAATCTAACTAACCTGATCTTCGAGAATGATTCCGGCAAAACCAGCGGCGATATAACCCTTAACAGTTCTTTTAACATTCATAGCATTGCCATAACCATTATCAGCATCACCAATAACAGGAATATTAACAGATTGAGTAATGAGTGAACCTTGATCAATCATTTCACCATAAGACAAAAAACCTGTATCAGGCAATCCTAATCGAGAAGCAGAGATTGAAAAACCGCTTGTGAAACACAAACGAAAACCAGCGGATTCAACTAGATTTGCACTCAGTGCATCGAAACATGCAGGACCTTGATGAACACCTGCTGAATCAAGGACTTCACGAAGGAGTTTCACTTTATCGCTATTTGATGATGAACATGAAATTATGCTTTTGCGTTGTGATTTGGAATGGAAAATGGAATGAGATTTGGATTGGAAAGAGGAAGAAAATGATAGACGTGCGTGGCGGAGGTGAGGAACACAACCACCGCTTACGCCGCCGCAACGACCACCAATAGTGGCGGAGTAACTTGTGCTGTTAGTAACTGCTGAACTGCAACAGTTCATGATGTTAGCTTCTTCTTCAACGGTTTCACTTTACTTCGTTTTAATCTCAAAGTGATTGATCAATCTATCAATAGTCGCTAGCTAGTGTACAGACAACAGACCAGGATTCAGCGCAAGGATATAAGTTGATCCAACGGTTCATTTTGTAAAATTTATATTCGTCAAAATGTTATTAAGCGGTGTAATATTATTTAAATGTTATACAGGGAGGTATCAAACTACACCCTGTAACATTTGAGTAATGTTACACTGCTTAATAACGTTCTAACAATAAATTTTACGAAATCCATCGTTGGATTGAAAGTTTATATCGTATAGATCATCTATATTAAATTTTATAAAAATCTAAAATTATTTGATATGTTATTGAGACTGATCAAAATTAACGGTTTATGCATTTTTATTGAATACCGTTATTGAGTTAAGAAAATCCTAAAAAATTCGATTTAAAATAACCAACTAACAAAAAATTCAATTCAATAGTATAAAGGGTCCGTTTGGATGACTTATTTTTGAGCTAATACGAAATAATTTCTGCAAATAAATAATTTTTATGTACTATTATAAGCTTTTAAAGGTAGTTTATAAAGGTATAATTTTTGTTAGTAAAAACTTATAAATTAACATAAAAAATTATTTATTTGCATAAACTATTTTCATAAGCTCAAAAATAAGTTAAATCCAAACGCACCATTAATTCAATAATTCTGACTTGGATTGGCTTAGTGGTATTGGCTTGAAACATTAGAGTGTGCTCCTCTCAAACTCTTAAAAATAAGTCAAATTCAAACAAACCATTAATACTAATATTAGTATCACACAACAATATTAGTATCCACAACACTTAGAATAAACTTCAATATTCTCCGTAAACAATTAGGATCAAAACTTAATGCAAATATTTGTAATTTGCGAAACTAAATCATGTGCATAATTCATTCATTATAATATTTAATATGGCACAATTCACCTAACCTCAACATGTCATTGAACATGAGATTGTTATGGTTTTGCAAAGATTGTGTTAAATGATGTGGCATCTATGATTGGAATTTTTGGATTAAGGTTTTTGTTATCAAAATTGTCAACGCGTGCGGCCTTAGCTAATAAGGGAGTTATTACTAATCCCCTTTGAGTTGTCATGCATTTTTTGTTTTCGAGAGATTGAAGAGATTCAACATGTATTGTTTAATTGTCAGTTTTTGCAACAAGTGTGTATGTAAGAAAATTTGTTGTTGGAAGCAAGTGGATAATATTGTTTTTGAAGATATTTGGAGTCACTTCAATTTATTTGGCAATTTGGTGAAATGCAACTATGCAAGAAATGTCACAAGGTGAGACATTTGATTTGGCTTGTAATAACATGGTGTATTTGACGTCTAGAGAATAATATCATGTTTTGAGGAGCTTTTCCGAATTTACTTATATTTGTTGATCAAATTATGTATATTTTGTGGTTTTGGTTAGAATTGGGATAAATATTCCATATATATAGCATCTAAAAGTATTTTTGAATAGTAAGGGTTAAATATATTTTGTACTCCTTATACTTCTTTTTTGCTTATAAAAAATATGTAGCAAGTAAAATATAATAATCTTTAAAATTAGTGGTCTTTTGATTATTTATACCATAAAAACGAAAAAAAAAACTTCCAGGAATTGGCGCAATTTAAATTTTTTGGGGGGGGGGGGGGGAAGAGGGCATAAGCCCGGACCGCTTAATAATGTGCATAGTCGAAATACCAACACCATCGGCTAAATTTGTTTGAATTGTATATGATTATTATTAAATTATTATTCTTTATCCTTTATTTTTTTTTGTTAAATAGGTTGGTGACTAGAAATTCCACTTTAAAGGTAAATAAGTGAAATGTCCGGAGTTCGAACCTTAACTCCTACATATATAATGCGATGTTCCATATCAATTGAGTTAAAGGATTCTTTATAAATGGTATTGTATTATATCTAAAGATTTTTTTTTAAAGGATTCTATAACTAGTAATGCATGGAATAAAATAATTGAAGTTCAACAGAGACGTACGTATGCAATACATATGCAAAGATACAAATCCCGCAATCACCTTCAAGTGAGACAAATTGCTAAACGATTAAACAAGCTTAGAGAAGAAAAGAAACATCGAAGGAGGTTATGATTCCGATAGAATAGAATGTAAAGAACAATGCAAGAAAGAAATACTAATGTGACAAGATTAAAACACCCTTAATATAATATACAAAAAATTGGTGGTGTAGTTTGTTTTTACGCAAATAAACTCAACTCATATCATTAAAAAAAAAAAAATAGACAAAATTACACTGCAAGTTCTTTGTCTTATTTTTTTTGGCTTAATTAGTAAAATGGTCCCTTAAAGACATTTTTGGTTTCAGATTGGTCCCTTAAAAAAAAAAGGTCCAAATAGGTCCCTTAAAGAAAAAAACGAATAGGTCCCTTAAAGACATCTCTGTTAATCAGTTTGGTCCTATTTATACCTCTTTTTAGGGACCAAACTGATTAACGGAGATGTCTTTAAGGGACCTATTCGGACTTTTTTTTCTTTAAGGGACCTATTTGGACCTTTTTTTCTTTAAGGGACCAATCTGAAACCAAAAATGTCTTTAAGGGACCATTTTACTAATTAAGCCTATTTTTTTATAACATTTTGATCTTTTATCTCTTTTTCTTTGTAACATATAGGTACTTTATTTTTTTTAAATAAATATGATAAAAGACCAAAGTGTTACAAAAAAAAAAAAGACTAAAGTGTTACAAATAAAAAAAGATAAAGGACTAAAATGTTACAAAAAAAAAAAAGATAAGGGATCAAAGTGTTACAAAAAAAAGATAAATGACCAAAGTGTTACAAAAAAAATAAGATAAAGGACTTGTAGTGTAATTTTGCCAAAAAAAAAAAATAATTCTCGTGAGTTTAGCTCAGTTGGTAGGAATATGACATATATTATGCAGAAGCCGGAATTTGAACCTCAAACACTCCAGAATTTGAACCTCAAACACTCCATTTATTCATTTTAAGTGGAAAAAAATGAAATTTCAAACCACTAAACTACTCGATCGACCGGAAAAAAAAGGAGGAGTATTATATAACAAAACCAAAACCATATATTATTAAATAAATAAAAAATCTAAAAAGGAGATGGGCACTGATGTATATATAAAGCATAACAAACTCAGCTTACTCATGCATCAATCATAACTTACACCATTATCAAGCAAATAAAATATTTCAAGAAACCCCTGATAACTCAATTAAATTTGTAAGAAATCATGGGTTCTGAGAATGTGCCCAAATCAAGTGAACTCTTTCAAGCTCAAGCTCACTTGTATGATCACATCCTTAGTTTCTTGAAACCCATGTCCATCAAGTGGGCAGTTGAATTCAACATACCAGATATCATCCACAATCACGGCCGACCCATTACGCTTCCTCAGCTTGTCTCTGCACTTCAAATTCCGGAACAAAAAACCGCTTGTGTTCGGAGCCTCATGCGTTTATTGACGCACAATAAGTTTTTTATAATTGTGATTGCGGACGAGAAAGAAGCATATGATCTTTCTCCAGCATCAGAGCTCCTTGTTAAAGGAACTGATCATTGTTTAACTTCGATGGTTCGGTTGTTAACAAATCCAACTCTTGTTGATTTATATAATCATTTAAGTAAATGGACTTCTGGAGAGAAACTCACAATTTATGACACGACATTAGGCAAAGATGACTATTGGAGTTTTATTCATCAAAATCCATTACATTTGAAGTATTTCAATGATGCTATGGAAAGCGATTCTCGTGTTGTGAGGTTGGCACTAAGAGATTGCAAATCGGTTTTTGACGGTTTGGTTTCTCTGGTAGATGTTGGAGGTGGAACCGGAAACACTGCTAAAATTATTTGTGAAACATTTCCTATGTTAAAATGCATAGTATTAGACCTTCCACAAGTGGTAGCTGATTTACCAGGAAATGGAAATTTGAGTTTTATGGGTGGAAACATGTTCCATTCTATCCCTCAAACTGATGCAATTTTATTAAAGGTATGCAAAATGAAATTTCTGTTGAATTCTATGACTTTCTTTCACTCAACTATCTATCAACATTATTGTTAATAGTAATGCTACATGACACCTTTTATGTATGCAACATCTAGTTAATCATGTGTAAAAATGTAGTTAATTCAGTTGATGAAATAGTTAATTCAATTCACATTGAAAATTGTGCTTAATTCATGTAGTTGAATTGACTACATTGTTGGTCGTGAATTAAATTAATCATCTACTCAACTGAATTAACTATATTTTTACATGCGATTAACCATGTGTTACATGTGAATGAAAAAGTGGGTGTTCATAATAAAAATTGTATTGTTAAATCCTTTTAATATTTTTTTTTCCCCTTTCACTCTTGCAGTGGATTTTGCATGATTGGAATGATGAAGACTGTGTCAAGATACTTAAAAATTGCAAAGAAGCTGTTTCAAGAAATGAGAAAGGAGGAAAAATCATCATCATAGATATTGTGATAAATGAAAAGCAAGATGAACATGAAATGACAGAAGTCAAGCTCTTCTTTGACATAGTTATGATGGCTAGTTTTAATGCAAAAGAAAGGGATGAAGAAAACTGGAAGAAAATCTTCAGTGAAGCAGGGTTCACACGTTACAAAATATTTCCCATATTTGGTTTTAGATCACTTATTGAACTTTATGTTTAATTAAATTCTGCCAATTTATAAGTGTATGTTGTACCAAACTACCAATGATAGGTAAAATCACCCAATCCTATTCCTAACTGAGTGATATAATAAGGTGATGTAGTTAGTTAAGTTTGTTTTAATTTAGTTTTGTATGAACTATACTTTTATATAAAGTGCATGTCCTAAAAAAATTAATAACATTTCTATAAATTTAATATTGATCTATTGTCTGGTTTAAAAGTAATAGCATTGTATTTGTATGGCTCAATTCCATCTAGGTATGGTAGTATGAGGAACTTGACATGCCCTTACAATTTCATACGATAATTAATTTGAACATACCTTCACTAAAACGGTAATTAATCTCTCTCTGTAACTCCAAATTTAGTGGAGTTTGATTCTGTGGAAAACTAACTCGATTGCGGTCATTTCGGTACCAATTTGGTGAATTATTGATCCAAATTGAGTTCTGTGCGAAGCTTTGAACTTGAGGCTCAGAATGAGATTTTGTGCAGAATTTTGGTGGGGGCAAAATCCAACAAATTATAAAATAGGGGGGTAAAATTCTGCGTTTTTCAAAACAGGGGGGGTAAAACTACACTTAAGCCTATTATTTATTTTTAATATGGGTCAATACATAGCGGCTATACTGATTTATGAAACATTAATCGGTAAAAGCCGGAAACATTAACCAATTCCAATATCAATACATAGCGACTATACCGGTTTATGAGAAAAAGCGACGCTATTTTGAGTATACCGAAGTCAAGATGCCATACCGACTTTTGTATCGGATAACCAAAATTCCGATACGCAATACCGGCACTATACTGGATATTTAACAACACCGAAAAAAAAAAATTCATTAACTTGATAAAAAAATAAAAATAACACTTGACAATGTTATTTCCTGAAGCAGTCGTTTCTTGTATGTTGGTAGTTCTCTTTCCAATAGTAATTCAAACGGACTTCTACGAATTTAGTAAGAATGACAAACTTATTTTCAAACATTTCTCTCTCTTTAGATTATCTTCCCAATCAATATATTTCTAATTCTATAGAGAAAATTAGCACATAGTTTGCAGCAATGTATTATTAGCCTTTGATTCCTCCGTAGAAATGAAACAGAAAATTTCAAAATAGTTGTCTAATAATCGTTTCAAGACTATGCATGATTCATAAGATGGATTTTATTCATGTTGATAAATACGCTGATCAGATATTTAGCTTCATATGCTGAACCAGATACACAAGTTAAGGAGATAAAAGCATGTCTAGATTACATACGATACAATACAACTGAGATGAGAAGACTAAAACGCCCTTCTGTAAAAGGGTTGTTATTTACTCAATTTTGTTCTCTTTTCTTAAAGGCTTAAAGCTGGTGATCTGTACCCGTAGCATAGCGCTCCTCCTCTTTATAATAAGCGTTGAAACCAACAATATCCTTAATTTCTTCAAAAGATGGCATGCTCTCCGGTGGAGGAATACCGCCTCCCTTGATGGCACCGAGTGCACCCTTCAAATTCAGTCACAACAATCAGTGAATCATAAAATCTGAGTGAAACTTAACTAAAAATATTAAAAAAGAAGTTGAAATGGGATTTAAGAATCAAGTCAATCAACAATGCTAGTTTTTGGCAATTAGGAAAATTACTTAAAAAATAACCACTAATCTTCACTCAACTACACTAAACTAACTCACAATCTTTCTTGCAACTTTAATGAAAATAGACGTAGTTGTTGTAACTACATGTGTAAGTGTTGTGTTGGTACTATCTATTGAACACCAAACACATCTTTAATCTGAAGTGTAAGTGCTACATACGTAGAAAAGAATTAAGAATTCAACACAACATTGGCGACTGGCGTATGTTGCTCTCAGAAAGGTATTTCTCAAGAAAAGTAAAGATATAACTTGTGTAAAACAGATATTCACGCAGATAGTTGTATATCACTAGTATCTCTCAGCATGCTTATACTATTATTAAAGGGAAAGCATGGAAAGGCATGTGAATTTTACCTGCATCGCTCGTATGGAAACACCCATCAAAGAAAGTGGATAAACAGCAAGTTTATAACCAACTTGATCAAGTTCCTGAGCATTAAGTATCGGTGTTTTTCCTCCTCCTTCAAGCATATTTGCCTACACACATTCACAAACATAAAGTACAACACAACAAGTCAAGCAACATGTATAAGAGTACATATATTCATATTTAGTCTTGAAATTGTAGGATGTATCAACATAGTTTTCTACATTTATCATTATTCTGATGATCAAGTTGTCTCTATGTCAGGATCTATTATCAACATAGTTTCAAATGCATCATCAACATTACCAACTTAATGTCATTATAGTCCTCGCAAATACCAGTTAGCCTGATTAATATTTTACAATTTCAACAATAATTTTAGAATATTGATAATATAAAAGATTAAGTTAATACAACCCTAAAATTTCAAACATTGATATTTACTCATTTATTTATACACCAACATGATTACACAACACACACACAGATAAACGCGCACCAGTTTAGGAACATGAGGAGCAACTTGACAAAAAGCCTTCATCTCTTCAACAGAACCAAGTGCATCTATAAAAAGTACATCAGCTCCAGCTTCAGCATATGCATTTGACCTCCAAAGCGCTTCTTCAAGAGACACACCTTGACGTGCATCACTGCGAGCCACAATCACAATATCAGATCCACTCTCATTTCTAGCATCAACTGCTGCTTTAATCCTCATAACTGCCTCCTCTCTCGAAACGACTTTCCTCCCGCGTGTGTGTCCACATGCTTTTGGCGCCATCTAAATTCCATTATATGTGTATTAACAAAACATTACACAATAGTGTCAATAAATTTGGCTCCTCCAAAATTGTGTTGTGGTTGTTAATTCAGTTAAATATACGATTAATTTAGATCACCTCAAAAATTGTGAAATTATGGCTAGTCAATTAGTTGAATTATCCACATTGTAACGGTGAAATGAATTAACCATCTACTCAACTGAATTGATCACATTTTTATCTTTTTGGTATTAACCCTCTGGTTTTCAAGGGAAGGTCCTAGTAATCCGGAGTTTGGCAACACAATAAGTAAAGTTTGACTAAGAATTGTTTCCACCAGGAATGGAACTCAGTTTCTTCCAAACAATTCATTCAACCACTTGAGGTCAATGTCTTGGTTGAATTGATCACATTTTCTAGATGTAATTTAAAGTGATGTTAAAAATTAAAATAGCATTATTATTCTTAATTAGTAATTAATTAGTAAATTACCTGATCTTCGAGAATGATTCCAGCAAAACCAGCAGAAATAAAACCCTTAACAGTTCTCTTAACATTCATGGCATTACCATAACCATTATCAGCATCACCAATAACAGGAATATTAACAGATTGAGTAACGATACGACCTTGATCGAGGATTTCACCGTAAGAAATGAAACCGGCATCTGGAAGACCTAATCTGGTTGCTGAAATTGAGAAACCGCTTGTAATGCAGTAAGAGAAACCGGCGGATTCGATTAGTTTGGCGCTGAGTGCGTCGAAAGAAGCTGGACCTTGATGGCAGCCTGGGGAATTGATGATTTCGCGAAGTGCTTTAACTTGTTGTTCTTGTGATTTCGCCATTTTAGCACAATGAATTTGGGATTTCTGGTTATCACTTATGTGTATGGTGGAAAAAGTTGACTGTGAGTGAGTGGATTAGAATTTCATGGGATTTTAAAAGTCTTGTAAAAGAGAGTTTTATTGCTAAAAATTACTAAGTTGGTCATTTCACAAAAATATATTATTCATTAGTTATTTTGTTTTGACCGTTTTTTTAGTAATATATATATAAATATAAATATTAGTTTATAAAATCTTGTTCAATTTGTTTAGATGAGTATTTTTAAAATATTAAATTTTTATAATTTTTATTAATATATAATTAAGGATATTAGAGTATCCACAATGGAGCTACTCATTTTCATTTTTGAGTATTTAACTGGACTACACATCACTTATTTATAATTTTTTAATAATAGTACTTAATAAGTATTCATTCTCTCCAACCCAACACATCTTAAAAAATCCTAAATCAGTCCCACTAATAACTCATCTCTCCAATAACTCTACATCATTGTAAATAGGTCCCACAAAAATTATATAGGTATCATTTCTTATTGTATAACTAGTACCTAATAAGTACTCATTTATGTTTTGCTCAAATGGTGGTACTTATTAAGTACTAGTACTTAAAAAATAAGTACTCACCATATGGTCTTAGTAATCAAAATTGTGTATTGACGTACGTGCAATTGTCAAACAAAATCTTATAATTAGGGACAGAGGTAGTATAAGGTGAATAAGTCAAGTTTTCGGGATTTTGTCAAAAAAAAAGTGGAGTGTCCAGGATTCGAACCCCGACTCTTGTATATAAAATGTCGATGTTCCTGCTAACTGAACTAAGTTTATGAGGACAAAGAGATTTTTTTTATAAGAGGCTTGAGAGAGTTTTTACGATTCCATCTTGAAAAAACATAATTTTTTTACCCCCATTGTCTTTATCTTTAAAAATAACATATTCTACCTAAAATAAATTACATCTTACAATTTTATTTTATTCTCACAATAGAGGTTGATATGCATCAATTGTTGAAAAGTATACATAACCTTCAAAAATTCATGAAATAACTCTATGAACTTTGGACTTGTGAAATTCTTGTAATTTACTATGAAATAAACTGCTTGAATGATAGGTGTTTGATTTTAAAACAAGAAAATGATAGAATTTGACATAAACACATGTAAGAACAAAATTGGAACAAAATAAAGAAAAGAGAAGAAATGAAATAAAGTAGAAGGGGCGTCACACTCTTTCTAATCTAAGAGAGAATGATAAGTTTATGGATAAAGATCACCTCCTAAGCTTTGGATTGCATCACTTGTGCCTTGGATTGTGTCCTCATCAAAAGTTGATTTATATTGTTTTTGTGATTTTAACTCAGTTAATAAATATATTATATTTTATATATAAGAAATAAGATTTTAATTCGAATTAGGTTTTAAAATTGGACTAAAAACGATCGTGACAAAACGATATTGGTGGTATGTGTTATGGTCTTTATAGAGTGAATAAAAATCATGGAAATAGCCGCGACAAACTCCATTACATTCATCACTAGAATTTATCAGTGGTTAATTTGAATTTTAGAATAAACTAATTCTTTGAAAAATTATGAATATGAACTACGGTTATGAAAACAAAGGTGAAAAATTATGAATATGAACTAGGGGTAGAATTTGAACACATGACACTATTTAAGGTGAAATTTTAATCACTAGACTATTAATTACTGCATGAAACTGTTTAAAATCGATATACAATTGAAGCTCTCGTTATCGACTTAAAACCCTATTATGTGTACGATATTGGAGTACTATATGACATTGAAATAACCATTATCACAAACTCTGTAAATGTAACTTTGTGTCGCATGTGACTTCGGTGGACCTAAACAGTAGCTCTAAATCATGTAAACGGAGTAACAGATGGAGTACAATAATGACTGATGAAGAAGTTCTGTCAAAAAAATAATGAATGATGAAGTACTTGATGAATGATGAGTACTCCTCTAAAAGGAAACAAATGATCGGTGGGACATTTATTTCCACTTTTTCGAAAGGAAACAAATGATACAACATAGTACACAGTTGTAATTAGATCTCAATTTTTTTTCCGCACGTGTTTGTTGCTGATGTCTGCATTTTTATGGTACCGCATTTATTTCGACTTTTTTGAAAATAAGAGATGAGATTAGTCAACTAACTAGAAAAGACAAGATTTTTATTTCTGCCCTCCAAACAAATGAACTAACACCTCTGGAATGTTTTTTTTAAAAGGAACACCTGAATGTTAACAACTTTATCAAATATTTTATATTTTATCAAAGATAAATGTTATCGAATGCTCTTGAGTCTAAAATAGTAAGTTTTTTATAGTAGAATTTTTATGAAAATACGTAAAATCAACTCATTAAAAATTGTAGTGTTTAATTTTTTGAATAAAAAATTTCTTCAAATGAAATGCTTAAAGAGTGTCATGGGGATACTCGTTAACAAGACTCTTTTATCAAATAGCTTAGGTAACTCAACAAAAAAATCAAATAGCTCAGGACGATAAATGCTAACTTGGGCACAACCCCAAATCAATTTTATTTAGGCGCACACACATCATTGAGAAAAATTTAAAGATAAATAATTTAGTTACATCATCTTATATTAATTAATTCTTTTATCTTTAAATTTTTTTTATGCAGGAGCACCATTACTGAATGTCAAAAAAAAACTCCCCCATTAAGGTTGATCATTGATTTCCAAATGGCAAAATAAATAATATTAAAATTCCATCTAAAAAAATAACCGGCCTTCAAACGATAAGACTGCAAACAAGAGCAACATCTAACTAAATAAACACAGTCTAATAACACACTCTATTATTCATGAAATCTATGTGAGTCTCACTAAATTATTTGAATCCCATTTTCTATTTGGTGAATCTTATTCCTAAAATGATGAGACCAACATAGATTTCAACTATAAAGAGTGTGCTGACAAAGAATATACAAGCAAAACGAGTACTCATGGAGGAGCATTGGAAACAAATTTAGAACAGCCCACTTCTGAAAGAGGGTCTTCCTCATGGTTTTTCCTTTGAATGGAACCTTAGGTCTAAACTTTCTTTAAGGTACCTAGCTTTTTGAGCTTCCAGCCACAGATCCTTTGCTAAATCTTGCTGAACCCGTTTCCTCGTCCCGTCTGATGGCGGTAGGTTCTTCAACAGCATTAGGAGGGTGCTGATCCTCATCTCCATAACTTCTGCAATACGATGAAACAACGTTGGCATAAATACTTACATATAACAGATATTAAACAATAACTCACAGTCTCACACACACACACACACACCATATCTCTAAATCCTGAGCCAAGTGGAAGAGGAAACCCACTAAATCTGGAATACAGAATGACTTAAGCTACATGATCAGTTAGAAGAAAACTTCTGCTGCTAAATAGCTCGAATTCTATTAGTGGCCATACATCCAAATCAATATAAATCTCCAACGCGATTGACAATGCTAAACCTATGCTTTTAGTTTAAATGTGTAGTTAATGATCATTGAAATTCATTGCAGAGGTTAACTTATGCAATAACATCAAAGAATTAGCTAATTTAGTTTTGAAATCATTCATTTTGGAAAAATCCTGGAAAAAATAAACCTATAGCAGAATTACGGAAACAATAAGTTTATGATATGAAAGTGCAACAATACATACATAGAGTAGATAACAATGCCGGTGACAACAGCACCAAACGCCAAATAGTACATCCAATCAACCTGAAAAGCATAATTAGCTCTAGAGATGTTAGCAAACTAAAATTGTGACTCATAATTTGTAGGAACTTTCAGTTGGAGAAATAAAAAGGAAGTAAGGTTACTGTCAGACCTTCTCGTGGTAAGCGAAAATGCGAATTAAGACAGACCACATGTCTGAGGTCAGAAGAGACAGATTTAGCATGGTAGAACCATTGAGCTGTGACAAAAGAACATATCGCATTTAAAAATATTAGTTCCCGGTAAAAACATGAATATTTATATAACTTTGTCTTTTTTCTACTTACACTATACTAGTGTTATCAAATAGCAGCCATACTCTATAGTGCTATAGAGTAGCATAATTTCAGAAAATCAATATTATTCTGCAATATGCTATTTAATACAAAGTGTTGTTTAATAACAGCTATTGTAGCATTATAGCACTGTAGCGAGTAGAATTTAAACAGACTGTTATTTTCTGTGCTACACGATTGACAACAGTGCACTAAACCAAATTAAATCTTTAGAATTGTTATAGTTTGATTACGTACCTTAAGCAGAACAGGGACTAGAGAGTAGAACATAAACATAGCTACTGAAAATCCAAAGAAAGGAAACGCCTGTAACCAACAATGGAAGAAATTAACGTAAATAATAATGCTTACGGTTCAATATCACACTAAATCGCATATTGTGGAAAAAATGCAACTTGATATCATGAATATAAAGACAGTAATAAGAGGTCTCGCATAAAAAAAATTAGGTGAGAAAATAAAAAATAAATGAAGACAAACAGAATCCTCTAAATTACTTCCACTATAATTCTTTGATGTTTACTCTTAAAACTTCCTTAACTTCTTCACATCCTTTTTACACAATCATAAACTTTGAATTCACAGCCTTGTATTGCATAGCAGGCATCTTAGTTTAAGATAAATTATGTAAATGACTCAATTATATAGTGAGAGAGAGAGAGAGAGAGAGAGAGAGAGAAAGAGAGAGAGTGATGAAGAGAGCTTACTGCGCCAGCCGACCAATGAATAGATTTAAGTTCGTTGCGCTCAAGTATAGTTCTGTAATAATCATTAAGGCTACAATAGGAAAAAGAAAAGTAATAATGTAATGATTTTATGCGATGGACGTGTGCCTTTAGTTTTCCTCGAACTAATCAAATGCAAATTACAAAGCCAACATCACCAATTTCCATTTGGCCAAAACTAAAAGCGCCAATAGGCCTCATTATGTAATCAACTTTCAAGGATACATTTGAATGGCACTGAAGATGCCACCAAAGAGACCTAACATTGCCATGAGCTCTTCTCTATCAGCATTTTTTACTAAAAACTCCTGCAATGGAAACAAAATAACAATAACATGAGGGAGATTATACACAATGAAACAATAATATGAAGCGCCACACATGCATGCAAAATGAGTGCACGTCAAGAATTTGCCATTACTAATAAGTAATAACATTATAATAAAATGCCCTGTTAACTAAGAATGCCCTGAATACAAATGAGCATGGTTGAACAAAATGCCCTGGCTGAATAAGGTTAAGCAACATGAGTGGCGTTTAAAAACGCCCTGGCTGAATTAGAAGTGGAACATATATTTATAAAAGGTACAGAAAAAGAAGAATAAAAAACAAAAATAATGTGTTTAGACTCACTTATAAAAAGGACTATATACAAGGAGTTTCTCTGTTTTGGAAGCACCAAAACAAAGCATGAAGAACAAAAGCAAAAGAAATAGATGGTGGAAGAGATGAAATAAAAGGGCCTAAAACAGGAAGTACAGTATAGATCCATAGTATGTGTGAATGGAAAATCTATTATTTAGTACAAGGCACATATGAATGCATACGAGGTAGCAATCTTCGAAATCAACATTTTCAATAATAATAATAATAATTAGCTGTATACTTTGTCAAAAAATAATAATAATTAGCTGTATATATGTATTTATTGTGTTGTGCTGCATTAAAACATAAGTGCATTCAGCTTACCTCGCTGACATTACTGAATGCATACAAGGTAGCACCAGCAATAACAAGAATGTCCCCTTTACGAGGATTACTTCCACCTACGGCATGTGAATATGAAATCATCAGACAACCATCATAAATGGAATGGCGCATATTATTGGTGACGTGACAACAAAAAATAGGATTAAATTTTACTTGTTGCGTGATTTCCAAGAATACAGATATAGAGAAAGCACTTGTGCATGCACGCGTGTGCACACGAGTTTCAACTTTTAAGTACAGACATTGAATCTAAAGCCACGTACCTGCACGGTCACCTGCATGAACATCCGAAAACACAACCAGAACAAGGCCAGCGATGCACACAATTACACCAGTTATCTTTTTGAATCTATATTTTGTTTTCAAGAAAATCCATGTAAGAAGCATGACACATGGAATGGACCAGCAGTCAAGTAGCATCACACTTGTAAGTGAGGTGTATTGATATGCCTTCACAACTGTTCATAAGTTGAAAAGTTTTCCATTAGTTATTGAAAGTAAGACCAAAAAGTCAACATCAAGCTAGTTTGGATAAACTTTTTAACAATTTGAAATGATCTTGAAATGATTATCAGTGTTCTAACTAACTGCTTCTCTCATAAGTTGAAATCAACTTATGCACTTCAACTTTTTTATAAATCCCTTCTCAACTTTTCCATAAACACCTATAAACTTATCAGGTTTTTGTCCTCATAAATTAGCAGCTAAATACTTATTTCGATTGAGAAGCTCCCATAATATGGAATATAATCCAAACTTAATGAACATAAATGTATCAATTTGTTTGACCAATGCTTTCTACACCATCAAATATACTTACCAAGAAAATTTGCTTCCACGTCGACCAATCCAAGAAGTATATAATAATACCATTTTGCCTGTATTAGAACCATACAAAGTTAATGAAATTGTGTTTAAATGGTTGACAGTGAGAGGAAAAACAGGGCAGAAATAACATAACAGTTGATCATTTTGAAAGACAGAACACCAACACACTATTCTCATATCTCCATGTTTTAATGGTTTATTACATCCACTTCCCATTAATATTGTAAAGATTAGTATCTAAAACATTGGCATCTTTTACAAATAATAAAATCCAGTTGAGAAAAGTGGCGTGTTTGCATTTATGTATGTATGTAACCTTACCTACTGACATAAATACTTGTTAGACTGTTTGGGAGAGCTTATGCAAACAACTTATAACACGTACATAAATAGTTTTCACCTTGTTTCCATAAGTTCTCCCTGACAGCTTATTGAAACAACTTTTAGTTTATAACTTTATATAAAAATGGTCTATTTGAATTGACTTATTTGAACTTATGTACTGACATAAGCACTTGTAATGGAAACATGTTATGACATATTTTCATAAGTTGCTTTCAGCTGATTCTCACAGGCTCTCCACCGTAATAGCTTATGAAAACAGATTACAAGCAAATTATATAAAAGATTTGACTTTATTATAAGCATAGAGTGTAAGTATATATATATAATAACCTTGAGAGGTTTTCTTCTGTAGAGTAGTATAGTTCCATAGACAATCATCAAAAACACATAATTTAGAAACGACTGTGATGTTGGAGCATTAATTCCTACCATAAAATCAAAACAGAAAACAAATTAATAAACAAGTAACTAATTTGAACTTTAAAAGAAATGAAAAGAAAAATACAGTTTAATAGTATAATCTGATGATGATGATGATATACCTTTTTTAGCTAAATCAGAAGAGGCGAAACCAGTGGCAGTAATAAGAAGAGAAAGAAATTGACCTAATCCAAGACCTATTAAATTGTTCTTCGTCCAAAATTTCTTAAAATCCACCATTCTTCTTGTTGTTTTCAATTTTGCAGCAACAAAGCAGAGGATTAATTAATTAATGAATTAATGAATAAATGAATTAATTAAGATGAGTTGCGGTAAAGAGAAGTGACAGAGACAAGTGATGACGGAGATTGAAAGGTAATGAATGAATGAATGAATTTGATGATTGAAGAAAAAGGGTATTTTAGTATATAATAGTAGTAGAGTCAGAGTGTGTGAGAAGAAGAGAAAGTGAGTTGAGATGAAACAGAATAAGCATATTGGATGGATGGATGTGTAGTGTAGAGAGTTTTGTTTCGGCCGTCAATTTATTTATTTCATAATCATAAGTTGGTGTGTGTGTGTGTGATTCGGTTTCGGTCAATCTCTTTTTTTCGCTTTGGCAGGTAGCTGGCCAGTTCAGACTCGCTTCGGCTTTTTTTTTTTTTTTTTTTAAATATAAACAGTGTCTCGCGACACTAAGGGGGTGTATTGGATTAGGATTTCATAGGATTTTAAAAGACTTTTTTATGATAAAAAAATTTTGTGGTATTCAATCAAGATTTTTAGAAAAGTTAAATAAATCTTGTGGTATTCAATTAAGACAATTAAGATTTTTTTTTCAAGGCAACAAAATCTGTTGGTATTCAATTGAGATTTCTTACCACTTTTAAAATGTCTATTGGTATTCAAAAGTCTATGAATTTTGATGGATTCTTCTTTGCAATGGATTTTGATGGACTTTTTAGTTGAAAATACACACAAAACACTCCTCCAACAATCTCACCAAAACCCATGAGACTTTTTATAATATTTCAAGACTTTTTTTTTTCTATCTACAGAATAGAACATTATCAATATTCTGATTTTCTTTTCACCATCAACTCCCGTTCAATCTCTTTCAAATTTCTTCATGGTGATTTCTTTTGAATGACAATGGACATGCATACAAGTGTACTCAATATTGTTTATATATATTATTGCCCATCGATTTTAATTTTTTCAATTCATTGTTGTTTTCTTTCTTTCTTATACATTATGAATCTATGATCGATTTTAATTTTTTCAATTTATTGTTGTTTTTCTTTCTTTCTTTCTTTCTTATATATTATGAATCTATGATCCATTCATAATTTTTTTTCCCTGTATCTCCAAATCAAAGGAAGGGATGTACTTGTTTTTTTTCACGTTAATTATCATTCAACTGGTTTAGTCATTGGTGTGACAACCTTAATTTTTTTTTCATTCACTTCTTTTTCTTTTTCACCAAGAATGGAAAGTTTTTTTCAATATTAAAAATTCATAAAGTCAGTTGAAATCTTAAAAATCTGTATTATAAAATCCATTAAAGTCTTTTAAAATCCAAATTGGAAAATCCTGATTGTAAAAAAGTATTTTAAAAAGTCTTAAAAGTCTATACAATCCTATAAAATCTTTTAAAATCTTCAAGATTTTTTTTTGTTAAAATTGTCCGTCAAAATCCTAATCCAATACACCCCCTAATTAATTATATTAATTAAAAAAACTATCTTAGAATTTAGGTTAATATTTTAAAGGGTCTTGCTAACTAGTGCCCCCGGGGCACTAGTTAAGGAACTAAAAGAGGAAATAAAAGAGAAGTTATGCATTGAAAAAATAAAAATTTAAACTTTTCATGTGTTGACTACACAATACTCAAGATAAACTTTCTACATTTGAATTATTAACTAGTGCCCCTGGGGCACTATTTAGCATTTGCCTATTTTAAAAATTATCTTTATAATATTAATTTTATCTTTAGAATAGAATCCACATTCAACTCAACCTTTGTAAACCCCAAACTTCTAGCAAGCTTCAAACACTTCCCACAACTCCCCCAACAAATTACAACACTACTATTCCCCCAAAAACTTTGCAAAACCACTAATTCACTTTATTATTTTCTATAATAACACCATCACATCCTGCTACTCTTCCTTGCTTGTAGGTACCATTTGTATTGAGTTTAAGTCTCAACTATCTATTGGTGGCTTCCAACGCAGTTGAACGTCTTCAAGAAAAATGGCCAAAGAGAATTCAAATCCATCAAAATTGACTCATGATATGAATCCATGCGTTGAGCCACAAGCTGAACTTGGTTAGGTGGACGATGGAAATCATCATCTTCAACTTTTAAATCCTTCTTTTCTTTTTCATTTGACTTGTGTTTTTTATTTTATTAATTAATAATGCTTCAAAATTATAATAATTTATTTAAAACTACCATAAATTTTAGCTGACAAATTATAATATTGTTAGATTGAATGTTTTCTTTCGAGTTTAAATATTAGACTCTTTTTTACAATGAAAAATTCATACGAACAACGGTAATTCTTTGGTGGAGAAATTTAAATAAAGGTATTCCATTTAACAAAATTAATATTTATCTATTGAAATAATACCTTACCTTAATGACAAAGATTATTTTGTTATCATACCTCAAAAAAAAAAAAAAATTTGTTATCATCATGATCAAACACTATTTTTTTTTTGAAGGATCATGATCAAACACTATTGTACTATTATATTTACACCTTTCTTTAACAATTATATTTACACTTATATAATGAGATGGGTTAATATTTTATTTTATTTTAAAAAAAAAAAAGAGGTGTAGTAAAGACAATGAAATGGGTTGATTAAATACACCATAATTAGATAAATCATTCATGTAAAAAGAAGCTCTATTTTTTTTAAGCAAAAATGAAGTTTTAGTTGAGGATACCAAATTTGAGCTTATGTCTTATAACTTATATTTATAAGTTTACGTTTAAAAAAATACATGCTTAATAACATTATTAAGAAATGAGAACAATTATCATCTTACAAGTCGGTTTATAAGATTAAGTTATATCCAACTTTCAGCCGTCAATTTTAACAAACACCGTAAATTTAATTGATTAATTTTTTGCTAACTCATCCATTATAATCAAACTTATAAGTTATTTGCTGTTTTTTTTTTTTCTTTTCCCAAACATAGCATTCATCGGGTTTTATTTATCTTGGGACTGTATTTGTGATTAACCTGACTTTTTATTTTTGGTACAAGAGATTAACTTGACTTTTTCTTGAGATTTAGAGTGTTAAAATTAAAATTGCTACATGGTTAATTAATCGACCCAATTGGTATCTGACATTACATAATCAAATGCCAATGACTCTCTCTCTCTCTCTCTCTCTCTCTCTCTCTCTCTCTCTCTCTCTCTCTCTCTCTCTCTCTCCTACTAAAAATCTTCACCTCACTCACTCACTCACACAAACACAAAACAGAAATATAGATTGATACTGTTTCATTATCAACATGTTCTCCAAATATCTCAATATCTTCTTCATCACAACTCTCTTCATTTTCTTATACATAATCACTTCTTCATTTTTCACTTCACCACTTACCCTTCTTCATCAACAAAACTCAATTCCGACAACAACAAAAAATTCCCACTTTCAATTTTGTCCAACCAACTTCACAAACTATTGTCCATGTCAAGACCCAAAAACACAGAAAAAATTTCCCAAAAAAAACTATTTTCGCAAAGAACGTCACTGTCCAAAAAACAATCAAAGATTAAGATGTCTTATCCCTAAACCAATAGGGTATCAAAAACCATTTACTTGGCCTAAGAGTAAAGACAATGCATGGTTTAGTAATGTTCCATTTACAAAGCTTGTTGAATATAAAAAGTCACAAAATTGGATTAGATTGGATGGTGACCATTTTGTTTTTCCTGGTGGTGGCACTTCTTTTCCTGATGGTGTTAAGGGTTATGTTGATGACTTAAAGAACCTTCTTCCTGTGAATTTGGAATCTGGGAGTATTAGAACTGTTCTTGATGTTGGATGTGGGGTAAGCTTATAGCTTTTGTTTAATTATATTATGAGTTTTAATTTGCGGCTAGCTGCGTTGCAATTTTTATGATGCAGAGAATTGCGGTCTAATGTGAGTTATACTGCAACTGCAATTGCGGCCGCAATATACGGAGGACTTTTTTAAACCATATATATGTTGAGTTTAATGGACATGCTATGTCGGTGTAAATTATATCCTATTTTTACACAGACATCCGATGGAAATCTGTTATTCCACCGCATCATACCATTAAAGTGGGGTGATTTGGCAGAATACATGGTTACTATCGGATGACAGTGTAAAATTATATCATATTTTCTCAGATATGTTATGTTTCTAATTATCTATGATGATTTTGTGTTTTGAATGTGTACAATTGAAGGTTGCAAGTTTTGGAGCATCTCTAATGGACTATGATATATTAACAATGTCAATTGCACCAAGTGATGAACATGAAGCTCAAGTGTTGTTTGCACTTGAAAGAGGACTTCCTGCTATGCTTGGAGTATTCAGCACTCATAGACTAACATTCCCTTCAAAATCATTTGATATGGCTCATTGCTCTAGATGCCTTGTTCCATGGACCGCTAATGGTATACATTTCAATCTTGTTACTTAGATCATACTTAATCTATATATTATACAATAAGATCTTTTAATGTTCTTCTTTCCTAGTTATATATCACCGACACAAACACTGGACACTAAAACGGGTAATATTTTGTGAGTATTTTTTTAATGCAACCACATATGTATGTGACAGAAACCAAACACTTGCTTAGATAACACAACTTTTATACAAAAAAGGTCTTTTAATGTTCTTGTTCCTAGATATCAACCACTAACACAGATACAAACACCAGACATGAAATAATTAAACGTAACCACATGTCATGTGTTGCCATCGTGTCAGTGTTGGACTCGGACACCAGCACGTCTTTGACCTGAAGCGTGGCGCTACTTATTGCTAGTCATTTAGAATCAATGGTTTAATTTATGATGCTACTATCTGATATTGTTTAATTTAATTTGTCACAGATGGACTATACCTAAGAGAGATTGACAGGATGTTGCGTCCTGGTGGATTTTGGGTACTTTCTGGACCACCTATAAATTGGAGGGTAAACTATAAAGCATGGGAAACAGAGGCAACAGTGTTGGAAAAGGAACAGAACAGTTTAGAGGAACTAGCAATGCAAATGTGTTGGGAAAAAGTTGCTGAGGGTGGACAAATTGCTATATGGCAAAAACCAATAAATCATATCAAATGTATGCAAAAATTGAACACTTTGAGTTCTCCAAAGTTTTGCAGTTCATCTGACCCTGATGCTGGATGGTAAGTTTCTTTATTTTTAATTGATATATTCTAGAGGGGACACTATATCTAGATGTAAATCTTATATTCAAACTTAAAAGGTTACTATGAACTATTTCAAGTTTTCAACAGGTATACAAAAATGACTGCATGCATTTTTCCACTTCCAGAAGTGAAAGACATCGACGAAATCTCCGGCGGCATTCTTAAAAGATGGCCTATGAGGTTGAATGCTTCACCACCAAGGTTGAGAAATGAGAATGATATTAGTTCCTACAATGAAGATTCTAGGACATGGAAAATGAGAGTGTCTTATTATGAAGTCATGCTCAAATCATTCTCTTCTGGTAGATATAGAAATGTTATGGATATGAATGCTGGATTTGGTGGATTTGCAGCTGCAATGGTGAAATATACAGTTTGGGTTATGAATGTTGTTCCATTTGATGCAAAAAGCAACAATCTTGGTGTTATCTATGAAAGAGGCCTCATAGGAACTTACATGGATTGGTATTTATTTACAACTTTTCATCTTTACTTTCTCCTTTTTAATTTCTCAGAAGGATTTATGTTTGGATACAAAGCTAAATTAGGATCTTATAGCATAAAAGCTTATGTATAAGCTGAAAATAGCTTATGAATGTCATAGGTTATTTCCATAATCTCTCTCAAATAGTCACACAAAGTGATTATGCCGGTATATAAACTCAAATAAGATGATCTAAAGAGGCCCATATTCATATACATCAACAGTGTAAAGATTGCTTACATTGTCAATCACAATCGTTGAATCACTAAAAAAATTGACTTTAGACATATTTATCTTAAAATTCAAACAGTGATCTGTGATTGGTTGACAGTGTATTAAAATTAATGTCTTCTAAGATACCTTGCAGACTTTTTCATTTTTTTATTTTCATTTTATTTTCTTTCTAATTTTCTGACTTGTGACATGTGTTTGGCATTAAAAGTTTCTGTTGTAAGCAAATAGTTTAGCATTTTGGAAGTACTCCTAAATTTTGTTGATTTAATTTCGGATCATAATCACATGTGCTGCACTTATTATTTTGTTTAACTTCACACTTGGTTATAAAATACTTTTTTCTTATTCTATGCTTGGCTCCAAGATCTATATCAAATATATATGCTTCTGTTGGAACTTGGAAATAGTGTTTTTCTTATGTCATTAGAACTTTCACATGTACTTAGCCTAATACTGCATTAAATCATGTCATAAAATATATTTTACCATTCACAAATGTCAATGGCAGGATTCTTAATATTTTATTTTACTATAAGATCCATTTGGATTTGGCTTATTTTTGAGCTTATGAAAATAGTTTATGCAAATAAATAAACTTTTATGTTAATTCATAAATTTTCACTAACAAAAATTGTATCCTTATAAGTTGTTTTTTCATAAACTACCTTAAAAAGCTTATAAAAATACATAAAAACTTATTTATTGGCATAAGTTGTTTCTCATAAGTTCAATCCAAACGGCCCTTAAGTTGTAAAGAGTAAAGACTTCTGACACAAAATTTAAGGGACCATTATATTTAAGATTAATGAAATGATAGATTCTTATTCTTATGTATTTCAATCAATCTGCCTTACTGTGACCCTAAATTTAAGGTAGAAATAATGAAGCAAACAACTTTGTATTTTTTTTGCAGGTGTGAGCCTTTTTCAACTTATCCAAGAACATATGACTTGATACATGCTAGTGGCATATTCAGTATGTATATGAACAAGTAAGCTTATAACATAGTATGAAAAAGTAAGCTTATATCATAGCATGATATAGTTATATAGATGATAAATGATACAATACAATAAAAATATGAATGTTTTTTGCAGGTGTGACATTACTGATATTGTTCTTGAGATGCATCGGATTATTCGTCCTGGAGGAACTGTAATTATTAGAGATTATAGAGATGTAATTCTAAAAGTGAAAGAAATAACAGATAGAATAAGATGGGAAGCAGGAATAGTAGAAGTTGCTAGTGATCAAAATGGATCTTCTCATCAAGAAATTATTATGGTTTTTAATAATACTAAGTATTAAATTGATTTTGTAGTTCAATTTTGCCTAATCATTGATTGTACAACAACATGGTCATATGTAATTCAATTCAATACAAAATAGTTTTGAGAATAAGTGTTTTTTGCATAGTATTAATTTTCAAAACATGAACACTTGACAATGTTATGTTTAATTGTCCAATGTGACATTTTTGGTTGGAGAAATAGATTTTTGTTTTGCCCTTATAACCTGAACTATCACAAGACATGTATTTGAGTTGAAATGGCCGGGAACATTTCAGTCAAGTGAAGTTGACGTATTTAATTTGTTTATGGCTACATTCTGCGAATTGTTCCTTCAATTGTTCTACATTGAAGCAACTTTTAATTTCCATAACAGAAAAGAGCCATGTCAACTAAATTTTGAAAATTGACACAAAAACAACATAACATCCACTGGTGGAAGTTGCTTTTAAACCCTAATTTCATATACTCTCCACTCTTCCTCGACTGCGTAATCGATTCCTCTTCTCATTCTTCAAATTCAATTCAGGTGAGAATCAATCCTCTCCGTTTGGATTTTCAATTGTGATTGTCAATTCTTCTCTTCTTTAATTAAATTTCCCCCAATTAGTTTAGGGTTTAAGTTTGCTAGTAATTAGCGAAGGAGTTGCTGTTGTTATTGATGACAAGGGGAATTGAGCATATTCAATAGTGACACCGACTTGTTCCACACCATTCTCCCCGCTGCCCGCCTTTTGCCCTTTCTGTTTATCATGGCTATCGATTTAGATGAATGTGTGAACAAATATTTTCATGTTTCGAGAGAAGAGATGGAGGATCTTATAATAAGATGTGGTAGTGAAGATTGGGTTGAATCCTTAATTAAGGATAAGCATGACCATAGAGAGACTGAGAAACAACATGGTAGAGCATCTCTCCGACCACAACCTCTTGCACAAATCATGTCCCTAACCGTCAAACCTAATCAGGAGGAGGATAATAAACAATTGGCACTACACGGTACAATATATGCTCATTATATTGGTGCATATAAAACACCAGTTACCCATCAAATTTATAAACGAGATGCTGATGATGTCCCTGACATTTTAGGAATCGACGGTAGTTTGACTCTCAATGGTCCGGATTATTTGTGTCACCCTGATCATGCTTATTTGCCTTTGTTTCAAAGTAGTAGAGTAGACGTGAATTTATATGATCAGACCAACAACATATTTGCAGGAATATCTTTCTATTTGGATAATGATATCGATAATAGTTATTACGAGCAAGTTAAATCTATGGTAATTCCTTGCCAACAAGGGTCCCTTACTCTTCAGTACATTGCGATTCCGTTTGGTGTTCATTGTCGATTAAACGTTACAATTCCTATGACAAAAGATGTTTAAAAACATGAAATTGTCAATGTCAATGGGACAATGAGTGCAAGATCAGAAATTGTACTACAAAATTATTATTCAATCTTCGAAGAAGCGGTTAGTTTATAGGTGGTTTTTTTGGCATTTAAGTAGACTCACATGTGAGATTATGTTACTAAGGTGTTATGATTAACATGTTACCATTAAGGTGTTATGATTACCATTAAGGTTAAATTTGTTATATCTTTAAAAGCGATGAAATGAGATATTGGGGTTATCTAAGAATTTGAAATCCATGGAGAGAGCAAGAAACAACATGGTAGACGATCACCTCGACCACAACCTCTTGCACACATTGTGTCCCTAATAAAATCTAACCAAATGCAGATCTTTAAATTTCGAAAATTGACACAAAAACAACATAACATCCACCGGTGGAAGTTGCTTTTAAACCCTAATTTCATATACTCTCCACTCTTCCTCGACTGCGTAATCGATTCCTCTTCTCATTCTTCAAATTCAATTCAGGTGAGAATCAATCCTCTCCGTTTGGATTTTCAATTGTGATTGTCAATTCTTCTCTTCTTTAATTAAATTTCCCCCATTTAGTTTAGGGTTTAAGTTTGCTAGTAATTAGCGAAGGAGTTGCTGTTGTTATAGACGACAAGGGGAATTGAACATATTCAACAGTGACACCGACTTGTTCCACACTGTTCTCACCGTTGCCCGCCTTTTGCCCTTTCTGTTTATCATGGCTATCGATTTAGATGAATGTGTGAACAAATATTTTCATGTGTCTAGAGAAGAGATGAAGGATCTTATAATAAGATGTGGTAGTGAAGATTGGGTTGAATCCTTAATTAAGGATAAGCATGACCATAGAGAGACTGAGAAACAACATGGTGGAGCATCTCTCCGACCATAACCTCTTGCACAAATCATGTCTCTAACCGTCAAACCTAATCAGGAGGAGGATAATAAACAATTGGCACTACACGGTACAATATATGCTCATTATATTGGTGCATATAAAACACCAGTTACCCATCAAATTTATAAACGAGATGCTGATGATGTCCCTGACATTTTAGGAATCGACGGTAGTTTGACTCTCAATGGTCCGGATTATTTGTGTCACCCTGATCATGCTTATTAGCCTTTGTTTCAAAGTAGTAGAGTAGACGTGAATTTATATGATCAGACCAACAACATATTTGCAGGAATATCTTTCTATTTGGATAATGATATCGATAATAGTTATTACGAGCAAGTTAAATCTATGGTAATTCCTTGCCAACAAGGGTCCCTTATTCTTCAGTACATTGCGATTCCGTTTGGTGTTCATTGTCGATTAAACGTTACAATTCCTATGACAAAAGATGTTTAAAAACATGAAATTGTCAATGTCAATGGGACAATGAGCGCAAGATCGGAAATTGTACTACAAAATTATTATTAAATCTTCGAAGAAGCGGTTCGTTTTATAGGTGGTTTTTTTGGCATTTAAGTAGACTTACATGTGAGATTATGTTATTAAGGTGTTATGATTAACATGTTACCATTAAGGTGTTATGATTACCATTAAGGTTAACTTTGTTATATCTTTAAAAGCGATGAAATGGGATATCGGGGTTATCTAAGAATTTGAAATCCATGGAGAGAGCAAGAAACAACATGGTAGACGATCACCTCGACCACAACCTCTTGCACACATTGTGTCCCTAATAAAATTTATAAATTACTTAATAAAATCTAACCAAATGCAGATCTTTAAATTTCGAAAATTGACACAAAAACAACATAACATCCACCGGTGGAAGTTGCTTTTAAACCCTAATTTCATATACTCTCCACTCTTCCTCGACTGCGTAATCGATTCCTCTTCTCATTCTTCAAATTCAATTCAGGTGAGAATCAATCCTCTCCGTTTGGATTTTCAATTGTGATTGTCAATTCTTCTCTTCTTTAATTAAATTTCCCCCAATTAGTTTAGGGTTTAAGTTTGCTAGTAATTAGCGAAGGAGTTGCTGTTGTTATTGAAGACAAGGGGAATTGAGCATATTCAACAGTGACACCGACTTGTTCCACACCGTTCTCCCCGCTGCCTGCCTTTTGCCCTTTCTGTTTATCATGGCTATCGATTTAGATGAATGTGTGAACAAATATTTTCATGTTTCTAGAGAAGAGATGGAGGATCTTATAATAAGATGTGGTAGTGAAGATTGGGTTGAATCCTTAATTAAGGATAAGCATGACCATAGAGAGACTGAGAAACAACATGGTAGAGCATCTCTCCGACCACAACCTCTTGCACAAATCATGTCCCTAACCGTCAAACCTAATCAGGAGGAGGATAATAAACAATTGGCACTACACGGTACAATATATGCTCATTATATTGGTGCATATAAAACACCAGTTACCCATCAAATTTATAAACGAGATGCTGATGATGTCCCTGACATTTTAGGAATCGACGGTAGTTTGATTCTCAATGGTCCGGATTATTTGTGTCACCCTAATCATGCTTATTTGCCTTTGTTTCAAAGTAGTAGAGTAGACGTGAATTTATATGATCAGACCAACAACATATTTGAAGGAATATCTTTCTATTTGGATAATGATATCGATAATAGTTATTACGAGCAAGTTAAATCTATGGTAATTCCTTGCCAACAAGGGTCCCTTACTCTTCAGTACATTGCGATTCCGTTTGGTGTTCATTGTCGATTAAACGTTACAATTCCTATGACAAAAGATGTTTAAAAACATGAAATTGTCAATGTCAATGGGACAATGGGCGCAAGATCGGAAATTGTACTACAAAATTATTATTCAATCTTCGAAGAAGCGGTTCGTTTTATAGGTGGTTTTTTTGGCATTTAAGTAGACTCACATGTGAGATTATGTTATTAAGGTGTTATGATTAACATGTTACCATTAAGGTGTTATGATTACCATTAAGGTTAACTTTGTTATATCTTTAAAAGCGATGAAATGGGATATCGGGGTTATCTAAGAATTTGAAATCCATGGAGAGAGCAAGAATCAACATGGTAGACGATCATGCTTATTTGCCTTTGTTTCAAAGTAGTATAGTAGACGTGAATTTATATGATCAGACCAACAACATATTTGCAGGAATATCTTTCTATTTGGATAATGATATCGATAATAGTTATTACGAGCAAGTTAAATCTATGGTAATTCCTTGCCAACAAGGGTCCCTTACTCTTCAGTACATTGCGATTCCGTTTGGTGTTCATTGTCGATTAAACGTTACAATTCCTATGACAAAAGATGTTTAAAAACATGAAATTGTCAATGTCAATGGGACAATGGGCGCAAGATCGGAAATTGTACTACAAAATTATTATTCAATCTTCGAAGAAGCGGTTCGTTTTATAGGTGGTTTTTTTGGCATTTAAGTAGACTCACATGTGAGATTATGTTATTAAGGTGTTATGATTAACATGTTACCATTAAGGTGTTATGATTACCATTAAGGTTAACTTTGTTATATCTTTAAAAGCGATGAAATGGGATATCGGGGTTATCTAAGAATTTGAAATCCATGGAGAGAGCAAGAATCAACATGGTAGACGATCATGCTTATTTGCCTTTGTTTCAAAGTAGTATAGTAGACGTGAATTTATATGATCAGACCAACAACATATTTGCAGGAATATCTTTCTATTTGGATAATGATATCGATAATAGTTATTACGAGCAAGTTAAATCTATGGTAATTCCTTGCCAACAAGGGTCTCTTACTCTTCAGTACATTGCGATTCCGTTTGGTGTTCATTGTCGATTAAACGTTACAATTCCTATGACAAAAGATGTTTAAAAACATGAAATTGTCAATGTCAATGGGACAATGGGCGCAAGATCGGAAATTGTACTACAAAATTATTATTCAATCTTCGAAGAAGCGGTTCGTTTTATAGGTGGTTTTTTTGGCATTTAAGTAGACTCACATGTGAGATTATGTTATTAAGGTGTTATGATTAACATGTTACCATTAAGGTGTTATGATTACCATTAAGGTTAACTTTGTTATATCTTTAAAAACGATGAAATGAGATATTGGGGTTATCTAAGAATTTGAAATCCATGGAGAGAGCGAGAAACAACATGGTAGACGATCACTCCGACGACAACCTCTTGCACACATTATGTCCCTAACTGTCAAACCTAATCAGGATGATAATAAACAATTGGCACTACACGGTACAATATATGCTCATTATTTTGATGCATATAAAACACCAGTTACCCATCAAATTTATAAACGAGATGCTGATGATGTGCCTGACATTTTAGGAATCGGCAGTATTTTGACTCTCAATGGTCCAGATTATTCGTGTCACCCTGATTATGTGTATTTGCCTTTGTTTCAAAGTAGTATAGTAGACGTGAATTTATATGATCAGACCAACAGTATATTTGCAGAAATATCTTTCTATTTGGATAATGATATTGATGATAATTATTATGAGCAAGTTAAATATATGGTAGTTATAAATAGCCAACAAGGGTCTCTTACTCTTCAGTACATTGCGATTCCGTTTGGTGTTCATTGTCGATTAGACGTTACAATTCCTATGACAAAAGATGTTGAAAAACATGAAATTGTCAATGTCAATGGGACAATGGGCGCAAGATCGGAAATTGTACTACAAAATTATTTTTCAATCTTCGAAGAATCGGTTCGTTGTATAGGTGTTTTTTTTGGCATTTAAGTAGACTCACATGTGAGATTATGTTATTAAGGTGTTATGATTAACATGTTACCATTAAGGTGTTATGATTACCATTAAGGTTAACTTTGTTATATCTTTAAAATAGATGAAAATAAGATATTCGGCTTATATAAGAATTTGAAATCCATACTTATACCAGATGACTGCAGTTCGTTGAAAACGAAGTTTAACATTAAGGATGTTGACTTGAGAGTTGTTTAACTATCAAAGGCTATATGCACTTGGCGGTTTCGGTTCTTGATTCTTTTTTATGGTATGAGAAACAATTGTATTCTTTAATTCAGGGTTTACACGGAGGATTTTTTGTTGTACATTATTCAATCTTCGAAGAAGCGGTTCGTGTTACCATTAAGGTGTTACTAAACCTCAAAACAAGGAGTTTTGATCTTAAGCGTAAGGTTTGGGGTAGCCTTGTAACTCAATATAGTCGTTATGATTATTCATCACGCTATAACAAAGAATACTATCAGAGTGTGTTGTTCAAATAAGTAATGATTCGTCAATTCCACTTTCGAGGTCTACGATTGTCGTGTATGATACAATATATGCTCATTATTTTGTTGCATATAAAAGATCAGTTGCCCACCAAATTTATACACGAGCTTTTGATGTTCGTGATATTTTAGGAATCGATCGTAGTTTGACTCTCAATGGTCCGGATTATTCGTGTGACCTTGATTATGCGTATTTGCCTTTGTTTCAAAGTAGAGTAGACATGAATTTATCCAATCAGACCAACAATATATTTGCAAAAATATCTTTCTCTTTGGATCATGATATTGATGATAATTATGAGCAAGTTAAATCTACGGTAGTTTGTTGCCAATAAGGGTCTCTTATTCTTCAGTACATTGCGATTTCATTCAGTGTTCATTGTCGATTAGGCGTTATACTTCCTATCATGAAAGGTGTTGAAGAAAAAGATGAAATTGTTAATGTCAATGGGACAATTGTTGCTCGCTTTGCTGACACATATGGAAGCTATTCATCTCAAGAGTGTGTACTTTTTAAGAAGCAAGATGATGAGTTTTAGCGATTTGAATCTGGTTGTGTAAAACTTTCCAGATGTTGGATGTCGTCACCTGCATATCCATCCTTTATTATTGAGGTCGATTTATCATAGTTTGGATCAAAGCGAAAGATCGGAAATTGTACTACATAATTGTTACCTCGACATGGGTTGATATCAAGAGGATATTTATTAGATAATATGGATATCCGGGTTAGTGTAGTATGATTATCACCTCAACGTTTTGGACTAAATGATTATAAGGTAAAACATATTATGTGCGGAATATCGAAAATAATTTAAAACAACATTAAACAATACATAATCTCTAAAAATTGAATTTTTTGTCACTGTTAAAGAGACTTTTAAGTCTAATTTTCCCCGTATACCCTGGTATTTCACAACAACTCAATTCACCGGAGTTGAAGAGATGGATACTGATGGAGAAGACGAGGTTTATAATTTTTTGTTCTTCAATCTTATTGTTATCTTTCATTTCGTATTCACTTTTTGATCTTCTCCTTGAAGCTAATAAGAGTTTTTTTTCCATTTTAGTCTTCTGTTGGTGATGATGGCAAGTCTCATGTTGATGATGATACTGATGGAGACGACGAGGTTTATACTTTTTTTGTTCTTCAGTTTTATTGTTTCTTTTTTGTTATCTTCCGTTTCTTAAACACTTTTCTATTTTCTCCTTTGAGTTAATACAAGTTTTTTTTTCCCATTTTAGTTTGTTGATGATGATGATGACGAGTCTCCTGTTGATGACTGTAACATCCCGATTTTAATTAGTAGAAGAAATTTTAATTAGAGATATTTGTGGAACTAATTTAAGAGAAGATTTAGTAACCCACTTCAAAAGGTAGTAGAGGAATTAATTATTGAGGCCACACTAACTCTGATGGGACCCACATTTTAGTAAGACCAAACTCACCTAATATCAAATACTTATTTACACCATATATTGAAAAGTCAGAAAAGCAAACACATAGCCCTCTCTTCTCTCTCTCACGCCCAAATCTCACATTTTCACCATAACCACATATTCCAAACCTTCTTTATCAACTACCTCTCAGAAACCAGATGCATGCAAGATCGAAAACCTCAAACCCGTTGTCAGTAGATCACTATAAATATGAGTTTAAGCTTTGAATCTTCTCCTCATTCTTCCATGGCCGAAAATGCACCTTCCATGGCCAAATCTTGTTTTCTCAAATCGAAGCTCTGGGGTACGAAATTCTGATAGTTTGGGACCTGTAAATGTTGAAGAATCAAAGATTAAGTCTTGGGTGCTTAGAAATTGAGATATAGTTAGTGATTCACACTCTTCCTTTCATTATTGAGATTTAATCCCAAAACTCAATCCTTATTTCTTCCTTATGATGCTGCATGTGTGTTTATGCTCTTATGGAGGACTTGAAATGTTGTAAGAAACATGAATCAGAGGCTGGAGTTGTAGCCATAAGAAACGAGCTGGTTTCTCGCCAGCAAGAATAAGCAGATTTCTCTGCCTGTATGTGTTGTTATCCCTTTCCTGTCCAGCTATTCTTGGTCATTGGGTAAGGAAACTCAAACTCTTTTCCTTTCCTTCAGAATCAGTACATTCTTGATGTTAGAAATTATCATTAATTCCATTTTTTGGTAATTCCATGTGGTTTATATGGGGTAAGAGACTTGATTAAATGGTTGGAGCTTGGCTTTGAAGAAAAAGTGGAAGTTGTGAAGGTAAGGAAAATATTCTGCATAATTTTCGTATGGACATACTCTCAGTTATTGGGTGATATCTTTCAAACCGTAACTCAGTTTCAAATGGTGTTTACATGTATGGAAAGCTGACGAAATTCCCGTCGTCTAGATGCCAATTTCGTAGAATTTGGATGAATATTGAGGTCTAGAGACCAGTTTGAAGTTGAAGGTCTGATATGGAGATTATGCAGAAAAATTAGGATGCGGGTTTAAAGTACTTTGGCTGAAAATTCTGCATTAAGGCGAGCTCCGTAGATATCGGTGGTACTGTTCAAGTGTCTATCTCAGGTGGGTTCCCTTAGAGCCTTAAACTCTAGTTAGTTTAGCTCCATTAGTCTCTCCAAATAAAATAAATGCATGATAACATTAGTTCAGTTAGAATATTAGTTCCCCAATTTATGAATTGCATGACAACATTAGGATTTAAGGAATTTATTGTGTGAGAATAGTTAAATCCCCAAACAACTCTCCGTTCTAAATATATCGACTAATTACATTGTCTGAAATTAGGAAGTTATGGATTGTAGGTGACTATTGGTTTGACTTTACAGAAAAATGCAAACAGGGTTCTGTATTGATATACTTGCTTAGCAAGCCAAAGATTGGCTAGGCGAGCGTGTCAGAATAGAACACTGCATAATTTTATTTGAACTGCCAAGTCACTCGTTTTATATTCATTTCCTTTCTGGTACATTTAATGGACAGTGTAACGATGTCTATGTGTTTAGAATGTTAAGCACATTTAGGAAATTAAGTATCAGGAATCAGGAAAATTTAGAATCCCCGGAAGGGAATTCATGGGCAGGATAACAATCAGGATAATTAAGTTAAGTTAAGAAAGTCAGTCAATCATGGTGGTTACTTATGTACCACGTTATGGGATTCGAGGAATCCAATCATGTTACGATTGTGAGCTTCATGCCGTGTCGATGCGTATAATCATTGACGACGGATATGTCAGGCCTCTGAGATCGGCTCACCTCAGAGTGTCTTAGTTATGTTAAAATGAACAAGATAATTAATCTGTGTTACACCTTTATATTATTATGTTTATGAAATCATGTTATGAAATTATGTTAGAGACTGACAATCAGGATCAAGGAACTTTTAGTTCATCAGTTGCCCCGGTGTAGACATCAATAGTAACTGGGTAGTAGGAATCCACTGAGACGAAGTGACTGTCTCATCCCCCACTTATTTGATTTCAGATAACCAGGTTAATCGCGATGTCGTGGTCAGCAAGCATGAAGACCCAGATACGTGGAGTACGATTTGGAGCCGATGTTATGTTTATCTTATATCTTGTATAAGATTCAGATTATTTATGTTTAGTTGTTGGCTCAAATTTGTATTCACTTCTTGGATTTTGTAATCCTATTCATGTGTTTGATCTTTATGTAATGAGAATTTAATGTTTTCCGATTCAATTATGTACACAGTTGTCGATATTCTAGATAAATTGACATGGGGTGTTATAATTGGTATCAGAGCAGGTCGATTCAGTATCGGACCTTGCCGTGGATCATTAAAATTCAATCCTAAGTAGTACGGATCCTTTTGAGTCTGAACTGTTCACGCTGAAATCATCGCGTGCTGAGCCTGATCAACTCAGTATTGTGTATGGTAGGCAGGGTATTACGGTTGAGAACCAAAGTGGACCAAGGAGGTCGAGTAGTAAGAACCCAGTAGGAGCGCGAACTCGGAAGGAAGTATGAACAAATATCGGTAGAATTCAATATTTGAACTGCAACAGTCGACGCCACAAGAGTAAGTTGGGTAACGCAAACAAGTGGCACGTAGAATTGGGAATAATACGTGGCGTAGTGTCAGTAGTGAGAGGCATATCAGGAAATGCACGAATCGGATGTACTCAATTGACGGTGATGTGCGTAAGAATTCAGAGGACACTAGGGAACAGGAAAACCCCGGTATCAGCATGACCGTTGACTGGAGTAGGATGCATGGACAATTGTAGTAAGTCTAATGAAATTATGAGAACGGAACGCAGTGTAGATTGAAGTGTTGTACGCCAGTAATAACCAACCGACACAGACGCGCTGTGTGAACCTAGAAGTAATCACCCAATTTTGTGAACCTAATTACCAGAAGCACGTTAATTCAAATAAGACTTAACTGAAGTCAGTGAACCAAAACTTTTCCCCAAATCTGTTTGACCTTCATTTCAGCCTAGTAGTTGTCCCTAGCGACGTAAGTCAATTAGCTACACTATCAGCGAAAGACAAACTAGACTTCACACATTTCTTTAAATCCTAATGTCAACCTATTGTACCATTCTTGTAGGATGAAAACACCAAACGTTCCCAGCAAGATGAATTCAGCCACTCAGTTGGTAACTAGTGTATTCAAGCCAAACCAGTAGCAGTTAAGTCTCGTTTAGAATAACAATTAGAGTTTAATTTTGATGCAATCAATCACCTAAGCAGACATATTAAATGTCATTTCCATTTGCTTCAGGAACAAGTAACGCAATTCGGTACTACCTTCAGTAAGTTGCCAAATAATTTCCCGTATTCGAACCTATCAGCCAATAACCCAAAGGACTAAGTTAAACCGTTTTCGGAGTGTTGTCAGTTAAATTCAGCTAAATTCATCGAATCAATGTGATGCTTGATTCATAACCAGTAAGCCTTATTATGTTATGAACATTAAAGTTTCCGAGCCTATCTAATGTTGAAAACTTTCTAAATTCCTTAATATCAGCGAATTGGATTCACAATTAGAGTGTTACCTTATGTAACTCTGAAGAAATGTCTTCAACTTTGTAACTTCATTATCAGTAATCAGTTCGGGCCTAGGTAAGTTTGAATTTCTTCTTAAGAGTAATAAGTTGTGATCCTTTAAGAACTATCAGTTATTCATGTCGATCTTCAAAACAGTAACATTATGTTTCCCATCAAGAGATTCTCCGATCTTTCGTTTCATTACTGATGACCAGTTCAAAACCAAAGAAGTCTAAGTTAACCATTAAGGGTCATGAGTAATTTCAGCTTAAGTTCTCACGTGTCTTGTTAACCTGTTAAACAACATCGTAAGGTACCTCGAACGTTGGAAACGTTAATGCAATCAAACTCAAAAATGAGGAGAGTATCAGTAGGAAATAACTGTAAGAGATAAGAAGTAAGGAGTTACATATATGTTAGATGGTAGTAAAGTAGTATATATAGTGGTGCGTCTAACGTCACGAAATGATGTGAGATTTATTTTGTGATGCCATATGGTAGAAGAAGTAATAAAAATATGAGAAAACGTCGGGTAAGATGAAACGAAATGTGACAGTGTTTGGGAAGTTGTAAACTAAGGTCGTAATGACGTAGTCAGAAGATGACAATATGTAATAGAGATCAGAGTGCGCAGCAAGTATTGGTTGATAATGTAGTCAGCAGGTTGGTCTTTAGGCCAAAACCCTTTGAGAAGAGGAAAGTTTTATTCTAAGAAAATTGACGTGAATGACGTAAAACGATTGACGAATGTGAGACGAGTAAATTATGCATACCTTCACACTTAAAACTTGTATTGTTGGTAATGGAGTACCCGTGAGAACAAAGATTGTGAAAGGAAAGCGGTTCAACTAAGAAGGTTTGACGTAGTGAACCAGTAAGATTAGATATGCTCGGTGTTGAATTGAAGGGTGCAGAAAATGGGAATATTGCACCATGAGCGGTTGTATCGATGAAAATAACAAAAAAAAAAAAGAGAGCTAATATAAGATTAGCGTGCACCTAAAAGTTGTATTATGGGCCGAGATTATGAGTTCGATGTTATGAAATGAACGAGTTAAGATTTCCATAAATAAAATAACCAAGTGCTAATGCTACGAAGAGTGATGATTAATGACCTTGAACAATAGATCATGACTGTTTGGAAACGAAGTCTAGAATTTGGACGAGGATGTATACAATTTACTTTGGTAATGAATGAAGAAGTAATTGAATTTCGCGGACGAAATTCTTTTAAGGGGGATAGATTGTAACATCCCGATTTTAATTAGTAGAAGAAATTTTAATTAGAGATATTTGTGGAACTAATTTAAGAGAAGATTTAGTAACCCACTTCAAAAGGTAGTAGAGGAATTAATTATTGAGGCCACACTAACTCTGATGGGACCCACATTTTAGTAAGACCAAACTCACCTAATATCAAATACTTATTTACACCATATATTGAAAAGTCAGAAAAGCAAACACATAGCCCTCTCTTCTCTCTCTCACGCCCAAATCTCACATTTTCACCATAACCACATATTCCAAACCTTCTTTATCAACTACCTCTCAGAAACCAGATGCATGCAAGATCGAAAACCTCAAACCCGTTGTCAGTAGATCACTATAAATATGAGTTTAAGCTTTGAATCTTCTCCTCATTCTTCCATGGCCGAAAATGCACCTTCCATGGCCAAATCTTGTTTTCTCAAATCGAAGCTCTGGGGTACGAAATTCTGATAGTTTGGGACCTGTAAATGTTGAAGAATCAAAGATTAAGTCTTGGGTGCTTAGAAATTGAGATATAGTTAGTGATTCACACTCTTCCTTTCATTATTGAGATTTAATCCCAAAACTCAATCCTTATTTCTTCCTTATGATGCTGCATGTGTGTTTATGCTCTTATGGAGGACTTGAAATGTTGTAAGAAACATGAATCAGAGGCTGGAGTTGTAGCCATAAGAAACGAGCTGGTTTCTCGCCAGCAAGAATAAGCAGATTTCTCTGCCTGTATGTGTTGTTATCCCTTTCCTGTCCAGCTATTCTTGGTCATTGGGTAAGGAAACTCAAACTCTTTTCCTTTCCTTCAGAATCAGTACATTCTTGATGTTAGAAATTATCATTAATTCCATTTTTTGGTAATTCCATGTGGTTTATATGGGGTAAGAGACTTGATTAAATGGTTGGAGCTTGGCTTTGAAGAAAAAGTGGAAGTTGTGAAGGTAAGGAAAATATTCTGCATAATTTTCGTATGGACATACTCTCAGTTATTGGGTGATATCTTTCAAACCGTAACTCAGTTTCAAATGGTGTTTACATGTATGGAAAGCTGACGAAATTCCCGTCGTCTAGATGCCAATTTCGTAGAATTTGGATGAATATTGAGGTCTAGAGACCAGTTTGAAGTTGAAGGTCTGATATGGAGATTATGCAGAAAAATTAGGATGCGGGTTTAAAGTACTTTGGCTGAAAATTCTGCATTAAGGCGAGCTCCGTAGATATCGGTGGTACTGTTCAAGTGTCTATCTCAGGTGGGTTCCCTTAGAGCCTTAAACTCTAGTTAGTTTAGCTCCATTAGTCTCTCCAAATAAAATAAATGCATGATAACATTAGTTCAGTTAGAATATTAGTTCCCCAATTTATGAATTGCATGACAACATTAGGATTTAAGGAATTTATTGTGTGAGAATAGTTAAATCCCCAAACAACTCTCCGTTCTAAATATATCGACTAATTACATTGTCTGAAATTAGGAAGTTATGGATTGTAGGTGACTATTGGTTTGACTTTACAGAAAAATGCAAACAGGGTTCTGTATTGATATACTTGCTTAGCAAGCCAAAGATTGGCTAGGCGAGCGTGTCAGAATAGAACACTGCATAATTTTATTTGAACTGCCAAGTCACTCGTTTTATATTCATTTCCTTTCTGGTACATTTAATGGACAGTGTAACGATGTCTATGTGTTTAGAATGTTAAGCACATTTAGGAAATTAAGTATCAGGAATCAGGAAAATTTAGAATCCCCGGAAGGGAATTCATGGGCAGGATAACAATCAGGATAATTAAGTTAAGTTAAGAAAGTCAGTCAATCATGGTGGTTACTTATGTACCACGTTATGGGATTCGAGGAATCCAATCATGTTACGATTGTGAGCTTCATGCCGTGTCGATGCGTATAATCATTGACGACGGATATGTCAGGCCTCTGAGATCGGCTCACCTCAGAGTGTCTTAGTTATGTTAAAATGAACAAGATAATTAATCTGTGTTACACCTTTATATTATTATGTTTATGAAATCATGTTATGAAATTATGTTAGAGACTGACAATCAGGATCAAGGAACTTTTAGTTCATCAGTTGCCCCGGTGTAGACATCAATAGTAACTGGGTAGTAGGAATCCACTGAGACGAAGTGACTGTCTCATCCCCCACTTATTTGATTTCAGATAACCAGGTTAATCGCGATGTCGTGGTCAGCAAGCATGAAGACCCAGATACGTGGAGTACGATTTGGAGCCGATGTTATGTTTATCTTATATCTTGTATAAGATTCAGATTATTTATGTTTAGTTGTTGGCTCAAATTTGTATTCACTTCTTGGATTTTGTAATCCTATTCATGTGTTTGATCTTTATGTAATGAGAATTTAATGTTTTCCGATTCAATTATGTACACAGTTGTCGATATTCTAGATAAATTGACATGGGGTGTTATAATGACGATCCTCCTTGTCATAAGTCTGGTGATGTGTTGTAATCCAGCCTTAATCGTTGCCCGTGGTATGTAGCTCGTGTCTATATTTCATAAATATCAATATATCATAATTTATAGGACAAATTATATTAAGGTGTTATGATTAACATTAAAGTGTTATGATTACCATTAAGACTAACTTTGTTATATCTTTAAAAAAGATGAAAGTGAGACATTAGAGTGATCTAAGAATTTGAAATTATACCTATATCATATGGCTCTCGGGTTTTTGACGACTGTAGTTCACTGAAAATGAAGTTTAACATTAAGGATGTGGAGGGTTGTTTAGCTATCAAAGGCTATATGCATTGGGCAACTTCAGTTCTTGATTCTTCTTTATGCTATGAGAAGCAGTTGTGTTTTTAATTCAATCTTCGAAGAAATGGTTCGTGTTACCATTAAGGTGTTATTAAACCTCAAAACAAGGAGTTTTGATGTTAATCATAAGGTCTTGGGTAGCCTTGTAACTTAATAGAGTCTTTATGATTATTCATCGTGTTATAACAAAGAATACAACCAAAGTGTGTTTTTTAAGAGGACTCAAGATGATCTAGTTCAAATAAGTAATGATTCGTCAATTCCACTTTCGAGTTCTATGATTGTCGTGCCATCATATTCGTCTCTTATCGTCAATGTAGACCTATCATTTAGTGTCTCCAATCAAAAGTTGTCATGCGCTAAAATGATTAATATTGGTGAAGGTTTCAAGACGTTGTTTTTGACATTTAAGTCGACTTGCATGTGAGATTATGTTATTAAGGTGTTATGATTACCATTAAGGCTAACTTTGTTATATATTTAAAAGATATGAAAATGAGACATTGGGGTTATCTACGAATTTGAAATTCATACCTATACCAGATGACTCTCTAGTTTTTGACTACTATAGCTCACTGAAAATGAAGTTTAACGATAAGAATGTTGAAGGTTGTTTAGCTATCAAAGACTATATGCACTAGGCGGAGTGTGTTGTTGAAGGTTGATTATTCATCGCGCTATAACAAAGAATACTACCAGAGTGTGTTGTTCAACAGGACTCAAGATAATCTAGTTCAAATAAGTAATGATAAGCCAATTCCACTTTCGTGGTCTACGATTGTCGTGCCATCATATTCCTCCCTTATTGTCAATGTAGATCTATCATTTGGCGTCGCCGATCAAAAGTTGTCATGTGCTAAAATGATCAAGATTGGTGAAGGTTTCAAGATTGTACAAACAAATGATCATCTCCTTCGTATCGAGTTAGATTTGTGTGAGATTAAGTAATATTTATTGTATAGGTGTTTTTTTTTGCCATTCAAGTAGACTCACATGTGAAATTATGTTATTAAGGTGTTATGATTAACATGTTACCATTAAGGTTAACTTTGTTATATCTTTAAAAGAGGTGAAAATGAGATATTGGGGTTATCTAAGAATTTGTAATCAATACTTATACTAGATGACCGCAGAAATGAAGTATAACATTAAGGATGTTGACTTGAGGGTTGTTTAACTATCAAAGGTTATATGCACTTGGTGGTTTCGGTTCTTGATTCTTCTTTATGGTATGAGAAACAGTTGTGTTCTTTAATTCAGGGTTTACACGGAGGATTTGTTGTTGGACATTATTCAATCTTTGAAGAAGCGGTTCGTGTTACCATTAAGGTGTTATTATACCTCAAAACAAGGAGTTTTCATGTTAATTGTAAGGTTTGGGTAGCCTTGTAACTCAATATAGTCGTTATGATTATTCATCGCGCTATAACAAAGAATACTATCGGAGTGTGTTGTTCAAGAGGACTCAAGATGATCTAGTTCAAATAAGTAATGATTCATCAATTCCACTTTCGAGGTCTACGATTGTCGTTGGAAAGAAATAATGGGTTCGTTGAAAAGAAAAACACCGGAAGAACCATCATCAACAACAACTTCACAAATAGTACTGCATGAATGTGTTCATCATGTTTCGTATCCACATGGCTATGTTCAAGCTTCATCTTCAACTTCTGATTCATCTCAAACAAAAGACCCTGCAAAGAAATTCCCTTTTACACTCGACCCCTTTCAATCTCAAGCTATAACTTGTCTTGAAAACTCTCAATCTGTTATGGTAAACTTTAGTTTAGTTTGTTCGGTTCAATTAAATAGGTACTTAAATACTGAAATTTAAATACTGAAATTTGATTTTTGATGATTTTGTTTATAGGTTTCTGCACATACATCTGCTGGGAAAACTGTTGTTGCCTTATATGCAATTGCTATGTCGCTTCGAAACGGACAACGTGTTATCTACACTTCACCTATTAAGGCACTTAGTAATCAGAAATATAGAGAATTTAAAGAAGAGTTTTCTGATGTTGGTTTGATGACTGGTGATGTTACCATTGATCCCAATGCTTCTTGCTTGGTACCTTTTTATATATATATACTTTGTTCCTTTTGTAAATGTTGTTTTTGTAGAAGAATTTTGGTTCTATATAGGGAATGCTTGATTGGCAACATGTTATAGCTTTTAGGAAAACACCTATTAGCTTTTATGAAAACAATTTGACTTCATTTTATCTTTTGTTATAGAAATAGCTTATACATGAAAACTTATATGTTCGGCGCTTAATTAAGTTGTTTATCCGACCAAGACCTATTTGTTGCTTTCAAAGTTCAAAAGGCAACATTAACTACTATTTTGTCAATAATACCATGAACTATTCTTGCAGAGAAAACAATAAGTGGAATGGGATAATAAATAGTTAACAGTATTATAGGAATAAAACAAATAATTTCATCCAAAGTAACAAAATTTATTGGTTTTTTTGTTATTAATTTCAGGTCATGACTACGGAAATTTGGCATAGTATGCAATACAAAGGGTCTGAGGTCACCAGGGAGGTGGCTTGGATAATGTTTGATGAGGTGCATTACATGCGTGATCGCGAAAGGGGTGTGGTTTGGGAAGAGAGCATTGTTATGTCGCCAAAGAATGCTCGTTTTGTCTTCCTATCTGCCACTGTCCCTAATGCCAAGGAATTTGCTGATTGGGTGGCAAAGGTTATTTAATCTCAACTTGTTTTCATTGAATCTCTATTGATCGACTTATTTTTTGTGAATAAAGGGATGTGTATTGATGATGGTCTTATGATTTGGGTTGATTGCAGGTGCACCAACAGCCTTGTCATATTGTTTATACAGATTACCGGCCAACTCCCCTTCAACATTATATTTTTCCTTCCGGAAGCGAGGGTCTGTACTTGGTTGTGGATGAAAAGGGAAAATTTCGTGAAGACAGCTTTCAGAAAGCTTTGAATGCTCTTGTTCCTGCTGCTGATGGTGATAGGAAAAAAGAAAACGCCAAGTGGCAAAAAGGTTTGGTCCTGGGCAAGGCTGCTGAAGAAAGCGACATATTCAAGATGGTGAAAATGATCATCCAACGTCAATACGATCCTGTTATACTGTTCAGCTTTAGCAAGAGGGAGTGTGAATTTCTTGCAATGCAGGTAAGTTCTAATTGATGTTTATTGTTAAGAGTATATTTTTCCATTCTACCATGTGTGTTACTATGTCTCTGAAGTTGTCTATGATATCTGCAGATGGCAAAAATGGATCTTAATGGGGATATAGAGAAGGACAACATAGAAAAAATATTTTGGTGTGCTATGGATATGCTTTCAGACGATGATAAGAAGCTGCCTCAGGCAAGTTCATTAACTTTAGTGTTTATCTCTCTGGGCACATTTACCATGCCTCATCCATGTCTCTGATTTTTAGCAGTGTTATTAATTTTCTTTTAAAAAAACTCATCTCTTAAACCGGATTCAATTTTCTCTCGTCAATTCTATCACAACCTACAATTTAAGAAAACAACGATCCCGTAGGACTAGTAGATTTCAGATTTATTAGGTTTGCCTTATTTGGAGCTTTACCTGTTCTTTGCTGCATAAGCTTTGTTTGCCTTGTGGATCTAAGATATGAATTTGTTTTTCTATATCAAAATCAGATTATATTCTGAAGTCTGAACTCATGAATTTTAATTTTTGCTTCTCTTTGGTGCTTTGATAATTGTTGTTTCCCAATTTCCATATATTGCATGAGATTGGGATGGTAATCTTTTTTTTTTTGAAGAAACGATGGGAATCCTTAATGCATTCTTGAACATTCTTATATTTCTTTTTTATCTATCTTTTTCTGCTTTGGAATCGGAGAATATAATATCCTTCTGTAGTTATGCATTCCTCCAAAACTAATTTAAACGGGTTCTTCTATTACAAAATATAGCATACCAAAATGGTTTTGTGTTGATTTTTTCAGGTTTCGAACATGCTCCCCTTGCTGAAACGGGGAATAGGAGTGCATCACTCTGGATTGCTCCCAATTCTAAAGGAAGTGATTGAGATCTTATTTCAAGAAGGACTAATCAAGGTTAGTGAAAAAAGCATGAGATAAGATACTTCATCTATATAAGTTTTGAACATGTGCATAACTGGACACTCGTATCTTATTTTTGTCAAAGGGATCGTAATATCGTGTAGAATAGTTCAATAAGCAATAGTAGGCTAGTTTATAGCATTGGTAGCAATTTGTCAGTGGGCTTACATGCTATTATCCTTGAGCCGAAATGGCTCCAAATTGCAACAAAGCCAGGATTAGACTCTGATGATGGGTCATGAACAATGAGCAGAGCATTAAAATGAGGCCATCAACAAAATTCCGCCCTTGGAAATACAGGAATTCATACTATTGTAAAACCTTAGGTTTGTTATTCCTGTCAAAATATTGGAAATTAACATGGTGGAAGAATAAACAATGTGCACACCGGTAAAACATTTCATGAAAAACCTTTGCTTTCTTATCTATTTTTCATATTCTGATGAAGGTTAAAATTTCCATAAGCATTATGAGCATGCATAAAATTGAAATATTAAATGGATGACTTTTCATAGCCAGCAGGAAAAGCCTTTAACTTTAAGAACATGTCTTCATTCCAAAACATAATGTGAGAACCATCAACCAAAAATAAAGAAGAGGAAGCATATGCATAAACCTAAGAAATAAGCTTCTTAGGATTATTAGTAAGAGTTGCTAGAATTTCTGATTTGTATCTTACTTATGAGGCTCTGGACTATGCTCACTTTGAATTACCTATGCTAAAATATAATAGCCTGTAAAGGGAAATGTCTTTTTGTGGTTGCTAATATAAGCTAGGATTGATGTTGATATAATAAACATTCCTTGTTTGACAAAATTATTAAATCTTTCAACTACTGAAATATGTTCCTTCAGTGTTTGTTTGCCACAGAGACCTTCAGTATTGGTTTGAACATGCCTGCAAAAACCGTAGTTTTTACCAATGTCCGAAAATTTGATGGGGACAAGTTTAGGTGGATAACCAGTGGAGAATATATACAAATGAGTGGTCGTGCTGGTCGACGAGGTATTGATGACCGGGGAGTATGTATCCTCATGATTGATGAGAAGATGGAGCCTTCTACTGCTAAGTCAATGGTTAAAGGAGCAGCTGATAGTTTGTTTAAACAGGTAAACTGTGTGCTTAATTCAAAGAATTATATCATTCAAGATGCTACCAAATTATGATTGATTTGTCCATTTTTGGCAAAGCCATTTTGATAATTTGATTGTGATGTTTGTGAGCTGGAATAATTGTTCTTGTTGTTCTTGAATATCTAACACTTGTAATTTGGGGATGCTAGGATTTTACATTTCTCTGATTGCCTGTTGTGAGACTGAGAGTAGCCTAGTTGTGTAGTAACTAAAACTCTAGTTTAATTAATGTAGCTTTTATTGGGGAATTGGAAAATCACACACATAATAGCAATGACAATGTGACTTGTGAGTTGTGACATAATGAGTGATGCTATGACAGAGACTGTTCTAAGTTTGATGCATGAACACAGACAAAATCAAGGATGATTGTCTTATGCTTGTTAAGCTTTTGATAATATGATCTTCATTCACCCAATGAAATATGTTCCCTATTTTTAATATTGCTGCCTTTTTCTTACGTATATGCTTCCTTGCATTTCAGTGCCTTTCATTTAAGCTACAACATGATTTTGAACCAAATGCGCTCTGAAGATGGTGATCCTGAAAATTTACTCCGTAATTCTTTTTTTCAGTTCCAAGCTGATCGTGCCATTCCCACCTTGAGGTTTGTTTTAATGGGAATTTATTTTGAGTTGGGAATTTTTCAGTCAAATGAAGTTGACGTGTTTAACATGCTAGTTTAAGATTTCCATATTTTATCTCTCAGCTCACTTCAATTGATTCCCTCATGTTGGTAGTGGAAGCCACAATTTGTATTGCATGATCAAATCCTAATCCCTAAACTCAGAACCCCAGCCATCCTAACCATTTCAGAGAAACTGTGAAAAAATTTATGGGTTGGTAAGCTGTAGAAAGAAATATGGTCTTTGTGACAAGGTTTCTCTAACCACCTTATCAAGGCGGCTGAAGACATTGATGTCATCTTTTAATTGCCTTGGACTCTAGTTTAAATATCTTAATCTGGCCCTATTGTACTTCTACTCTCCATTCTTGTGAAATATGTTTAATTTCAGTAGAGACATAAAGTGGACACTTGCTTCGTTCTTCCTTCAAGCCTAAAGGGTTCTTCTGTGAAGAGGCATATACTAGTTATTTAAAACCCACTCATGTGCTTCTATTTCAGTTGGTTCTTGAGAAAACCTTTTTTAATAAAATGTCTTTACTTCTATTGTTGGTTTGGAAATTTTATCAACGAAAGATTAGTTTTTTAACTTTTTCTTAATAATTTTGTGTATCCAGAAACAAATAAAAGCTTTTGAAGAAGAAAGGGAATCAATTGTTATTGAAGAAGAAGAAGACAGTTTGAAGGATTATTACAATCTGCTGGAGCAGCTTAGAAGTTTGAATAAGGAGGTTCGTGACATTGTGTTATCTCCAAGGCACTGTTTACCTTTTTTACAGCCCGGGAGGCTTGTTTCTATCCAATGCACGTCAAGCGATGAGGATATTTCTCCCATTTTTATTGAGGATAGATCAGTTGACTTGGGGGTTGATCATTAATTTTGAAAGGATTAAGGGTGTTTCTGAAGGTGATGATTTTCAATGGCTTCTTGTGATTTTTATATACTTTTGTACTATAAAATTTTAGTTCCTTGTTGTAAAGTAGTCAGTAAAACATTTCAGATGATGCAAGCGTAAAGCCGGAAGATGCATCATACAAAGTTGATATTCTTACAAGATGTGTGGTGAGGAAAGATAAACTTGGAAAAAAATCGGTTGAGATTGTTCCTCTGAAAGAACATGGAGAACCTATAGTTGTTTCCATTCCTATCTTATCTCTCAGGTAAAATATTTTAAGCTGTCAAGTGATGTAAAATATATATATGCAGGTTTTGACTCTAAATTGTAATTTTTACAGATTTGATTAAAAGAAATGAAGAATATGTTATTTTATGTATGATACTCCTTAAATTGTTAGATTGGACGATTCTATGAAAAATTGCAATGTAAAATAAAAAATCAGTACAGTGTTTAACACATACAATACCACTGTGTACATATGTGTGTGTGCATGTGTGTGTGTTTGTTTGCTGTTGCATTGAATACCTCATCTAGGATTAAAATTCAATAGTTGGAATTTGATATTATAACCTTTATCCAATTCAATGTTAAAATGTTGGTTTTGCTGGAACTGTATATTTTTGGTTTTTATGATTCACAAGATTAATGAAATAACCAATGATCAGTATATAATTTTCTGTTTTATTATTTACAGATCAATACAATTAGCAGCCTACGTCTATACATACCAAAGGATCTTTTGCCGTTGGAAGCTCGAGAAAACACACTGAAAAAAGTTATGGAAACACTTTCTAGATTTAGTGAAAAGGGATTGCCACGTCTAGATCCTGAAGAAGACATGAAGGTGTAGTGCTTATCCATTCATTTTCCTCATTTTTATTACTTCCCAATTGTACTGTCATTACCGAGATTCCTATATTTTTCAGATTCAAAGTAGCTCGTACAAGAAAGCATCCCGTAGAATAGAGGCTTTGGAGAGGCTATTTGAAAAGCATGAAATTGCGAAGTCACCTCTTATAAAGCAGAAGATAAAAGTTTTTCAAAGGAAGCAAGAGCTGATGGCAAAAATAAAGTCCATTAAGATCATCTACTACTCTGGCATTCAAGGATGAACTCAAGGCAAGAAAGAGGGTTCTTCGGAGGCTAGGGTAATGAAAATTGTGAAGTATTTCTGTTCTTTTTTACAGTTTTATTCATGCTTCTTTCTATCAAATAATTTCAGCATCCCAATATGATTTACCTGTGCTGATGAAAATGATATTCACATAAGACCTTCATATGCAGATATGCTACAAGTGACAACGTGGTGGACTTGAAAGGGAAGGTTGCTTGTGAAATTAGTAGTCAGTTGCAAATTGATGTTGAAACTTTTGTAAAGTCATTTAGGCCTGACATTATGGAGGTTGTGTATGCTTGGGCGAAAGGTTCAAAGTTCTATGAGATCATGGAGATTACACAAGTTTTTGAAGGTAGCTTGATTAGAGCAATTAGAAGACTTGAAGAAGTTCTTCAGCAGTTAATAGAAGCAGCTAAGTCAATTGGAGAAACTGAGCTTGAGGAAAAGTTTGAGGAGGCTGTGTCCAAAATCAAGAGGGACATTGTCTTTGCAGCATCCTTGTATTTGTAGTAAAATTGTGCAATTACATAGATTTCATGGTTGGAAAATAGTGTACCACTTGATGTTAACCTTGTTTTTCACCTTTAGTTTTGAACTTGCTTAGAAACATACAAAATCATTGTTGTATTGGATAAACACTTCATTTTATTTTTTATAAATTATGAAGGTTAGGTGTCCTTTGATCGATTCACACACCACAAATTAATGAATGCTTTGGTTTTTTGGAGTCACAAATTATGTGGTGTTCGAGCTTGTATTTGTGCAAATGAGAGAAAATATGTATTTGATTTTTTTGTTTTCTTTTACCACCGATTTAATCTGATTCGAGGGTCAGTTCGAGACTTTAGTTTTGGTTTCTTTCTCTTAATATACTTGTTTGAGTCTTTCTATCTTTCGTGCTTCTCATTTTGAAGCTAAAAAATAAAAAAGCGCTTATTTTCAAAATGGAAAACGAAAAACAAAACTCATTCTGCAAACAAGTTCCCAATCTTCTATCTTCATTCGTCGATACATTCGTTGACTTTTCAGTCAGCGGCGGAATCTTCCTCCCACCACCGCCGTCATCTCCGCCACCTCCACTCCCCACTCGTCTCCCTTCCCCGCAACGTCTTATTGCCATCGGCGATCTCCATGGCGACCTCAAGAAAACAAAAGAAGCTCTCCGAATCGCCGGATTAATCGACGATACCGATAAATACATCGGAGGTTCATCCACCGTAGTCCAAGTCGGCGATGTCCTCGACCGCGGCGGCGACGAAATCAAAATTCTGTACCTCTTAGAAAAACTGAAACGCGAAGCAGCAATTCAAGGCGGAAGATTCATCACCATGAATGGAAACCACGAGATCATGAACGTGGAAGGTGATTTCCGTTTCGCGACGAAATCAGGCGTTGATGAATTTAGGGTTTGGTTGAAATGGTTTCGTGAAGGTAACAAGATGAAGAGTCTCTGCAAAGATTTGGAACCACCGTTAGATCCGTTGGATGGTGTACACGTGGTGTTTCGTGGTGCGAGGAGAGAGTTTATGATGGGCTTAGGGCTAGGGTTGCTGCATTAAGACCTAATGGCCCAATTTCTAGAAGGTTCTTCACACAAAACGTTACTGTTTTGGTTGTTGGTGATTCGATTTTTGTTCATGGTGGTTTGTTGCAAGAACATGTTGATTATGGATTGGAGAAGATTAATAGTGAGGTTATTGATTGGGTTAATGGTAATTATGGTAATCGGTTGTCACCGGGTTATTGTCGTGGGAGGAATGCAGTTGTTTGGCTTAGGAAATTTTCTGATGGGAATTGTGATTGTTCAAGTCTTGAGCATGTTTTGTCGACGATTCCGGGTGTTAAGAGGATGATTATGGGGCATACGATTCAGAGGGGAGGGATTAATGGCGTTTGCGGAAATAAGGCTATTCGAATTGATGTTGGTATGTCGAAAGGATGTGGTGGTGGTTTGCCTGAGGTTTTGGAGATTGATAGGGTTTCTGGGGTGAATATATTGACATCAAATTCTTTATATCATCAAGATGTTGATGTTGGGAAGGTGGAAGAAGGGCTTGGATCGTTGATTAATAATGATCAAGATGTTAGACCTAGACAAGTGGAAGTTAAAGCTTAACTTTTGTTGTTCTCGGTAAGAATCAAATTTGATGATTGAGAGTTTACAACATTCACATAGAATGCTCACCAATCACTTGCTAGACCCTGAAGATTAAAGGCTTAGTTTCAACTTTCAACTTTAAAATTGTTTAGATTATTTAGGCAATTGTTGCAATAAAGGTTTCTCATTCTTGTGCATTGGAGTTGGAGGTATCTATATCCTATGCCTCATTGTTTAGGTTTTTAGGGTTCAGTGATTAGGATATGGAGATGATGATTTCTAATCAAACTTATATGATTGTTTGTTTAGTGGATTGTTAACATCATCATTGATCGTACATGATTGATTAATTCCTTGTCGACCTATTTGACATTGTAATTGAGTATGAAAACATGGACGTATTAATAACATCGATTGATTTACATTTTAAAACTGCATTGTGCATAACCTACAATTGAATGTTCAAAAAATATTTGCTTTAATTTTTACTTGGACTTTAAGAAAAAAATAGAATTTGGCCAAATATGAAGTGGATATATAAAATCTGCATTTCCTTTTCGTTCGACTTCATTGCTTGCTTGATATATTGGCAGTAGCTGAGGCACTTTGTTAATGACAAAGGACATGCTCAACTTTGTTGGGAAAGGCAGAAAATTCTCCATATAAACACACCATTGCGGCCTATGGCTCCCCCGTGGCAGTCATTCCCTTCACAAATGGCCTATGGTGTCAAAAAAAAAACGTCATGCCATTCTGCCATGGCCACCATTTAAAAACACTGTTGGAGAGGCCAAATATGTTTTATGTTGTGAATGTGGTTGATGTTATATGTGGCCTGAGGCTAAAATCTTGGAAGGACATTACAAGCACCAAAACTTTTAACCTCGCCTCATCAAGATTCTAATTTCACAATCTATCATATGTCCATAGGATTTAAGATTCACTGCAAGTTTTTTTAAAATCTTTGATTTGGCCATATATCCAAGCTTGCATGTATATCAGACTAATTTTTATTCTCCCTTGGTCTATTCTTACAATTGCAGCAATTTTAGTTTACACTTGTTTATTTTTTATTCAAAAAAGAGAAAAATTGTGAACGGAAAATGTCAGGCTAGAAATTAAACTTTGAGTTCTTAAGAGGGGAGAAGTTTTCTTCAAGATGATATTTTAGGGTTTGTTTGAGAGAAGAAGAAAAGGGAGAGCCTAGGTTTAATTATAATCAATGCATCTCAATTCAGTTCGAACACTTTCTGTCAAATTTGAGATTCTGCAGGGTGATTAATACATGAATTTTTCTGTTAGCTTGGAGCTTTTGTTAAGGTGGTTATTAGCTTTAGTTTGAGTCTTGGAAGCATATCAGGTGATGAGGAATTGGTATTGGCTCGGATTAGTTTTCAATATGTTGAATGTTGTTTGTGTAATTCTTAATTTCTTAGTCTAGTGCCAATTGAGTGGCCAGTAGGGGGAGTTTATTCTGCATATGTATAGGGGTTTTGGGTGTGTTTGGTTCTCTGCATGATATTTTTAATAAAATTAAATTATGTTTTTTCTGAAACAGAAGAAAAGGGAGAGATGGTTTTGGAGAAAAATAAGGAGGAAAGTGAAATAGAAGAGATGATTTTGCATGACGTGTTTGTTTTTTTCTCCAATCATAACTTATTGGTTTAGTTTTAGTGATTTTTGGGACTGAACCATACTTGCTGAAAAAATATGGATCGGTTAAGGTGATCAATTCAGCTTTGAAAAAACAAGATAATCAATAATCATATAACTGGATTGGACATAAAATGTCCAAGGTTTATGGTTCAATTAGGATTGGACAATGTTGCATTGGTTTTGTTTTTTTAAAGTTATTGTATGATAATTATTTTAAATTTTTTTATCAGTGGTAATTTATCCTGTATATGATAGTTAAAATTTATATATCACTTAAAATTTATAATGTTTTCAAAAATCATGCTAGCAAGCGGCACTGTTTAAAAAACTAAAACTTTTGTCTTAAAACCATAAGTCATACACTTGTAAAAGCAATAAAAACATAAACCAATTTTTTAAAGAAATTGAAAAGCCTAAATAATGTAATAATTCTTCTCCCACTGCCAAAAAAGGCAAAATCAAACAGGCACTAAAATTATTCGAGCAATACTTACCAGAAAGAAGAAGAAGAAGAACAAGAATCATCTAACTCCACCAAGAACCTCTCTTGCCTTACCTATCATTGGACACTTTTAACTTTTATCCAAGTTACCAGTTCACCAAAATTTTCACAACCTTTCAATTCAATATGGACCCATAATGAAACTTTTCCTAGGTTATGTCCCTTGTGTAGTAATTTCAAGTCCTGAAATAACAAAGGAGTTTCTTAAAACTCATGAAACTTCCTTCTCAAATCGCTTAATAAATCATGTAGTTCACTACTTATCATATGGTTCAAAAGATTTCATGTTTGCACTTTATGGTGACTATTGGAAATTCATGAAAAAGTTATGCATGTCAGAGCTTCTTGGTGGAAGAAAGAACTCTTGATCAATTCTGTCCCTTGAGACAACAAGAGACTTTGAGGTTACTTAGAGTTTTGCAGAAGAAAGGGAAAACCGGCCGGGAGTCGGTTGATGTCGGTGCCGAGCTCTTGACACTGACCAATAGAATTATGGAAAGGATGACAATAAGTAGAGCTTGTTGTGAAAATGATTGTGATGTTGAAGAGATTAGGAAGTTGGTTCAAGATTCTTCAGAACTTGCAGGGAGGTTTAATTTGTCTTATTTTATTTGGTTTTTTAAGAATTGGGATTTGCAGGGATTTAATAAAAGGCTAAAAGAGATGATGGAAAGGTTTGACACAATGATTGAGAGAGTGATAAGGGAGCATCAAGAGGATATGATGAAGAAAAGGAAGGAAAATGGTGAAGGTGCTTATGTTAAGGATCTACTTGATATTTTGTTGGAAATTCAAGAGAATGAGAACTCTGAGATGAAGTTAACTAGAGAAAATGTCAAGGCTTTCATCTTTGTAAGTTTTTTTTCTCTAACTTCCACACCATACTATTCCTACTTTATTTGATCTACATGCATGTATACATGAGTATATAGCTGAATTCTTGTGGAATAGATAGAAAAAACATCTACTACTCAGATACTATTATGGATTCTTTTCAAAAGTTCACGTTTTTTTAAAAGTGTGCGCCTGTTTGTTTTTAAATACAAGAAACATATTATCTAAACGAGTAAATATATACTTATAATAATCTTTGACTTTTGTCACTTGTTTCAATTCAATCCGTCACATTATCAATATTCTAAATTAGACCCTCACTTACAGAACGTTAATCAAGTTAGTCCACATGACAGTTTTTGTCAGTTCATAGTATTCTATTTGCCGGATGGTGATGTTACGTGCCTCGTTGGCATGCACACGAGTCACTGCACATGTAGGTGCCATGTCACTACTTCTTCGGTGTAAATGTTAGATAAATAGAATCATGGTTTTGCAATTGAAAATGGGCTATATGCGATGCTTTATAATTTTAGACTTGAATTTATGCATGCAGGACATGTTTTTAGCAGGAACAGACACATCTTCTACAACAATTGATTGGGCTCTAGCTGAATTAATAAACAACTCACATGTGATGGAGAAAGCAAGACAAGAGATTGATTCACTAACAAGAAAAAGTAGATTAATACAAGAATCCGATCTTCCGAATCTTCCATATCTTCGAGCTATACTCAAAGAAACACTAAGATTACACCCTACAATACCATTAATGGTTAGAGAATCATCTAAGAGTTGTAATGTTTGTGGTTTTGAGATACCAGCAAAGACTATTTTATATGTTAACTTTTGGTTAATGGGTAGGAACCCTAAATTGTGGGAGAATCCACTCGAGTTTAAGCCAGAAAGGTTTATGAGTGAAGAGAATAAGTTTGATGTGAGGGGACAAAATTTTCAATTTATTCCATTTGGAACTGGAATAAGATTTTGCACTGGTACCTCATTAGCACTTCAAGTTGTTCCTACAAATCTTGCTGCATTGATTCAATGTTTTGAATGGAAGGTTGGTGGTAATGGAAAAGTTAACATGGAAGAGAAACCTTCTACTATCCTTAGAGCTCATCCTTTGATGTGTGTACCTATTCCTCGTATTAATTTCTTTTCTTTTGACGAGTAGATTATATGTGGATGTTTGGAATTACAATAAGTTCGACGAAATTATGGTGTCATTGTCGTTCTATTAAATTTTCAAAACACAACTTTTGTCAAAATTAATGCGGTTCACCGTAATTTCGTCAAACTCATCGCCAATCCAAACATGTAGTACGAATATATAATGGTATCACATATATGTGTGTGTATATATAGCTTTGAAAAGTCGGATGTATTAATAAGTGTGTTCTTTTGAATATACTCTTACATCGTCGGTATGTACGAATTATATATATTCTTTTAAGTTATTTTATAAACTCGATAAAATGGTACCATATGTATAGCTTCGAATGTGATTATGATCATGTTCATGTCCAAAAACTTCTTCGCCGCACTTGTACAAGAAATTGGAACAGGAGAGAATATAAAAGATACAAATCATGTGGAATTTCAAATTGCTCCAAATCAAAATATGCAACTTAATAACTCTATAAAATTCACCAAGTTTACTCAACAACCAAAATGTCCTCCAACATTTAAACCGTCCTTATATTCTACAACAATCATATGACCTAATCACCTTCACTCCCATTTGTGTGGATCCTATAGACAGTCTAACATTTCAAAAGAGAGACCCAAAATATGATTAGATGACCTAACTAAAGAGCCTCAGAATTGCATCCAATGCATTATCAATTACGGTCATCTGCAATCCCTCGCTCTACATGTTGCGCTAATCTTCCATCCGCTACATTGTAATGATACCTTAAGGTCTGTTTGGTTCGGGGGCTTTGGAGGGGAGGGGAGGTGAGGGAATATTTTTTAAAAATTGTGTTTGGTTCAATTTTTAAGAGGGGAGGGGAGGAGAGCAAAATTCCTCCAAAGACCACTTTTTGCTTCCCCCCAAATTGGGGGGATTTGGAGGGGAGGGGAGGGAATGAAAGATTTGATGTTTACAATTCCTAAATTATCCTCAATTTTATTTTTATATTCCAAAATTATCCTTTTTAAAGATGTTTAAAATTAGATTATCTCTATTATTGTTTACCTACAAATTGCTTTCGTCCATTTCCTAGAAATTTGTTTGCTAGAATCTTTGGTTTTTTTACCTAGTCTTATTTACGTGTATTTTTGCTAGTATTGATTATCATCTTCTTGTATTTGTATTCACTCTTGGTATAGGAGTATTCTTTTTCGTTTATGTATTATGCTTCAGCCTTCGTTGCATTATTTTTTTTGTTATTTATTTTACTCTTGCATTCATCTTAATTGATGGATGTCTTTGAAAACTTGATTCTACACATTCATCCTAATTGATCGATGTCTTTGTAGTGTTTCTATTTGATTGCAATAATCGGTTTGTTAGTATATTGTATTTGTGATTGGATTACCAAAAGCACAATCATGTTAATATACACATGTAGGGCGCGAAACCTTGACCAAATATTATTTTAGAGATATGTTATATAAACATAAAAAAGTCAGACAAAAATAAAATATATTAATAAATTACTGTATTTTGTAAAATAGATGATCATTAAGATAAAAAAAAGTGTTACTAGATCCGTGTCAAAGATTATAAATGTGTGGTTTTAAGATTATAAGGATACAAATGTAATTTAGTTATAAAATTTCTCCCCTCCCCTTGTGAACCAAACGTATCTATCTATATAAGAAAACAAGATATCTATGAAATCTCTAATTTGTCCCTATTTAATTTTTTGACACGTGTTGAATTCAAGGTTATTTTGTGTCTTTATTCAAAAGTTAGTACAAAAAACTTTTTATTATGTGATGGTTACTCATATTTTAACTTCCAGTTATTTTAACTTCCCAAAAAATTAAAAAAATCATTTTTTTGTAAAAATAAACTAAAACTATCTATAATTTTATGTTATAACATATAAATCTATCAATAGAAGAAAACAAGATACCTATGAAATCTCTAATTTGCCCCTATTTCATTTTTTGACACGCCATTAAATTCAAGGTTATTTTGTGTCTTTATTCAAAAGTTAGTACAAAAAACTTTTTATTATGTGATGGTTACTCATATTTTAACTTCTAGTTATTTTATTTCCCAAAAAATTAAAAAAATCATTTTTTTTGTAAAAATAAACTAAAACTATCTATAATTTTATGTTATAACATATAAATCTATCTATATAAGAAAACAAGATACCTATGAAATCTCTAATTTGCCCCTATTTAATTTTTTGACACGTCATTAAATTCAAGGTTATTTTGTGTCTTTATTCAAAAGTTAGTAAAAAAAACTTTTTATTATGTGATGGTTACTCATATTTTAACTTCCAGTTATTTTAACTTCCCAAAAAATTAAAAAAAATCATTTTTTTGTAAAAATAAACTAAAACTATCTATAATTTTATGTTATAACATATAAATCTATCTATATAAGAAAACAAGATACCTATGAAATCTCTAATTTGCCCCTATTTAATTTTTTGACACGGCATTAAATTCAAGGTTATTTTGTGTCTTTATTCAAAAGTTAGTACAAAAAACTTTTTATTATGTGATGGTTACTCATATTTTAACTTCCAGTTATTTTAACTTCCCAAAAAATTAAAAAAATCATTTTTTTGTAAAAATAAACTAAAACTATCTATAATTTTATGTTATAACATATAAATCTATCTATATCTATATAAGAAAACAAGATACCTATGAAATCTCTAATTTGCCCCTATTTAATTTTTTGACACGTCATTAAATTCAAGGTTATTTTGTGTCTTTATTCAAAAGTTAGTACAAAAAACTTTTTATTATGTGATGGTTACTGATATTTTAACTTCCAGTTATTTTAACTTCCCAAAAAATTTAAAAAATCATTTTTTTGTAAAAATAAACTAAAACTATCTATAATTTTATGTTATAACATATAAATCGTAAGTAACAAATAGAAATAAATTGTTAATAATTTTATGTATTGATTGAATAAAAGCTAAAAAATTAAATTGTTAATAATTTTATCTTATACCATATAAATTGTAAGTAACAAATAAAAATTAATTGTTAATAATTTTATGTTATAACATATAAATTGTAAGTAACAAATAAAAATAAATTGTTAATAATTTTATGTTATAACATATAAAATTTTATGTTATAATATATAAATTGTAAGTAACAAATAAAAATAAATTGTTAATAATTTTATGTTATAACATATAAATTGTAAGTAATAAATTAAAATAAATAAAGTTTGTGACATTGTTGTCTATGTCAGTAAAAATAAGAGTGTGTTGTTGTTTTTAGGGTTTAGACTATTATTATTTTTTAGAAAGTTGGATTTGGACATGGACCAATGTTATAAGTGATAAAGTTTATAATTAATTGAATAAAAAATAAAAATAACACGGGTCACGGGCCAACCCGCAAACCCGTGATTTTAATGGTCCAACCCCTCGGGCAAAAATTTAAACAGACCAAAATAAAATGGTCTTAAATCCGTGCGGACTGCGGGTTAAACAGGTCGACCTGGGACCTTGACCCATATACCAAGCTCTAATATTTATACTTATATATTAATATGAAAATCTACTATTTTTT